>NC_083335.1:121345031-121691281 GCF_963455315.2 Globicephala melas
AATAAAAAAAATGGGAACATCAACACAGAATATGAAGTACCCAAATACTTATGGTGACTAAGCAAAACACTACCAGGATTACACCCTAAAATAATGAAGACTAGGAAAACATTATACTCTTTCCTTTAATCCAATCGTCAGGAACTTTCTGAAGGGGGAGCTTAAAAGATTCACTTAACCAGAAATACCTTGCCTAAGAATCTACTGGTTCCCTGGTAAGATGTGAACGCTGCCTTGCGCACAGCCAGCGATTCGTAAGTGCTGGTTCATATGAGTGCCAGGTGGTGTTGTTTTAACGGCTCCCCAAGTATTTACTGCATGTTTCTGCCTCCCAGATTCTCTTACTAGATTCTGAGGCTGTGAACCATCTAAATCTCCCTCCTGGGACTCACTGTCTAACTTTGAAAACCTCAGAACACCCAGTGCAAGTGGCAGCAGCTGTATGGCAGGTGTATGACACCCCAGGGTCCACTCCACAGGAGGAAACCACCCCTCGATTCACGTGTTCCAGCAATGTTTCGTGGGTGTCCCTGAGGACACTATGTCTTGCATGACAATTACATGGGCGTGTCACTTATATGCCCCACAGTCCCCAAGGATGGCAGGTGTATATAGACTCTTTCCTGTGCAACCAAAACCACTTAGCAGAGGAAGACCCTGATCAGGGAGGCACCAACACAGTGCTGTGTTAGCGTTAAGCGAATCATGATCACTTGTTTTCTATATGACTCAAGGCTGATGACATGGAAGGCAAGATGTTTTTTTAAGCAAAATCCCATTTGGATTTTAAACGCAAGATATTTTCAAAGTATTTTCATGGATATCGTACATTGGGATGCTCAAAGCGTCCTTGGGAATTACAGACGAAGGTCTGTGATCTGCACTTTTTGCTTTCTTTTTTTTTTTTTCTCATAAACTTAGATTTTAGGGGAGTTTCACATGTCAAGAAAGATTGTAAAGACAGTAGAGAGAGCTGCCATATACCTCATACCTCTCTTATTAACATCTGGTCCATGTGTGATAATGAGTGAGCCAATACTGAAATATTATAATTAACTGAAGTCCATACTTTATTGAGGTTTCCTTCATTTTTACCAAATATCCTTTATTATTTTTTTTCTGTCACAGGATCCTACATTCTATTTTAGTCATTATGTCTCCTTAGATTCTGCTTGGCTATGACACCTTCAGACTTTTCTTGTTTCTTCTGACCTGGACACTTTTGAAGAGCTCTCACCAGGTGTTTTGTAGAATATCTCACAATTGGTTTTTGCTTTTTTTTTTCCTTGACGTTTTTCATGACAAGACTGGGGTTGTGAACTGGGGGAAGGAAGCCTGGAGGTCAAGTGTCCTCATCGCGTCATATCAAGGGTGCATGTTCTCAATATGACTTATCACTGTGAATGTTGACCTTGATCACCTGGCCAAAGTCACATCTGTCAGGTTTCTCCATCATAAAGTGACTCGTTTTTTGATACTGAGCTGCGTGAGCTGCTTGTATATTTTGGAGATTAATCCTTTGTCAGTGGCTTTGTTTGCAAATATTTTCTCCCATTCTGAGGGCTGTCTTCTCATCTTGTTTATGGTTTCCTTTGCTGTGCAAAAGCTTTGAAGTTTCATTAGGTCCCATTTGTTTATTTTTGTTTCTATTTCCATTTCTCTAGGAGGTGGGTCAAAAAGGATCTTGCCTGTGATTTAGTGTCCATCGACAGATGAATGGATAAAGAAGATGTGGCACATATATACAATGGAATATTACTCAGCCGTAAAAAGAAACGAAACTGAGCCATTTGTAGTGAGGTAGATGGACCCAGAGTCTGTCATACAGAGTGAAGTAAGTCAGAAAGAGAAAGACAAATACTGTAAGCTAACACATACATATGGAATCTAAAAAAAGATGGTCATGAAGAACCTAGGGGCAGGACAGGAATAAAGACGCAGACGTAGAGAATGGACTTGAGGACATGGGGAGGGGGAAGGGTAAGCTGGGACGAAGTGAGAGAGTGGCACTGACATGTATACACTACCAAATGTAAAATGGACAGCTAGTGGGAAGCAGCCACATAGCACAGGGAGATCAGCTCGGTGCTCTGTGACCACCTAGAGGGGTGGGAGAGGGAGGATGGGAAGGAGATGCAAGAGGGAGGGGATATGGGGATACATGTATACCTAAAGCTGATTCACTTTGTTATACAGCAACAAGGAACACACCATTGTAAAGCAATTATACTCCAATAAAGATGTTTTAAATAAATAAAGCGACTCTTTTCTCCTCCTTGAATTTTAGAATCTCTGAAAGGCAGTCAGCATGCACAACCAAGCCCAAGAGGCAGAGATTCAGGCTCCAGCGCCTTGAGGGAGAGGATCGCCATAAATCATTTGGAATGCTTCTGCATGGGAGGGGTGTCTTCTCTCCCCAGTGGTAGGGAGAATCATGCCACCCTTTCCTCAAGAGATCCACGCCCTAACCCCCAGAACCTGACAATATGATATGATACACAGCAATAGGGAATTCAATTTGCAGATGCCCTTAAGGATGATAATCACCTGACCTTAAAATAAGGAAATTTCCTGGATTATCCCAATGGAATCCCGAGTCCTTTAGAGTGCAAGGTGAAGGCAGAAGACAATCAGAGTTAGAGAGAGACTGGAAAATGCTAAACTGTTTGGTGGGTTTTATTGTTGTTGTTTGTTTTGTTTTGTTTTTTGCAGATTAAGGAGGGCGCCTTGAGCCAAGGAATGCAGGTGGCCTCCATAAATTTAAACCAAAAAAATTATCAAGAGATGAGTTTTCCCCTAGATCCTCTAAAGGAACTCAATCCCGCCTACACCTTGATTTTAGCCCAGTGAGACCCATTTGGACTTTTTTTTTTTTTTTTGCGGTACAGGGGCCTCTCACTGTTGTGGCCTCTCCCGTTGCGGAGCACAGGCTCCGGATGCGCAGGCTCAGCGGCCATGGCTCACGGGCCCAGCCGCTCCGCGGCATGTGGGATCTTCCCGGACCGGGGCACGAACCCGCGTCTCCTGCATCGGCAGGCGGACTCCCAGCCACTGCGCCACCAGGGAAGCCCAAAGGTTTTTTTTAATAAATTTATTTATTTATATATTTATTTTATTTTTGGCTGCTTTGGGTCTTCGTTGCTGTGCGTGGGCTTTCTCTATTGCAGCAAGTGGGGGCTACTCTTCGTTGCAGTGCACGGGCTTCTTATTGCCGTGGCTTCTCTTGTTGCAGAGCACGGGCTCTAGGCGCACGGGCTTCAGTAGTTGCGGCACGCGGGCTCAGTAGCTGTGGCTCCGGGCTCTAGAGCGCAGGCTCAGTAGTTGTCGCACACGGGCTTAGTTGCTCCGTGGCGTGTGGGATCTTCCCGGACCAGGGCTCAAACCCGTGTCCCTTGCATTGGCAGGCGGATTCTTAACCACTGCGCCACCAGGGGAGTCCCCCGTTTAGCCTTTTGACCTTGAAAACTCTAAGATAAATTTGTGTCATTATAAGTCAGTAACAGTGTGGTCATTTGTTACAGCAGCAATGGGAAACTCACATTTCCTGTTTATTTTTTCAGTCATTTAGGACCATATGGGATTGTAGGTATGTATGTATGGGATTGTATGTCTTTTACTACAACAGTACTTAATTTTGTTCCTCAAATTGTTCTAGCTTTGGCCAGTCAGAACGCTTTCACCTGGTTTCTGTACCCCTTCAACATACCCCCGTCGCTGTGGGTGTTTTCTTTGTTTTTTAAGCACTGCCTTGCTTCCTGGCACGATAAGATGCTTCCGGATCATCTTGTATCTTTTCTGCCCCATTTCTAGAATCAGACGTTTCTCCAAGGAGTTCCAGGTCCTTCTATGTGACATCTTTATTTTGTAGGTCAAGAAGGTGAAGGAGATCAAATGAGGACGACTTGCCTAAAAGATGCTACGACTACTTGGTGACGCAGCTAATATTTACATAACAGGCTTTACATATATAGCTGGGTCTACGATACATGCTAGCCAGTTACAGGGTGAAAATTATCACATGGCGCTCCTTACCCACACCGTACTGGTCCTCCTATTGCTACGACGGTTATTTCAGTAGGACGCTATGGTTAACTAAATTGCCATGTTGGCTTAATACATGCAGGGCACTGGTCCATATACTTTGTAACCATATGCAAACTTGTCAGCAACTATTGTTGCCCCAACCATAGAGAAGAGACAACTGTACCCCAAAACAGATACGTAAGTTGGTCCAGGAAATCAACTCGCCACAGTCTGGGGATTCAAACCCAGAACTCAAACGCATCCTGGCAAGGTAACGTCACCATTTAGCAAAGAGTGAAAAGCATTGTATGCAAGGTGGTAGGTTAGTCCGTGACAAAGCAATTTCTGTTTTGCTCCCCCAAATACTGGGTTGGCCAAAACCCGAACGAACTTTTTTGGCCAGCCCAGTAAATTATGACCCACAGATGGAAAAGCCAACGATGACATCCACTGGTCTAGTAAAGAAAATGAAAATTATATCTAAATAACTATGTAGGTGAAGGACAACTCTTGTTCTGGGAAAGGCAAGAACCAGATGTCGGAATTTGAGTTTCAAAGGAGGGATGGGGTGGAAAGAGTACATGCAAAGAGACCCTTTTGACTAGAGGTAGAACTCTTAATTATCAGAATATCCTTTGTCAAGGAAAGCCCATTCTTTAGGCGAGATTGTGGCACTGAACTTGAAAAAAAAACGCTTGTGTTTTGAATACAGTCCTAGTAGGTACGGATAAAGAGATTCCTAAGCTCTTCAAGCCACTGCCCCCAAGGACTCAGCATCTACATAAACAGTAGATCACAAAATGTGACCCAGCTTTATTAAACACATTCCGATAATCTCTGATTTATTTCAGTTTTAATATTCTTATATATTTACATTGGCATGATAATTAGCATGATATTGCTTCAGAAAATAGTACTGGGTGGGGACTGCAGGATGGGATTTTCTTTAATACAAATTAATCCCATAGGCTTAATGACTCTAAGCCAATCAATCCCTTCTATTGTAAGTCCATAAAGCATTTGCTTCAGGCCAAGACGTAAGCTTACTAACTCCCTAGGTATTTACAGATTTACGCTAAATGAGTTTCGTTTTCGAAAGCATGATATTTTGAGAGCCACAGACAAAGTCATTGCGAGTCGAATGATTTCATTTCTTTGGTAATTATATGCAATTTCAGGTATTTATGAAAATCTCTCCAGGTTATGGATTTTGGTTATTACTATTCTTACTTATTCAATTGAAGAAATAGGGAATGACTAAGTCCAGCTCAAAATATTTAACAGCATGACGTGAGTCAATAAGAAGATGGTAAATAGTGTTAAAATATATTCAGTTGCCATCCTTCACCAAGAAAAGCCATTCTCGCTCCCATGATTACATCTGCTTGCCGGTCAATATCCCAACCAGCTTTCACGATTTGGATGAAACTTCTCTGCAGGAACCTCTCTAAAGAAGTGACTTCCTAGGGACTTCCCTGGTGGTACAGCGGTTAACACTCTATGCTTTCACTGCAGGGGGCATGGGTTCGATCCCTGGTCGGGGAACTAAGATCCCACATGCCATGCAGAGCACGGTCCAAAAAAAAAAAAAGAAGTGACTTCCTGATATGGTGCCCAGGTAGCATCCTCAGATGCAAATTCCCCAACTTAAACACTCATGAAAACAAATAAGAAGATCTGAACGTCACAGCAAATCCACAACGGCAGAAAATCCAAGGCTGCTTCTGGTGGGTTTTCTATGAACCCATTAACGACACTGCAGAGAATTCAGTCTACTGCTCAGGAATCTTCTGATGGCATTACGACACTGGGAATCATTCTATAAACCTTATAGGAAATCAATCAGTGAATCATTGAAATCTCCTCTCCCCCTGAATTCAGCCGCCTATCACAAAGAATAGTGCGTGTACAAACCGCAAAACTGGGGAGATGTGCTCCTACCTCAGGGGGTTGACTGGTCATTATTTCAGGAAACCTCACTGCAACATCTGTATATATATACCTTCAAATTAAACAAATTTTACATCAACCAAAACAAACAGCAAAGAGGTAGGGTTGGTGCATGGAAACGGCCAGCTGCTCACTGCTGCAGTGTTGGACAATTCAGGAAAAGTCTTAGATGTCCAGTGAAGTTTTTCACACACTCAGCAAGTACAGAGTATTTGAATGTTAACACGTACTGAGATCGTCTTAGTAAGGGACCATACTGCCTGGAGATGAATATCACATTAGAAATTTGAGAAGGAGTCAGACAGATCAACAATTGCAAAGGGTCTGCATTTCTAAGGAACCCCCAGGTACGTGTGCAGGTGCTCTGGGACCACCCCCACTGAATGACGAGGACAGCTGGACCCTTGGCAAAGGAAAGGACCGTTCACATCTATATCCCTTCTGTTGGCAGACACCTTATCTGGGTAAATCCTGACTTACTCCAAGAGGAAAGAGAAAAAATGAAAGACAGTACGTGTTTTGTGTGGAAATAAAAGCAGCGCGGAACAAAAGATAACCACAGCCTTTGGAAGATTCCATGGGAACATTTAGATAACCGCTTGCAGTTTTTCACGGAGCAAAATAAGATGCAGTTTCCTTGGTTCAGAGGCATGAAAAGGGACCAGTCTGAGATAGAAAGAAAAGGCTGAGGTGATAAAGGCTGATGGGAAGGAATAGCAAGTGGAGTGAAGGAATTAAAATCCACTCTTTGGGAGGAAAAAGGTGCAGATGTGTACCTTAGATCTGAATACAGGGAAATGGACACCAACATACAATATACAGGAACCACATCGGCGTTCCCTCAGGTGTAAAGACCTTCAGAGTCTCCAAACACAGAAGATCCTGTTGGATTTTTCCTTGTCTACCCAAAACGTTAACACAAATGGCAACAATGAACTAGAAAGTAACCTCACACATGGTGATGTCCTCTGGCGACCAGTTTGATAAACAACACAAAATGTTAAATTGAACAAAAAAGAAAGAAAAGTATGTTGTAATCCAGTAAAGAGTTAGGGTTACTCTACAAATGTTGAAGACCAGATCCACAGGAAGAAATGTAATACTTCACTTGCTGTCAACAGTGGAAGGAGAAAAGTCAAACGCTAAGCAATGGAATACGGTCAAAGGAGAAAAAAGTATTTGCAGGATGGCAAACAGCATCTGATACAATTAAAATATTTAATGAAAGGATCAGCGGGTCGGCAATATCTATTTTGACAGGGAATCCTTTTTCAATCCAGTTAGTAAGGAGCTGATGTAACATTGCAGGGAACAGGCTTTGGGAAAGGCTGAATTTTCTGAAAATATTAAAGAGGAAGAATGATTCCTGCCTAAGATTATCTAACCAGAGAAAAACAGTTTAGATCATCAACTAAGTAAGTTAGAAGGGATGACTTCTTAGTTCTAACTGGATGAATACAATACACAAAATCAACTTCTATACATATGAATATTAACATGTTTAGAAAGAAATACTTTTCGTAGTAATAATAAACCATCTAGTAATAACCTTAAGACGTATATAACACACTGTAGAAAATATACAAAATTATGAGAGATATAAAAGAAGACTTGTACACATGTGGAAGCATTCAGTGGCAGAAACTGAGTAACAATATTAATATATTTTCAAAGTAACTCATTAGTGACAAAATTTGGGGGTAACTGAACAAAATTATTCTAACGTTGATTCTAACAAAACTTGCAAGTGTGAATAATTTTGGCTCAAATGAGGTATAAGGTTTTGCTGCTCTCATTATATTATTTATTGTACTATTACTAATGCTACCATGAGTATGATAAAGTCTTTCTTTTCAAAAAGTACCATTAACTAAATATTTGAAAAGAGAGAAATATAAAAACTTCATCGTAAGATAAAATTAATTCTGGATTAATTAACTATTTATTATGTAAAAAGACAATGAGCATGTTTGTGAGACGATAACGTTTAGGTTGGTATTCTGAGCTGAAATACATTTACTAATAAAGAGAGGCAGCACTTGGTAAAAATGATGTTTGTGTTACATATATGCACAAAAAAGATTACGTAGCTTTTACAGTGACATTCTTTGAAAGAGGCCACGAGTGTACACACACACACACACACTTACAGAATGTATATACACATACATATATAGGCATATACTTTTATCACATACTAAAAATTATACAGGAATACCTTGTTTTATTGCACTTCACTTTTTTGTGCTTTGCACATACGGCATTTTTCACAACTTGAAGGTTTCGGGCAACCCTGCATCATCAAGTCTGTTGCGCCAGTTTTCCAACAGCATTTGGTCACTTTGTGTCTCTGTGTCACACTTTGGTAATTTGTTATGGGGATCTGTGATCAGCGATCTTTGATGTAGCCATTGTAATTGTTTGGGCATTTTTCAGCAATAAGTTATTTGTAAGGTCTGTACATTTTTTTAGACATAAAACTACTGCACACCTAATAGACCACACTATAGTGTAAACAGCACTTTTATATGCACTGAAAAACCAAAAAACTTGAGTGACTTGCTTTATTGCATCATTCATTTTGTTGTGGTGGTCTGGAACCAAACCCACAATATCTCCGAGGTCCGCCTGCATATTTATAGGTATACAAACCTATGTGTACGTGTATATATATAAATATATATTATTTAAACATAAATGATAGGGACTTCTCTGGAAGTGCAGTCTTGAAGAATCTGCCTGCCAAAGCAGGGTTCACGGGTTCGAGCCCTAGTCCGGGGAGATTCCACATGCCGCGGAGCAACTAAGCCCGTGCGCCACAACTACTGAGCCTGCACTCTACAGCTCGCAAGCCAAAACTGCTGAGCCCGCTCGCCACAACTAGAGAAAAGCCCGCGCGTCTAGAGCCCGTGTTCCGCAACAAGAGCAGCCACCGCAATGGGAAGCCCGCGCACCACAACGAAGAGTAGCCCCCGCTCGCCACAACTAGAGAAAAGCCCGCACAGTAACTAAGTCCCAACGCAGCAAAAATTAATTAACTAATTTAAAAAAATAAATAAAAATAAATGATAAAAGCAAATGTTTATAAAATGTATATACATTTAAATAAATAATTGAGTCACTCGGGAAGTATGTATATAACCATATATATTTGTGCACACACATACATATGTATACATATATATTTAAATAAAGATTAGCATCACTTAGGGAATATACATATTTCTATATATTTAAATTTAAAATATATATATATATGGTCAGAAAAGGAAGGGACTCAAAGAAGAAATGATTTTGAGTGTTAGTAAGTCAGGAAGACAGCAAAAGGAATCAACCCGTAAAGAACATAAAACATAAGAGGGAGGATGCAGAAGGAAGACCCAGATCTGTGTGGAATTTGTAAAATAAAGACTAAAGACCATATTCCTGAGATTAACAGCCCCGTCATTTCCAGAATAATACATGAAAAGAGGTAGACGCGGAGACCTAGCCTGGTAACGTTCTTCAAAATTAGTGACGCAAAGAAAACCGAACAGAATGACAAGGGTCCCAGAGAAGAGCACGAACAGCCTCCGTGCGACGGCAGCCATCTTTGGAGGCATCCGTCTCGACTGCACGTCCCCGCATCCCTAGTCGAGGTGGGCCACGTCAAAGGCTATGCTGGCCCTCCCTGCCCCACTCCCACCCCCGCACTTCTGGCTGTGATGTGAGGGTCAGGCGTGCAGACACCCTGGGATACTCATTTTCCCAAAGGAGCCGGCCAGTCAGAAACACGCAGAGAGTCATGTGGGTACAGGTGCCATGAGGAAGCATCAGACTCAGGACGGGCAGAGAGCATTCTAGGTGGTGTTGGCCCACCCATCCCTGGTTCTTGGTCCTGTGACACTCCTCATGGACCCCCATCTTGCGCTCCAATGCACTTCTATATTCTTCATACAATCTGGGGTCTGTCTGTCTGCTTGTGATAAGCTCCCCCAAATGTCTTTAGGACCATGACAAACACGAAAAGAAAAATCTCTCTCACCTTAGAATTCTCTGGAATAGTTAATGGAGTCAGATCTATCATATTTTGGCAGAAGAACCCTTGGCAAGCTGTCCTGCGAGAAAGTATTTTCTGAGATGCAAGTGTGAAGAAACTATATCCTTCCTGAGGGCATCTTGTAAAATTCATATGAAGAAATGTTCCAATAATGGAACACACTGAGGAGAATGAAACTCCATCGAGCTCAAGAATTCAAGGAGAATCAAGTCAGAATTAAGGTTAAGGATGGGGAAATCATGACAGAGAAGTACTGAAAATTATGCACAGAAGAATCATCGTTCTAGATGTCTTATGAAACAATGTAAGAATGTCAAATAAACATTATTTGCAAAAAAGAATATTTTAGCTAATAATGTAATAAGAAACCATGTATAAAAATCACGTGTAGGGCTTCCCTGGTGGCGCAGTGGTTGAGAGTCCGCCTGCCGATGCAGGGGACACGGGTTCGTGCCCCGGTCCGGAAAGATCCCACATGCCGCGGAGCGGCTGGGCCCGTGAGCCGTGGCCGCTGAGCCTGCGCGTCCGGAGCCTGTGCTCCGCAACGGGAGAGGCCACAACAGTGAGAGGCCCGCGTACCGCAAAAAAAAAAAAAAAAAAAAAAAGGAAGACCAAAAGAAAAGTGGAAAAAAAAAAAAAGGTTTCAGAAAAGGGGCAGGAGAGTCTGATGCAAGATGAGAGAAGAGGGTTTGGGTAGCATCAGACCATGGGCAACGCTTGGTCACTGCAGTGAGCTCCGAAGCTTCCCCCAATCTCATATCCACCTAGACTCAGAGCGTGACCTCCTTGTTAGGTATGGTCTTTGCAGATGGAATTAGTGAAGGATCTGGAAGTGAGGTCACCCCAGATTCAGAGTGGCCCTAAATCCAGTGATGGGGTCCTTCTAAGGAGAGGCGAGGCCAGTGGGAGACACACAGAGAGGAAGATGGAGAGAAGATGAGGGTAGATCAGGATGTGCAGCAGCTACAAGCCCAGGACCACCAAGAATTACTGGCAGCTGGGAGAGAGGCTGGACCAGAAGGAACCAACCCTACAGACAGCTCGATATTGGGCTCGTGGGCTCCTCAGCTGTGACAGAATACATTGCCGTCACATTAAGTCACCAAGTTGGTGCTCATCTGCTGTAGAAGTCCCAGGAAACGAACATGCCAGGCATCTAACAACAGTGAGGTGAACGTCCCTTAAGGCATCCCTAAGGAGTCCTGCCCTCCTGCAGTCCCAGCTGCGTGGATATGAGCTGGGTCTGCAAAGATAGTGCAAGAGCCATCCCTGGAGTAGGGACATTACCTGGGAAATGGGATGGGCTGCCATGTGCTCGATGAGGGCATGCTGGATCGGATCCTTTCCCAACCAACTGGAGCAGGAGAGTCTCCTGCTGGCCTTGAAGAAGCAAGCGGTGGTGTAGGAAAGGGGCTCCGAGCAGCCCTCCGTGACAGCCCGCAAGAAGGGGGGCCCTTCATCCCACAACTACAAGGAACTGGATCCTTCCAACACGTGAGCGAGCTTGGGAGAGCAGCACGGGCTCCAGAAAGGAGGGCAGCCCAGCTGACACCTCGACGGCATCTCTGTGTCACCCTGAGCAGAGGACCCAGCTAAGAGGTGCCCAGATTCCCGGGCCACAGGAACCATGAGAGAATCTGTGGACGTTGTTCTAAGCTACCGCGTTGGTGGCCTTCGTTTAAGTGGATGGCGTCTTTTTTCCATCTGTTCTCTCTGACTGAACGTCTCAAATTGTAGGAGGCATCTGTTGAGTCAACCCCATGCATTCCCTCAATTTCCAGGTAATGGGAGTTCTCTTACAGACCCAAGGACGGCACGACTTGAAGGAGTGCCAGGGGGCACCAGCCAGCCATCTGGAGCCCAGCCGTGTGCTGGGGCATTTGGCCTGCCTGTCAGCTGCCCTCCTGCAGCCTGGAAGCGGCCCCAGAGCAAGCATCCCCGTCTGTTCAGAGCACACCCCATGGGGCGCCTCCAATGTCCATGGGCCAAAGAGTGATGTGCGTGTTTCTTGATGGGAACTAAAGAACACTGCATACTCCACGATCCAGCCACCGCTTCTAAATGCATACCAGATCAGGGGCATAGCCACTGTGCAGTGATTTCTGAGCAAAGGCATAAATCCCATATGAGCCACTGACATATTAAACTATAACACGGCTGAAACACGGAAGGCATCACTGGACCCTGTCTGAGTTTATCAGCATTCAAGCACCTGGCCCCCCCTGCCCAAGGCGCTATCCTCACCCAGACACCCACCCACCCCAGAGTCCGCGTGAGATTAACTGTCAAGGCTGGAAAGCCTGAGACTGAGTTTGAGAAAGGAAAGAAAGGTCCCAGGAGCCTGCATGTCCCCTCATGCGCCAAGCCCCCTGTGCCCTTCTGGTCTATAAACACAGAAATCTGGCCTAACATGGGAGGCTTAAGTAAGGATGCCTCCGGAGGTACATAGAGCAATCACTCGGCGAGAAGCGAGCATTCTCGCTTACAGCATGAATTCAAAGGGAACACAAATCATTCACTTAGCAGCCTGTGAGCAATTTGGGAAGACGGTGTGTCTCCACTTGCCGTTCATGCAGCAGACTGGAACTCCAGAAGCCTGCTGGCTCGGGGCACTGCAGAGCTGCTGCAAGCCTCCCCGGCCAAACACAAGGGGAGCCAGGCCAGTGGGTTCCCTGCCGCTCAGACGGCACCGAATCATCATGCCAGTGAAGGGGAAAAGAGGTTGTTTACTTTTAAAGGTCTGATCCCTGTATTTACAGGTGTACGACTCTACGCTTCCATCGGGAGAGAGGGCAACTCCTCAGACGTACAGCATAATCCCATTGCCCTGAAGATCATTTAGAAAACACCACCCAATTTTCCAACGGCATCTCGTAAACATAATCCAAACGAACTCTGGCCTCTGACCAAAGAATCTGTCCGTGCCTGGCACCAGGCTTTACTGAAGAGGCGTTCCCCCAAAATGGCAAAGCTAAATAAGCCATTTAACCCAGAAATATTCCATTTCGGTTGGATGCTTTCACTGCAATTAAAACGATGCATCAGGATATAATGGCTCCAGGCACCAGGCAGTACCATGCATGTTTTACGTTTCACCTGGAACGCTGCCGTTTCTTTTATCGTTAATCTAGGTGGACCACCTTTGTATTAAAATGCAATCTGCAAAGGGAAAAATGATCTATATTAAGGGACGCGCAGAAGTTACTAAAAATCAATAGATCCCATGCACCGTTGGCATTAGTTAGGAAGTAACTAACGATTATTTTCAAATAAAATAATTTTAGCTGCCATTTGTTCAAAAGGGGGTTAATACAGCAATTTTAATGTTTGTCCCTCAATTAGAACATCACATATTTTTTGGAGGACTAACAAGGTAAGCTGCATTCTGAATTTCATCACGTTGAACCCATAGATCAAAAACCATTCTTCCAGGGCTTCCCTGGTGGCGCAGTGGTTGAGAGTCCGCCTGCCGATGCAGGGGACACGGGTTCGTGCCCCGGGCCGGGAAGATCTCACATGCCGCGGAGCAACTGGGCCCGTGAGCCATGGCTGCTGAGCCTGTGCGTCCGGAGCCTGTGCTCCGCAACGGGAGAGGCCACAGCAGTGAGTAAGAGGCCCGTGTACCGCAAAAAAAAAAAACAAAAACAAACAAAAAAACCCATTCTTCCAACCACCCTTTTAGAATTCCTGGATGGGGGCAAAGGTACACATTTGGAAACAGCAGTGAAAGAGGCGTTGCATTTTGAGTGTGGATCTCCATGTTGATTCCACGCCTGACAAAACTGCAAGGCTTGCCTTCCTCTGCAGGCTCCTGTGGTTCTCCCGTGACATCAACCGAACATTTTCAGTTTGCCAAGAGGCATCGGCCCACATCATTCGGGTATGGGAAGGGTCAGCTGTTCTGCTGTTAAGGCAGACACACGCTACGACAGAGGGCTGGTGGCCAGTAGCTACCCTCGCTGAGCAGGAAAAGCTCTTTACTGCCCACAGCTCTTGAGCACAAGGCATTTGGCCTTTTCTGCCCTGCCATCTTGGGTCCAAATCCAGCCAAATGGAACTATTCCTTTGCCCACCTGACTGGTCCAGTCCTGTTTGATAAGATGAGAGTGCCGACGCGAACAGCCTGCTGCCAACATTCTGCTTCTCACGTGCCAACAAGATCATGAATGAAGGATGCAGTCGTTTTGTTAATCATAACCTATCCCTAGTTTACTAAACCCAAACGAAGCGTTTTTATTCCATCAGTAAAGAGCTACAGTTTTAAGTGGTCCAACTCGTGCTGTGGAAAGATGGGTAAGTGAGACATGGGATGAAGCTTTAGCCTAAGAGATTTAAAATGAAGCAAACTTCAATGTCATGCAAGTGTCTTTTTAAATTTTTATTGAAATATAGCTGATTTACAATGTTGTGTTCGTTTCTGGTGTACTTTTAGCAAAGGGAACTCAATATCATGTCAAAACCTATAATGGAAAAGAATATAAAAAGGAATACACACACACACATATATATATATAACATATGTATAAAATATACACATATATGTATATATAACTGAATCACTTTGCTGTACATCATGTGAGTTTTTTGATTTGTTCTCTGTGGGCTGAAGGATGAAGAGTCAACCTCCCTGTCAGAATGGTGGAGCCATATGTATTAACTGGACAGAGAAATGATTATGTGTGATGTGCACTATTGCTTTGAAACCAAACAATCAGGGAGAGATGACTGGCCATGAGCCAACAATGCATGAACATCTTTTCAGCGACATATTATGAGCTGACAGGCTGAGCAAAACAGAGCAGATTGGGACCAGTCCACTGTGAAGATAAATTCTATTAATGAGTCTAACATGCACTGCTTTGGATACAAAGTCACAAAATATTTCATACGTCTCCAAGGAAAGGAAGCTATTGACAAAAATCAGCAGAAGGAGACGCACACCCTCTAAATCCAAGCAAATGTCAACGGTAATTGGATCGGCCCAGAAAGCAACACATTCCTTAGCTACTGGGGAGTGGCTTCAGGGATGCTGTGAATATTTTTAACGATACAGATTTAATGAAGTGAAGCAGCAAAGGAAAACAGAAACAACAGGACAAGACACTTAGCATTATCAATGGTGCTGGCTTAAAACTTTCAGGTCATGTGAATAAATGGAAGATGTCTTCCTAGGGTCATAGTGGAAAACACGAAATACGCCAGAAAGCAGGTGCATATCGTTGATTAAGTAAGGTGCATGTGTAGTGGGTTTTTGCCTAGACCAAGCAGCGGTGCTTTGCCAGCTTTGGAAAAAGGGCTCCAGGAACCCAGTCAAAGGAAAATGGGTTCGGTTGGCTGTCGAGAGAGAGTTTGATGCTGCATAATCAGGTTCAAGGAGTGAGGGCTGCATGGGGTCACGGGATAACCAATGACTCTCAAGCATACCAAGGTCAACATGCCTAGACAGACACCCAGAAGAAAGATAGAGTCGAGATGAAAACCACTAAGAGATTCCCAATTATTTAGAATAAGAATTAGTAAATGCCATGTTAACTGTTCACCAAGCAGATGAAATTACAAAGTGCCTAGATGGATAGATGGATGGATGGATAGATTAGATAGATAAATAAATAAGTGGATAGATAGGTAGGTAGATAGAAGAATGGATGGGTGGGTGGATGGATGGACAGACAGATGATACAGATAGAGAAATAGAGATATCTTTTTCATATTTAAAGTTCAATAAAATGCACAGGTATATATATAAGAATCACAGACTTTATGACCATGGGATCACTGCTGCCGGCCATCAGGCTAATTTAACTTCCTGCATCTCCATGTACGCTCAACGTTCTAATTGTAAAATAATCTACTTCAGTTTTTCTGTAATTAATTACATGATGTTACCTAACAGAAGATGTTACATAAATTGACAGAACTATTAACAACCACCACCAAAGAAGACTTTACTTGCAAATAAAAGAATGAAGAGTGACAGGCAAAAAAGAAAAAAAAAAAAAAAGCCTCCAGAGGAGTCAAAAGCAACTCACCGACACCACACTGTATGATTTTAGTGAGACAAGTTCAAGTTCTTACCTAAAAAGCTCCCAATGTAATCGGTCTGATCAACTTACCATCACAAGATAAAACTTGCATATATGGGGTAATGAACATTTCAAATTTTGAAGTGCCACAAAAAGAGGTTATAGACACATGGAAACTGTCCAGTGGAACACAGAATCCTAGGGTATGGGGCAGGATTTCAAGTGTTACAGTCGCAAGGAAGAGAAAAAGGGGCCTTTCATTTACTAAAAGTGAACTATTACGTTAAAAGTATGTGTATGTATATATATATACATACATACATACATGTAATAATTGAAGCACTGACAGCTTGGGTATGGGATAAATTACAGTTTTCACCTCTAAGACAAATTTTTAACAGTTGCCATTTGCTGTAGACAATTTTGATATCCACATACACAAAATACTATGTAATGTGTTCAACGTATTCAACTGTATGACTGAAGAAAATATATGATACAAATGAATTTACTTAGAAACAGACTCACAGACATAGAAAACAAACTTATGGTAAAAAGGGGAAATAAGGGGAGGGATAAATTAGGAGTTTGGGATTAGCAGGTACACACGAGTATACATAAAATAGATAAACAACAAGGTCCTACTGTATAGCACAGAGAAGTATATTCAATATCTTGTAATAACTTATAATGGAAAAGAATCTGAAAAAGGATATATGTGTGTGTGTGTGTGTGTATAACTGAGTCACTTTGCTGTACACCTGAAACTAACACAACACTGTAAACCAACTATACTTCAATTTAAAAAATAAAAAGAGGGTTTCCCTGGTGGCGCAGTGGTTGAGAGTCCGCCTGCCGATGCAGGGGACACGGATTCGTGCCCGGTCTGGGAAGATCCCACATGCCGCGGGGTGGTTGGGCCCGTGAGCCATGGCCACTGAGCCTGTGCGTCCAGAGCCTGTGCTCCGCAACAGGAGAGGCACAACAGTGAGAGGCCCATGTACCGCAAAAAAAAATAAATAAATAAATAAAAAGAAAATTAAAAAAAGAAAATGAATACACTCCTAAATTTACTACAAACAGATCATTAAAAACTCCATGAAAATTATTTACCTGAGCAAAAAACAAAAGCAAAGGAATATGGAACAAAATAGTTACGGTATTTTGTTAAAATCCTGTTACTGAATTGCCTACTTGTGTTTTTTGCAGGTTTATAAAAATGACCCATTCATTATTAGAAATTTTTATTTTTAGTATATGAGACACAAAAGGAGTATTATGTTTTCTCTTTTAGGAAAAGGCCTATTAAATTAACAGTTATTTAAAAAATAAAAAACTGACACTGGGCAATTGATACGAGTGTTTACTTGTAATTAAAAATCACTGAACATGGGACTTCCGTGTTGGTGCAGTGGTTAAGAATCCACCTGCCAACGCAAGGGACATGGGTTCGAGCCCTGCTCCGGGAAGATCCCACGTGCTGTGGAGCAACTTAGCCCGTGCGCCACAACTACTGAGGCTGCACTCTAGAGCCCATGAGCTACAACTACTGAGCCCTCGCGCCACAACTACTGAGCCTGCACTCTAGAGTCCGCGAGCTACAACTACTGAGCCCGTGAGCCACAACTACTGAAGCCCACGTGCCTAGAGCCCGTGCTCTGCAACAAAAGAAGCCACCGCAGTGAGAGGCCCACGCACTGCAATGAAGAGTAGTCCCCGCTCGCTGCAACTAGAGAAAGCCCGCGTGCAGCAACAAAGACCCAACACAGCCAAAAATAAACATACCTAAATAAATTTATTTTTAAAAATCACTGAACATGATTTTAAACACACAAGGAAAATTATGAGCACTGTACTTTTTATGTCAGCTATTTTGTCCATCTGAAGTCTGTGCCAACTGCATAACCTGCTTAAAAATAATAAAAGACAATTGAGAATATACAACCAAACGTGCTATGGATTTAATACGATGGATGTGTCTATCTCTAGTAAAGGATGAATCATTAAACATTTAGTATTAGTGTAATTCCCAAATCCCTGAGCTTTGCTCTATTGAAATATTAATCATGGAAATATAGAGAAGAAAACACGGAATTCATATGAGATTACTGATCTAAGTGAATTACATTTTGGAATTGGCACGAAAATATGGACAGGACCACAGTACTTCAGTACACAGGACTTGAGAATGTAGTTGGGCAATTTTCAGAAAAGCAGTGAATATGCTTTGGTTTTGTTGGTAGCTCTACTTCACCTACCAGAGAAACGGAAATTCATGACCCATGTGTTTATCTATGAATGCATCTCTCCATTTACGGCATGGAGCAATTCTCTGGTAAAGGAAGAGAAACTAAGAAACAACTATTTATGGGAATCATGAAACTCAGCTAACACTGGTTAGACGGTAACAATGCAAGAGAAACACAAAACACCCCCTGACAATTTCAGCCCACGTGAATATTTTCTTCAATTTTCCATTATTGTCTAAAACCCACCATCAGCACCTTAAACTATCTGTGTCACCTTCTTCTCTAATTATGTACCCCACACACGCTTGGTGGTTAATTATACATTCTCTTATTCCCTTAATTGCAGCCTTGTTGGTTTTCCCGACGAGACTTTACGCTTCTCGTGAACCGCATGGACATCTATGCCCCTTTAATAAGCCAGTGCGTCACCTGCCCAGCACGATATATTTTCAACAAACAGTTTGGGCTAAATAATAATTCACTGTCACAACACTCAATGAGTTGTGACGAAGGCCAACTTCAGCTGAGACACCAAGATAAGATCTGGACCGAAAATGATGAGAACTGAAGCCGGCCACTTCTTTACTGAGAACATACATTTTCCGCTCCTTTCTCTCTCCACAATGTATGGCACAAGGACTCTTTCCTGAGTCAAGACGTTTCAACCAATCACCTAGTAGTTTAGCAGTCACCTAACTGATGATATAGCTGCCTTTATCACAGTACTCTGGGGCACGAATCGGACCCATGACAAATGTCTTCCACTGGTGTGCAGAAACAGCTGTGGCCACTCTCTCTAATTATGGAAAATACAAAAGTGCATCCTCATCCCTTTCTCTTGTTTATTGCTTTCATTCCAAGAATCTACATGGTTCACATTTTAGGGCAAACCCCGAAAGGCGTTCCAACTTACACATGGAGAATTATATGGGAAAAAGGCAACCTAGTAACTCTTTCCGAAGTCCTGTGCAAACTGGCAAATACGTTTGTTTCATTCTTTTGTCATTTCCAAGATGGGAAGAGCGATATCCGATCATTCCTTCTTCCAGTTATAGAGGCATAAACTTGCATAAACCCCAATTCCCACACATCACTCTCTCAAATCTTGATTTTTGCTTGGCAAAACCCTAAACCTAGTGAAATCCAACTTTCCATCCAGTGCACACCTACGCCTTTGCTGGTAAGCAAAAATGAAGGAAAATGTAGACCCAGGATGGCTGGTCTCACTTTTAATTGCTGACCAAACATCTGCAGTAGGTTCAACCAGGAGATCATACTAAATTTCCCTAATAAATTTCTTTTCAAGTTCCCCTAGATCACTAACACCTGCTTCCTGCGTCCTCCAATCTCTGATGCCCCTGGTCCCATCTTCATGGCTGGGGTATGAGCTTCCTTCCAACTATAATGAAAAAATTACAATGATTTGAAGAAAATATCCATACATCTCCATCAACCCATTTGCCCACATACCAGTAACTACCACAGCTGCAGTGCCTACCTCCTTTCACTATAGGGAAGAGTGGGGTCACCATCTAAGGCTAAGTATCACACGACAAATCCCATCAACTCTTGTCAATCCAACAACAAAACACCTCTCTTGCTATATGACGGCTGTTTTCCTCTTGTGTTATTGTTATACTGTGTTATTTTTCAAAGTGCTTTCTAACTCTCTGGGTGGGAATATACAGCCCCATCTGCTTGATGGCAGGGGTGGCCATGCCTTGCAGTGTCTCTCCCTGGGAAAAGTGTTTACTGCCTCACCTCGATGACATCAGATATAGTTATTTGATTTGCTTTGGTCAACGAATAGAATTTAGGAGTGTTACTTCTAAGGAAAAACCTTCAGAACTCTGATGTGGTTCCACCATGTTTTCCTCCCCCTTTGCCATAAAGTCTGAAATGTGTCTGCTCCCTCAGCCTGTGTCCTAGAATAAAGACACAAGAGAAAAGCCACAACCAATCCCTAGAGAACATGTAACATGAGAGAGAAATAATACTTTGCGGTCACATGTCACTGACATTTTAGGGATATCTGTTAACGCAGCATGACTTATACCAAACAGATTGATAAAAGATGTTGTTAGAGCATTCCGACAGCCTGCAGACATGCTGTGAGACCTTCCAAGTTGAAAGAAATACAATCATTTTCTCCTGGGTCCGTATATCCCTCCAAGGACTGCCTAGTTCTCTACTCCCTTATAGAAAATCTCCTCAGAATTGCTGTCTTCACACCCTGACTCCAAGTTCACTGCTTGGATTCTCTATTAAACCTGTTACAACCAGGCTTCTGTACCTAATAGTCTGCCAAATTTTCTATAGCTCCAGTAAAAGTTACCCGTAGCCTCTGGTTTGCTATGTTGGTGAACTTTTTTTTCATTCCTCTATGCCCAGAACTCTCCTGGCGACCTCATTCAGTCTTGTGACTTTAAATACCGTCTATGTTGGAACTTGGATGGCGGGCCAGTGGTTAGGGCTTGGCGCTCTCATTGCCGTGGCTCTGGACTGGGGAACTAAGATCCCACAAGCCACACCGTGCAGCCAAAAAAGGAAGAAATACCATCTATGTTGACTCGTCCAACATTCTTCTCTTTACACAGATCTCTCCTGAGCCGCAGACTCTGACATCCCCCTGCCTGTGGGATGTCTCTTCTCTGACGTCCCATATACGTTTTCAACTTGAACTTCCAAACCCTACCGAATCCCCAAGATTCTCTCCACCAGATCTTTCTGCAATTTCATTCGTGGGGATCTTGTGCTTGGATCAAAAACATTGGGAGTCCTTTCCTTCCCCCACATTCCACATGCAAATCATTTGCAAATCTTACTTTTTAAAAATCCAACAACTTTTCTTCCCAATCTCCACCGCTCCCATCACAAACGTGCAGTCATAATTTCTCATGTTGACTCTGGTGTTCACCTTCCAACCTATCTCCTCCATTCTGTTCTTGCCCCTCCAGGCTAGTCCCGACAAGGCAGCTAAAGTGGTCCCTGAAACCACACCTCCCCTTATCATTCCTCTGCTCAGTCCCTCTAAGTGTTCTCCTTTGGTTCTCAGAATTAAAACCAAAGATCTTCATGGCCTCATCCCACTTTGATTCCCGTCTTTCACACTGGTGTTCCCTGATGCAACAGAAATGCTCCCACCCCAGGGCCTTTGCACTGGCTGTTCCTTCTGCATGGAACACCCTTCATGTACATCATCCCGGCTTCCTTCCTCACCTCCTTCAATTTTTTACTCTCAGTCTTCCTTCTCACCGAGGTGTATGTTGACCACCCTACTTAAAAATGCACTTTCCAGTGCAATCCTAATCTACTTTGTCCTCTTCTATTCTCTTCACAGCACTCATCACGTTCCCCAAATAATACCTAACGTATTTAATCCTTAAGTTTATTTTCCATCCTCTGCATAGAATATAAATTTCACAAGGCAGGCAATTTTGTCTGTTGTGCACATTGATGCATCTGCAATGCTTAGAACAATACCTGACACACGATAAGCACTAAAATATTAGTTGAAAGAATCGATAGTAAAAATCAATTATTATAAGACAGTATACTGTGAATATTGTTTGGGGAATCATACACTGCTATACCAATGTGTAAAGCATAAAAGTGAAGGTTTAAACATTTTAGAGACCAATTTATTTGAAAAGTCAAATTTTCACATTAGTTGAGAGATAATCATTGAAGGACAATTCAAGAAAAGGTACAGATGTGCTTCACCAAATATAGAAATACTGGAGAAGTCCTTCCAAGGTTACTGAAGCCTGACTCAGACGGCTGCTTCCAGGACTGCAGGTGGCTTTGACGTACTATGCTCACGTGGCTTCTTGTTTTTGTCACAGGTGAACTTGTAGTTTCTTTTATTTCTTCCCTATTTCTGTCCTATTTTTAGATATCATCAGTGAATCTATTATATTCCTTCAGAGTAGACATCTAACAAGTTGCTGAACTGCATCCATTCTCTGGTTTTCTGACAGTTGTTCCTTTATTTCTGTCACCTCTACCCCATGCTGTGCCTACCTACCCCCAACTCCTCCCTCCAGAAATCTGAAGAGTCCTAAAAGGCTCTTGAAAAGGAAGATTCACATTTGCCAAGATGTGATCAACGTGTTCTCTGCTGTCCTGCAGATCGGTAGTGAAGCTTTCCTGGGAAAGGTGTTTCAATGATTATGAAGCCAACCTCTGACTTTCACAGGAGGGCAAATGTCCACATCGCCTCTGAAACACAGGAACCTCTGCTATGCCTCACCGTTTCTGGGACAAACGTTCTAACTTTTTCCTGGGAGGCATTCCACTCCAGGAAACACATGTAGAGTCATCTCATCTTGACACCAGGTAGGGAGGGGCATGCTCCAAGCTTGATAGAGACCATGACTGGGGAGAGAGAGGTGGCATCTTTAGGTGAGGTGTGTGTGCATTTGTGTTTGTGGGGACATATGCGGAAACAGGGCCCAATGGTGTAACCAACAAGAGATGCTAGGGTGTGGAGATGAAGCAGGCAGAAATACCCAGGGCAATCAAAAGATGGATGAAAAGTACCAAGACACAAATGGATCAGCAAAGAGGAAAACATCGTAATTGCTTCCAGTTAAAAGCCACTATGTTTTAATTCAAAACTTTATGAAAGGGGGACCTTGAAGATGGCGGAAGAGTAAGACGCGGAGATCACCTTCCTCCCCACAGATACACCAGAAACACATCTACACGTGGAACAACTCCTACAGAACGTCTACTGAACGCTGACAGAAGAACTCAGACCTCCCAAAAGGCAAGAAACTCCCCACGTACCTGGGTAGGGCAAAAGAAAAAAAGAAAAAACAGAGACAAAAGAATAGGGACGGGACCTGCACCAGTGGGAGGGAGCTGTGAGGGAGGAAAAGTTTCCACACACTAGGAAGCCCCTTCGCGGGTGGAGACTGTGGGAGGCGGAGTGGGGAGCTTCGGGGCCGAGGAGGAGAGCGCAGCAACAGGGGTGCGGAGGGCAAAGCGGGGAGATTCCCGCACAGAGGATCGGTGCCGACCGGCACTCACCAGCCCGAGAGGCTGGTCTGCTCCCCCGCCGGGGCGGGCGGGGCTGGGAGCTGAGGCTCGGGGCTTCGGTCGGAGCGCAGGGAGAGGACTGGGGTTGGCGGCTTGAACATAGCCTGAAGGGGTTAGTGCACCACGGCTGGCCGGGAGGGAGTCCGGGGAAAAGTCTGCACCTGCCGAAGAGGCAAGAGACTTCTTCTTCCCTCTTTGTTTCCTGGTGCGCGAGGAGAGGGGATTAAGAGCGCTGCTTAAAGGAGCTCCAGAGACGGGCGCGAGCCGCGGCTAAAAGTGCGGACCCCAGAGACGGGCATGAGACGCTAAGGCTGCTGCTACCGCCACCAAGAAGCCTGTGTGCGAACACAGGTCACTATCCACACCCCCCTTCCGGGGAGCCTGTGCAGCCCGCCACTGCCAGGGTCCCGGGATCCAGGGACAACTCCCCCGGGAGAACGCACAGCGGGCCTCAGGCTGGTGCAAAGTCACGCCGGCCTCTGCCGCCGCAGGCCCGCCCCGCACTCCGTGCCCCTCCCTCCCCCCGCCTGAGTGAGCCAGAGCCCCCGAATCAGCGGCTCCTTTAACCCCGTCCTGTCTGAGCGAAGAACAGACGCCCTCCAGCGACCTACACGCAGAGGCGGGGCCAAATCCCCCGGAGCTGTGAGAACAAAGAAGAGAAAGGGAAATCTCTCCCAGCAGCCTCAGGAGCAGCGGATTAAAGCTCCACAGTCAACTTGATACACCCTGCATCTGTGGAATACCTGAATAGACAACCAATCATCCCAAATTGAGGAGGTGGGCTTTAGGAGCGAGATCTATGATTTTTTTCCCTTTTCCTCTTTTTGTGAGTGTGTATGTGTATGCTTCTGTGTGAGATCTTGTCTGTATAGCCTTGCTTCCACCATTTGTCCTAGGGTTCTATCCGTCCATGGTTTAAAAAAAATTTTTTTCTTAATAATTAATTTTAATAACTTTATTATACTTTACCTTCGTTCTTTCTTTCTTTCTTTCCTTCCTTCCTTCCCTCCTTTAGACAACGAATCATCCCAAATTGAGGAGGTGGTCTCTGAGAGCAAGATTTATGATTTTTCCCCATTTACCTCTTTTAGTGAGGGTGTATGTGTTTGCTTCTGTGTAAGATTTTGTCTGTACAGCTTTGCTTCCAACATTTGTGCTAAGGTTCCATCCGTCCCTTTTTTTTTCTAAATAAGTATTTTTTAATTCAATAACTTTATTATACTTTATTTTATTTTCACTGTATCTTCTTTCTTTCTGTCTTTTTTCCTTCTTTCCCTCCTTCCTTCCTTCCTCCCTCCCTCCTTTCTTTCCTTCTTGCCTTCTTTCCTTCTTTCTTTCTTCCTTCCTTCCTTCCTTCCCTCCTTTCCTTATTTCTTTCCTCATACTTCTACTAATTCTCTCTACTTTCTCTCCCTTTTATTCTGAGCCGTGTGGATGAAAGGCTCTTGGTGCTCCAGCCAGGAGTCAGGGCTCTGCCTCTGAAGTGGGAGCGCCAACTTCAAGACACTGGTCAACAAGAGATCTCCCAGCTCCACATAATATCAAACAGCGAAACTCTCCCAGAGACCTCCATCTTAACACCAGCACCCAACTTCACTCAACGACCAGCAAGCCACAGTGCTGGACAACCTATGCCAAACAACTAGCAAGACAGGAACACAACCCCACCCAATAGCAGAGAGGCTGCCTAAAATCATAATAAGTCCACAGACACCCCAAAACACACCACCAGACGTGAACCTGCCCACTAGAGAGACAAGATCCAGCCTCATCCACCACAACACAGGCACGAGTCCCCTCCACCAGGAAGCCTACACAACCCACTGAACCAACCTTAGCCACTGGAGACAGACACCAAACACAATGGGAACTACGAACCTGCAGCCTGCAAAAAGGAGACCCCAAACACAGTAAGATAAGCAAAATGAGAAGACAGAAAAACACACAGCAGATGAAGGAGCAAGATAAAAACCCACCAGACCTAACAAATGAAGAGGAAATAGGCAGTCTACCTGAAAAAGAATTCAGAATAATGATAGTAAGGATGATCGGAAATCTTGGAAATAGAATGGACAAAATGCAAGAAACAGTTAACAAGGACCTAGAAGAACTAAACAGGAAAAAAGCAACGATGAACAACACAATAAATGAAATTAAAAGTACTCTAGATGGGATCAATAGCAGAATAACTGAGGCAGAAGAACGGATAAGTGACCTGGAAGATAAAATAGTGGAAATAACTACTGCAGAGCAGAATAAAGAAAAAAGAATGAAAAGAACTGAGGACAGTCTCAGAGACCTCTGGGACAACATTAAACGCACCAACATTCGAATTATAGGGGTTCCAGAAGAAGAAGAGAAGAAGAAAGGAACTGAGAAAATATTTGAAGAGATTATAGTTGAAAACTTCCCTAATATGGGAAAAGAAATAGTTAATCAAGTCCAGGAAGCACAGAGAGTCCCATACAGGGTAAATCCAAGGAGAAATACGCCAAGACACACATTAATCAAACTGTCAAAAATTAAATACAAAGAAAACATATTAAAAGCAGCAAGGGAAAAACAACGAATAACACACAAGGGAATCCCCATAAGGTTAACAGCTGATCTTTCAGCAGAAACTCTGCAAGCCAGAAGGGACTGGCAGGACATATTTAAAGTGATGAAGGAGAAAAATCTGCAACGAAGACTACTCTACCCAGCAAGGATCTCATTCAGATTTGATGGAGAAATTAAAACATTTACAGACAAGCAAAAGCTGAGAGAGTTCAGCACCACCAAACCAGCTTTACAACAAATGCTAAAGGAACTTCTCTAGGCAAGAACCACAAGAGAAGGAAAAGACCTATAATAACGAACCCAAAACAATTTAGAAAATGGGAATAGGAACATACATATCGATAATTACCTTAAATATAAATGGATTAAATGCTCCCACCAAAAGACACAGATTGGCTGAATGGATACAAAAACAAGACCCTTATATATGCTGTCTACAAGAGACCCAACTTCAGACCTAGAGACACATACAGACTGAAAGTAAGGGGATGGAAAAAGATATTCCATGCAAATGGAAACCAAAAGAAAGCTGGAGTAGCAATTCTCATATCAGACAAAATAGACTTTAAAATAAGGACTATTAAAAGAGACAAAGAAGGACACTACATAATGATAAAGGGATCGATCCAAGAAGAAGATATAACAATTGTAAATATTTATGCACCCAACATAGGAGCACCTCAATACATAAGGCAATTACTAACAGCCATAAAAGGGGAAATCGACAGTAACACATTCATAGTATGGGACTTTAACACCCCACTTTCACCCATGGACAGATCATCCAAAATGAAAATAAATAAGGAAACACAAGCTTTAAATGAGACATAAAACAAGATGGACTTAATTGATATTTATAGGACATCCCATCCAAAAACAACAGAATACACATTTTTCTCAAGTGCTCATGGAACATTCTCCAGGATAGATCATATCTTGGGTCACAAATCAAGCCTTGGTAAATTTAAGAAAATTGAAATTGTATCAAGTATCTTTTCCGACCACAACGCCATGAGACTAGATATCAATTACAGGAAAAGATCTGTAAAAAATACAAACACATGAAGGCTAAACAATACACTACTTAATAATGAAGTGATCACTGAAGAAATCAAAGAGGAAATAAAAAAATACCTAGAAACAAATGACAATGAAGACACAACGACCCAAAACCTATGGGATGCAGCAAAAGCAGTTCTAAGGGGGAAGTTTATAGCAATACAAGCCCACCTGAAGAAGCAGGAAACATCTCGAATAAACCACCTAACCTTGCACCTCAAGCAATTAGAGAAAGAAGAACAAAAAAACCCCAAAGCTAGCAGAAGGAAAGAAATCATAAAAATCAGATCAGAAATAATGAAAAAGAAATGAAGGAAACAATAGCAAAGATCAATAAAACTAAAAGCTGGTTCTTTGAGAAGATAAACAAAATAGATAAACCACTAGCCAGACTCATCAAGAAGAAAAGGGAGAAGACTCAAATCAATAGAATTAGAAAAGAAAAAGGAGAAGTAACAACTGACACTGCAGAAATAAAAAAGATCATGAGAGATTACTACAAGCAACTCTATGCCAATAAAATGGACAACCTGGAAGAAATGGAAAAATTCTTAGAAATGCACAACCTGCCAAGACTGAATCAGGAAGAAATAGAAAATATGAACAGAACAATCACAAGCACTGAAATTGAGACTGTGATTAAAAATCTTCCAACAAACAAAAGCCCAGGACCAGATGGCTTCACAGGCGAATTCTATCAAACATTTAGAGAACAGCTAACTCCTATCCTTCTCAAACTCTTCCAAAATATAGCAGAGGAAGGAACACTCCCAAATTCCTTCTCCGAGGCCACCATCACCTTGATAACAAAACCAGACAAGGATGTCACAAAGAAAGAAAACGACAGGCCAATATCACTGATGAACATAGATGCAAAAATCCTCAACAAAATACTAGCAAACAGAACCCAACAGCACATTAAACGGATCATACACCATGATCAAGTGGGGTTTATTCCAGGAATGCAAGGATTCTTCAATATACGCAAATCTATCAATGTGATAAACCATATTAACAAATTGAAGGAGAAAAACCATATGGTCATCTCAATAGATGCAGAGAAAGCTTTTGACAAAATTCAACACCCATTTATGATAAAAAACCCTGCAGAAAGTAGGCATAGAGGGAACTTTCCTCAACATAATAAAGGCCATATGTGACAAGCCCACAGCCAACATCGTCCTCAATGGTGAAAAACTGAAAGCATTTCCACTAAGATCAGGAACAAGACAAGGTTGCCCACTCTCACCACTCTTATTCAACATAGTTTTGGAAGTTTAAGCCACAGCAATCAGAGAAGAAGAGGAAATAAAAGGAATCCAAATTGGAAAGAAGAAGTAAAGCTGTCACTGTTTGCAGATGACATGATACTATACATAGAGAATCCTAAAGATGCTACCAGAAAACTACTAGAGCTAATCAATGAATTTGGTAAAGTAGCAGGATACAAAATGAATGCACAGAAATCTCTGGCATTCCTATATACTAATGATGAAAAATCTGAAAGTGAAATCAAGAAAACACTCCCATTTACCATTGCAACAAAAAGAACAAAATATCTAGGAATAAACCTACCTAAGGAGACAAAAGACCTGTATGCAGAAAATTATAAGACACTGATGAAAGAAATTAAAGATGATACAAATAGATGGAGAGATATACCATGTTCTTGGATTGGAAAAATCAACATTGTGAAAATGACTCTACTACCCAAAGCAATCTATAGATTCAATGCAATCCCTATCAAACTACCACTGGCATTTTTCACAGAACTAGAACAAAAAATTTCGCAATTTGTATGGAAACACAAAAGACCCCGAATAGCCAAAGCAATCTTGAGAACGAAAAAAGGAGCTGGAGAAATCAGGCTCCCTGACTTCAGACTATACTACAAAGCTACAGTAATCAAGACAGTATGGTACTGGCACAACAACAGAAAGATAGATCAATGGAACAGGATAAAAAGCCCAGAGATAAACCCATGCACATATGGACACCTTATCTTTGATAAAGGTGGCAGGAATGTACAGTGGAGAAAGGACAGCCTCTTCAATAAGTGGTGCTGGGAAAACTGGACAGGTACATGTAAAAGTATGAGATCAGATCACTCCCTAACACCATACACAAAAATAAGCTCACAATGGATTAAAGACCTAAATGTAAGGCCAGAAACTATCAAACTCTTAGAGGAAAACATAGGCAGAACACTCTATGACATAAATCACAGCAAGATCCTTTCTGACCCACCTCCTAGAGTAATGGAAATAAAAACAAAAATAAACAAATGGGAGCTAATGAAACTTCAAAGCTTTTGCACAGCAAAGGAAACCATAAACAAGATCAAAAGACAACCCTGAGAATGGGAGAAAATATTTGCAAATGAAGCAACTGACAAAGGATTAATCTCTAAAATTTACAAGCAGCTCATGCAGCTCAATAACAAAAAAACAAACAACCCAATACAAAAATGGGCAGAAGACCTAAAAGACATTTCTCCAAAGAAGATACACAGACTGCCAACAAACACATGAAAGAATGCTCAACATCATTAATCATTAGAGAAATGCAAATCAAAACTACAATGAGATATCATCTCACACCAGTCAGAATGGCCATCATCAAAAAATCTAGAAACAATAAATGCTGGAGACGGTGTGGAGAAAAGGGAACCCTCTTGCACTGCTGGTGGGAATGTGAATTGGTTCAGCCACTATGGAGAACAGTATGGAGGTTACTTAAAAAACTACAAATAGAACTACCATATGACCCAGCAATCCCACTACTGGGCATATACACTGAGAAAACCAAAATTCAAAAAGAGTCATGTACCAAAATGTTCATTGCAGCTCTATTTACAATAGCCCGGAGATGGAAACAACCTAAGTGTCCATCATCGGATGAATGGATAAAGAAGATGTGGCACATATATACAATGGAATATTACTCAGCCATAAAAAGAGACGAAATTGAGCTATTTGTAATGAGGTGGATAGACCTAGAGTCTGCCATACAGAGTGAAGTAAGTCAGAAAGAGAGAGACAAATACCGTATGCTAACACATATATATGGAATTTAAGAAAAAAAAATGTCATGAAGAACCTAGGGATAAGACAGGAATAAAGACGCAGACCTACTGAAGAACGGACTTGAGGATATGGGGAGGGGGAAGGGTGAGCTGTGACAGGGCGAGAGAGAGTCATGGACATATACACACTAAGAAACGTAATAAGGTAGATAGCTAGTGGGAAGCAGCCGCATGGCACAGGGATATTGGCTTGGTGCTTTGTGACAGCCTGGAGGGGTGGGAGGGAGGGAGACGCAAGAGGGAAGACATATGGGAACATATGTATATGTATAACTGATTCACTTTGTTATAAAGCAGAAACTAACACACCATTGCAAAGCAATTATACCCCAATAAAGATGTTAAAGAAAAAAAAACTTTATGAAATACACAAAAGTAAAAAAAGAAGGACAACAGGGCACTGAATTGCACACAATGATCACTTTTTTCTTCGGCCACAGCACATGGCTTGCGGGATCTTAGTTCCCTGACCAGGGATTGAACCCAGGCCCTCAGCAGTGAAAGTGCCAAGTCCTGAACCCCTGAACTGCCAGGAATTCCCAATGATCACTTGTATCATATTTTATCACCCAAGTTTTTTGGGGGGAGGGTGGAAGATTCAGACACGGTTTCCTCTTTAAAGCTGATTTCCATATATAATCTCTGGAAATTCTGCGTTGGTGCCCGAAAAACAGAATCTGTTCTTTCTTAAAAAAAAAAAAAATCTCTCCATCCAAATCACATAAGACAGGTCAGAAAACGTGGCCTCAATGATTTGGTGCCTAAATATTTATCTTGCACTTCTTGACACGCCAAGATTATTTTTCTGTTGTTGTCAAGGATGCTTTTCAAATAATTACATTTCTAACTTTAAAATGTCAACAACAACTGCAAAAAACAACAAAATAAAACATGCCAAATTCTTCCGCCATCCAATTTGATTATATGTTCACCGAGGAAATAGAGTAGATGGTCTCAAATTATAATCATAATCTTAAAATGGATTATTAAGTATACTACTCATTTTTTAAATGACATTATCTGTACCAGGTTTAATATTTAATGTCATGACAGAGAAGAGGTTTTAGTAAAGTATCTGTGTTTTAATATGGCGCAGAATTAGGCGTGATGTTCGCCATTCACACCCAGGGTTGCTCTAGTCAACAGTGCAACTTAATTCTTCTTCCTCGGTGATTACCTTTCCTTATGGACTTCCTCTACTTTTGAGATACTCACTGTTCTATCATTTTTGTCATTTGCAATTCTTTTCTTTTCTTCCTCTGTCGATCTTCTGGCCATAACTTTAATGTCACTCTCAGACCCTACCGATTTATCTCCACTTTCTCCTCCGCATCCCCTCTTCAGATCCTTGGTGGTCTTCCCACATGGGTCTACACTGCTAACAGTCACTTTCACTGTTTAAATACTAGTCAAGACCATAAACAGGCAAATGCATACAATTTTGCTTAAGTAGAAATCTCAGGGGACATGTAATTTGACAACCATCCCACACATCAGCCCGACAGTTCTCATCCTTAAGTGGACATGGCCTTCTGGTGAGTTTCAACTTCCCTGGTTCATGTCGACAGTTTGCAATAACCCTGTGGTCCTCATGCCCTTCAGAGATGCCCATTCTCTTCCCATCTTCTCTTTTTTCTCATCTTTACATTCCTGCTTTGATTGTTCCTTCTCTTCCCTCTTACCTTTTCACCACTATTATTGTCATATTATGGTGTTCTCCTGGCACCTTGACCCCAGAGAGACCACACACATATACATACACACACACACACACACGCTTATAATAAAGGGTTTGTCTTTGTAGATCCCTTCATTCCAATGTTACACGTAGATTGACTCACTGGAGTCAACTTCCATTGCAATGTCGTGTGTCCCTTCACAATCCAGTGACACTCCAGGTCCTGGCGTATCTCTGAGCACACGTCTGGGTCGACTAGCTCCCCACAATCCAGTGACGCCGTATCAGAGACCTCTGCCCTCTCCTCTCACACGGGCAACAGATGGAGGACTTGAGATGATGTGCATTTCATGTTATTATTTTTTATCACTTTCATGAAGTCTAACTCATTCTGTTTGCAAAAAAATTAACACAGATGGCACACACGTTCATGCTGGAATCACTCATTTAAATGAACACTGCAGTGATGATCCGCTTCCATGTTCTGCTAGATTCTGTTCTTCTCCAAAGCTAAAGAGAGGAGAAATGATCTGTCTTCTGGCTCCATTTATTTTGCTTAAAAACTAAAACAAAAGCAATATCCTGTTTCAAATCCCCCATAATCCATCCACATATTCATGGCATTTTGCCCTCTCTCTGATCCGTATTTTGAAATCCAGTCGCTTTGTGTTTACCATACAGTTGATGTTAGCACATAAAATCTCATCTCTGAGGAAAGCTCACAGTCACAGTCAAGAAGTATTACACAGCGTGTATTGGAAAGCCCAAAGGACTTTTATAAAAGAAAAAGGAGACTTTTTTTTTAACCTGATGAGAAGGGCAGTGAGAGATGTTTATGGATCGGCTGGTCAACTATGCCTACAGGAGCCCAGGTCATCTCTCTCTTGCTTGTGACAACGCCATGTTTGGTGTTGAGTCTTACCCTGTCTTCACGCTTGCAGCTCCTGATGTAAGATGACCCTGCAGGTCACCTACATCCAGGTAAGGGGAAGGGAGGTAGTTGGTGCAAGATGTCTGTGTCCCTTTTATTAGAAGAAAGGAAGCTTCCTGAGAAATAGTCCACAGGTGTCTCCTTGGCCCCACGCATCTCTGATGCTCCCCCCGCCACAGCGTATGCAGGTCGAGAGAGTGTATTGGGCCAGCCAACCAAGACGTGTCTAGTTCTAAGGACTGTTTTGCTCCAAATGGAAAATGCCACCATAATGCCCAAATGTCACTGACCTAAGATTGGATCATTTTTCCAATTCATCCCATCCTTCATCTGAAAGCAACAATGTAAATGAATGCTCCATCGCGAAGAATGAAGTCAAATGACACAGATGTATCTAACATGCAGTAGGGAAGGGTATCCTGCTTAAGTGCTACGCGAGCTGTAAAAGAATTAAACGGAGAGCTCTGGTGCTGAGCCTTGAAGGGACAAGACTTACGAAAGCAAAAAGTTGAATAAAAATTAAATAACCACAAAGATCCAGGCCAGAAAATAATATTATGAAAGTACTAACAACTGTCAAAAGAAATTGCTGTTACAAAGAAAGGTGACCTATTGCTAATTAATATCAGTACTATTTTCTTGTAGATTTCAAGCTTCCAAGATTAATGTTCCAGAAAGTAACACTGAAAATTTAAGTAAAGCACCAACAGTTTAAAAAAATCACCTGGGAATATATCAAATAATCCAGTAGCTCATTCAGAAAGAGAATGTATAAACCATCTTTAACCATTTTAGAGAAGATGACATCCGTTACGTGGATGTGATTTGCGGTCGTAACAAGACATGCCCTTTGGTGAGGTGAGAAGCTTCATTGTGAAAATTTATAATAATTTTATCGTGTATCATACTGAAAGGCAAAATGGAGGGAAACTTCCTGGATGCCTAACATAAGATAACTGAGGTAATGGACCAGAACTGTCGTTTCCATTGACGGAAAATCATGATGCAGGAATGAAATAGGCATGAATCTAATACAATAACAAGCCACTACGATCATCAAGAAGCTCAAACTTAATATTCATTAAGTTTTTTCCCCCTAAGCGCCTGAGACCGCACTGTTTGTTAAAATGAGACAATGCCCCCATTCTTGAGATGTTTCCAGATGAACAGGGCAGGTAAATAGCAGAAACAACTATTTACAGTTTATATATTTACTATATATGCATAGACACATGTACACACATGTCTGTATAACCGAATCACCTGGCTGCACAGCACAAATTAACACAACATTGTAAATGCACCACACTTGCATTTAAAGAATAAAAAAGCCAAGAGCTGTGGCCAAGGGTTGGTATTCGTGGTCTTTTTGGATCGCTGGTGGTGGAGGGAGGGGAAAATATGCCCCGTTAAGACTAGCTTAAGCTGAAAGTTAAAGCCTTTATAACAACAGTGACATGTTCTAGAATAACATCTAAAAGCAGTGAAGCCAAAGTTGTCCCATAATGAGAACTGTCCTGACTGCGAGGAAGATGTGCACTGAAGATGCAGCCAAGTTACATGTTTGCAGTTTCGCTCTTCTCCCCGCTATGGCGATGGGACAGGAGGGAACCCCTCATCAGATGGATATCGTCCTAATTCTGGACACAGTCAGCCTCTGTGCACCTTCTTATACAGCATGACGTCACTTACATGCACTGTGCGCTTCACGTGGCTGGCGACATATTGGAATGTCTGTCGAAATCCTGCCCGAACTCCGTCACAAGCAAGATCTGAATTTGAACAGGGACAACAAGACTTCCTGCCCAACATCATCAATGGACATACTTGGAGACTGCTTTTAAGCCTGGCTGCTTGAGAGCATAAAAGCAGCACCCAGGGAGCCTCTGGAGCAGCCCAAGGACTAGGCCTGTCAACGCAACATCTCCATTATAAATTCAGCACCACAGAGAGCTGATGACTCCTCAACAGACGGCAAAAACACCCACAGCAAATGCATGTCCTTTTGTTCCCCCCTTTTCCCCATGAGCAGAGACAAGTACTAGGGTCCAACGGACGGTGTGGAGGGCTTACGTGTTCTCTCGTTTTCAGGGGCCGCGACAGGAAGCTGGACATAGATTTCCCTGATGTGTGAGGGAGCTCTGGCTGCCTGCATAACCTATATGTCAGGGATATTTATCTTCAGCTTGGCTTTGTCTTTTCCCTTTAAAACAAACGGAACGAATTAAGACCACAGGTGTGAGATTCTGAGCAGCGACTAGGAGCCGTCCAACTGTTCCATTTCTAGGGGACTCCTCCATTTTTCTAGCCTTAGTTAGCTTTACAAGTTATGTCCAGTTATCTGCTAATTCGAGCCGCTCCTCCTGACATGAGTATGTGTGTTCGCTTCCCCTTAGCATCTGCCTTTGCCCGTCCCTCCCGCTTGCTGAGGTCACGTTGAGTCCACCTCTGGAATCATCCTTGTGCGTATTAGCTCTTCCCCGCAGAGCTTATACTCTAGCAGAGGAAGCAGAGAAAAGAGCTTCCTTTCACGGCTGCCTTTTTATCCTTTGTTACTCGTGCCTAATTCCTCACTGAACTTCTGCCCTAAGATCTTGAAGTGAGGTCTCCAACCCCCTCTCCTCCACCTTGGTCCGTGCTACTCAGTGTTGACAGAGCCACCATTCCAGAAACTAGGGCCAGTCACACCTGCAGCCCCAATTAGCCCCAAACTCTTTACTCTCACATTCAGTGTACTCTGGATCATTCTATCTGTTAGATAGTGTCTCTCTAATCAAATCTAGCCCCAGGTTCACATTCTGCTCCATCCTGGAACATACTCCACGTTCGACAACAAAGACCCCTTGGTTCTTCCCAAATTCCGTCTCACGCTTTCTTCGTCTGCCACTGTCCCACAGTTCTGCTGGAAACCAGTTAAAACAGCACCTTTTTATCACTTCTTTCCTAGGGCTACAACCTAAACAGCGCTAAGCCTCCCCTGTATCCCCACAGCACGAGTCCAGCTCATCCCCTTGCCCAATCCTAGAGTTAGTGACGTCCGTATCTTATCTCCCTGACAGTAGAAAGTGAGTTTTTTACCTTCTTCCCCAGTGGCACCCGCTGCACTGCTTTGTACAGGTTTGGAACTCAATAAATATTAGCTGTTGGAATGAATTAATGCCTCGTATAGAATGACAACAATAGCACCAAACTCATATATTTCAAAACTAGTACAAATTAGAATTAGACTTAAGACTGTTGGTGGACACTGTCCCCGATGGTGAAGTTTTACCCAGAGGACCTATGCCATCTTTGCTAAAGCTGTGTTACTGTGTACAAACGAGAACAGCACGGAGGCTCACGAAAGAAAATTTATTGTGCCGTCACAGTATCTTATGCTTTGAAGAAGAAAGATGAGTAATACATGCTCTCTACCCTCATGATTACAGCAGAGGAGGAAAACACACAAGGATGAGATGAACCAGGGGCGGTTATGAGACAGTATATAAGAAGCTGTGTCATCCATTAGGAAAGAGTAAAACGAAGAGACAGAGGAACAAATTGTCAAAGTGTGGGGTGAAAGAAGACCAAGAAAGAATATTGCAAGAGGTCAAGGTTGAGCTGAGTTTAAAAAGTGATTACTGGGGAAGTACTAAAGGGTTTCTCCAGAAGCGAACAGGCATCAGAGAGGAAACTAACTGTGAAGCCAGGACGCTGTGACAGGGACTCTGCTCAGTGTTCTTGAATGCCCACTGAGGATCTTCGTGGGTTCATCCAAGGCCACTGGGATGCCAGCCGACGTAGAAGGACACAGGAGAGGAAGCTGAGCTGGTCAGCAGAGCTGCAGCAGGCATCTGGGAGCTGTTCACTCACAGGTGACAACTCAGATGCAAAGAGCCAAGATCTCTACGAGGTCCGCATCCATGGGGCTTAGCTTCTCCCTAGTGTAGAAACCCCAGATTTCACAGGAGCCAAGACTGCCTACAGGTACCCCATGAGCAGAGACTCCAGGACCCCATAGGGAACCTGACAGTTACAGAAGGCAATGCCCTCGGAGAAGTCTGAGGTTGTGGCATTCCCTGTGAATTCTTTCTGTTCTTTATGGTTCCTCCCGGTCCAGATGTAATTCACGGTATGGCAAGTGGCCAAGATCATTGTTGCCATGCCCTTAATCTGGTGGAAAGGAAAACAGAACTAGACAGTCTAATGAAGGCCGGATCCTCATGCAACAGAATGAAGGTCCTGTCATCATTTTACCGCAGATACTCTGCATGTCTGAGCCCATGCATCATCACAGCGATGGCAGACAGTAGGGACAAGTATCACAATTATACAGATGAAGAAACTGAGAATCAGAGAGAGGAAGGTATCAGCCCCTGGCCATGCAGGAAAAAGCAGTGAAATCAGGAATCGGGAATGAAACCTAGGTCTGTGTGATGACAGAGCTCTTATTCATATTGGTTCACGGAGAACCAACAGCAAAGGTACAGAGGAAAGATGCTCAGGAAAAAGTGTGATAGCAAAGGGACTTCTAGTAGCTACAGAATCATTTCTGGAGAGCTTGCTGCATGCCTGGCACTGGACTGACACACCTAGCGGTCCATAACCGTACAGGCAAGACTGTCGAGGAAGCAAGGAATGCAACGCAAATGCAACGCCTTTGGCAGTTACTGGCTGCACTTGAGTTGACACGGCTACCCTGACCAACGTGGAGACAGAGACCTTCACAGAGAAGGCTGCCTCTGTTAAGAATGCTGAAAAAAGGGGTCCAAGGTCCAGTGGATGCTGCCCTGGTCCTCACAGACTTGCTCAGCAGGGATATAGACAGAACTTGGTGCTATAAAGAGCAGGGAAGCACTAAAGTGTTTCCAGTGGGAAAGAAAGGGACCACGCCTGCATCTTGTAAAGATAACTAGGTGAGTCACTGAAGATGGAGGTTCCAGAGAGGGAGACGTGGCAATCACATAGAAGGAAAGTGATGGGAACCTGAGCGGGAGCAGCAGCAGAATACAGGGAGGAGAGAGAAGAACTGAGGTCATGGGCTTCCCTGGTGGCGCAGTGGGTGAGAGTCCGCCTGCTGACGCGGGGGACACGGGTTCGTGCCCCGGTCCGGGAGGATCCCACATGCCGCGGAGCGGCTGGGCCCGTGAGCCATGGCCTCTGAGCCTGCGCATCCGGAGCCTGTGCTCCGCAACGGGAGAGGCCACAACAGTGAGAGGCCCGCGTACCGCAAAAAAAAAAAAAAAGAACTGAGGTCACTCTAGGAGCAACCTGTAACTCCAGTGGTTTTCATTCTCTCATGGAATGGTTCCTCAAGCCAGAAACATGAAATCTTCCTGGATGTACTTCCTTCTTTCCCTCCCAATGCTCATGATTAAAATCAGTCTCCAAGACACACCAGCTCTACCTGCAAAAATCTCTGCATGAGTCTAATTCCAACAGGATATCCAATAGGATACCATGGTATCCAACAGGAGGGGAATTAATGTTTAGCATCATAGGTCTCCTACAATGTAAATACAGTGCAACAAAAATGGCTTAATAAATAGCCCGATAAACTGGTGTTACATCAATCCTATCAAACTCAGCCATGACTGTTGGGACTTCCCTGGTGGTCCAGTGGTTAGGACTCAGTGCTTTCGCTGTCCTGGGCCCGGGTTCAATCCCTGGTCGGGAACTAAGATTCCACAAGCCGCGAGGCGTAGCCAAAAAAAAAAAAAAAAAAGTCAGCCATGATTGCAACAACTCCGAACACATACATGATTCCAAAATAGATTAAAAGGGCTTAATGCAGTATCACTTAGGAAGACAGAGCTTGTGAGTGAATTTGGCAAATTTTCTGGTGGTTCCGATGTACTGTTTTAGAGTTTCACGGAAGCAAGTGCCTTACATATGTAGAATGGTCCAGTTCTGCTCATTTCTTAGCTGCTGAGCTTGGTCGATCAATGATGGAATAAACGCTCTGGGGCCAGAGCTGGGACCCTCTCTTCACCAACTCACAGATGAATTCCACGTGAAACTTTACCACGCAATACAGTCTGCCGTGTGATTTGAGGAAAGTTGCAGACGGAAATGCTGGGTGTATTCAACCACACTCATTATTTCACCACTGACATAAAATACCAATCAATTAGACTAACGCTACTGGTCTTTCTTATTTCCTCGACACAGGGAAAATGGGAGAAAGGAAGTCCCTTAGGCTAATGCTCTTTGCTTCTTTATGTTGTTGCTTCTCGGTGTTTAGCATTTATTCCGAAGGGATGCCGAAAACAACTGAGGGACTATTTTTAGCATCACCTGTGATCAGAACCTGAAAGAACAAAGTCCTAAAAATATTTTCATACTACCAATATGTTCTTTCCTTAAAATTCTAAACTTAACATTTTTTTTTACCTTTCTCCTTTCCCTTCCACCTACCTCTTAAATATAAAAAGTGAGGTACCACCTGCCATGCCTGACATTTGCACCGATGTGTGTTTGAAAATGTTTATGGTCAAATGTTGGTAACTAACGCCTAGAGAGAAATTTATATAATGTGGTTCAATATGTTTTTATATGATCTTATTTCATAATTCACTTTAGCAACAATATTATTATTACATTCTGAAATTTTACAGTTTCATACACCAATATCACCTCATTCCTCCTTAAAATGTTATCTAATCAACTTTTTTTCCTAGCATTAAACAGGAATTGCCCTTTGTTTTTCTCATGCACCTTCTTCTTATTTCAGAAAAACTGAGCTAATTATCCAACCACCAACGCACTCAACCAAAATGGAAATTAATATCGAAGTCTGGCTTAAGAAAAGACAAGGAATTGTAGGAAGACACTTCTTCACTGCATTTTTCTTTGCTGATACTCTTAGTCCATCACCAGCTTTGGAAACTGCAAATGGGATTTACAGCAATGCACCTTTTCTAATCCCAGGAGCCACAGAGAAAGTAGCGTTCTCTGTCGAGTGACCCTGAACTCTTAACCGTCAAGTTTATTAAACTTCAGCAAACTGGCAAGGCTCTTTCACATGGTGAAAAGACTAACGTGTGGCCCAGAATCTCTGTCTGGGATATATTTGCCCTGCTCTCTGCATTGCTATATTTTTGTGCTTCACCCATCACCATAAATTCCCCATCTTCATAGAGACCTTCCCTGGTCAGGCAATCTTAAGTATCCCCATCACTCACGTAAGTTACTCTCTCAGTTCTCAGTTCCCTCATCACGGCTCTTATCACAAGATGAAATGTGTTTTTCTTCAAATTTTCGTCTTTAATTTAAGTATAGTTGATTTACAATGTGTTAGTTTCAGGGGTACAGCAAAGTGATTCAGTTACATATATGTATGTGTATGTGTATGTGTGTGTGTGTGTGTGTGTGTGTGTGTGTGTACACTTTTTCATATTCCTTTCCATTATGGTTTATTATAAGATAGTGACTATAGTTCCCTGTGCTATAGAGTAGAACCTTGTTATTTACCCATTCTACATGTAATAGTTTGCATCTGCTAACCCCAAACTCCTAATTTATCCCTCCTTCACCCCCTTTCCCCTTTGGGAACAATAAGTTTGTTTTCTATGTCTGGGAGTCTGTTCTGCTTTGTATTGGGCTGGCCAAGAAGTTCGTTTGGGTTCTTCTGTAAGATGTTATGGAAAAACCCAAAGGAACTTTTTGGCCAACCCAATAAATAAGTTCACTTGTGTCATATTTTAGATTCCACATATAAGTGATATCATATGATATTTGTCTTTGCTGACTTACTTCACTCAGTATGATCATCTCTAGGTCCATCCATGTGGCTGCAAATGGCATTATTTCATTCTTTTTTATGGCTGAGTAATATTCCATTGTATATATGGACCACATCTTTATCCGTTCCTCTGCCGATGGACATTTAGGTTGCTTCCATGTCATGGCTACTATGAATAGTGCTGCTATGAACATTGGGGTGTACGTATCTTTTCAAATTATAATTTTTTTCTGCATATATGTCCAGGAGTGGGATTGCTGGATCATATGGTAACTCTATTTTTAGTTTTTTAAAGAATCTCCATACTGTTCTCCACAGTGGCTGTACCAATTTAAATTCCTACCAACAGTATAGGGGGGGTTTCCTTTTCTCCACACCCTCTCCAGCATTTGTTATCTGTAGACTTTTTAATGATGGCCATCCTGACCGGTGTGAGGTGATACCTCATTGTAGTTTTGATTTGCATTTCTCTAATGATTAGTGATATTGAGCATCTTTTCATGTGCCTTTTGGCCATCTGTGTCTTCTTTGGAGAAATGTCTATTTAGGTCTTCTGCCCATTTTTGGATTGGGTTGGTTGGCTGGTTCAGTAAGTGGAGGGGCTCCAAAAGGTTCGTTTAACCTGCTCCCATCATCAGTGTTGTCTCCAAGGTACTCTTCTCCTGGTCCTTCTCCACTAACTTCTGATCTCTTGTGACTTCTAGCATCTCACCACTGAGTATGTCCATCCTTGCCATGTTGGTTGTGACAGGGGATGAAGGGAAAGGCTTGTTTCCATGACTACAAAGCATTGCAACTCTAACTACATTCTCATAAGAAAGTATCATCCCGGATGTTCGCTGTGTTATCCAATGATCCCAGCCACTGAGACGAGATTCACCATTTCCTAATTAATAACAAACTACAAGTACAGTACGGAGAATTTTTAAATTACACTGAAACCATTCAGGAGTGTTCTTCTATTGCTCCCTTAGAAATGGTGTGGGGGCAGCTGAACGAGGTAATTAAATGGTGGACATGCCCTTGTAAAGAAAATTGAGGTGTGCTCTGTTCTTTTATCCTGGTTGCAGGTACGATGCTAACTGTATGTGCACAGTAGCCAGAGAGTTTAGCTGTAAAAGCTGTTAGTCCCAGCCCTACTCTGAAGACTGCTGAGTCACTTCCTTGCCCTAATTTTCCGTTTCCATGTCTATAAAATGTAGTCAATAAATAATCTCATTTTCTGGCCCTACTATGAAAATTCAGATAAGGTTGCCTTTCATTGTCTACTCAAAAGCCAACTAGCAGAGACGCACATCCTAACTTCCTTATTTAATCTAGCTCCACCTTAAGCCCTGCCAACCCCCATCCTTCCTTAATAATCACAAGAGTCCCTTATGACCACCTGACCCACTTTATAGTCCTGAGTCTACCTTTTCAAGTTCATTTCCCCACAACAGAACATGCAAGGCAGGACAGCAGGGAGCCATTGGAGCTAAGGCCAGCTCTGTCCTCAGTGTTGGGCACACAGTTGCAATTAAATAAACCCTTGTTTCATATGAGAATAAATATCCTAACACACTTAATCGTATCTGGCACATAGTAAACAATCAATGTGAGTTGCATTTATGTGTCTAAAATACCAAGGAGACCACTGGCATCATTCTCTATGTCATCTTTGTCACACAAAGGGAAAAGGGAACTTATTGTAAAATTCACAGCTTCAAGGAATGCTTACCACTATCCTATGATGTCTTATTCTCCCAGTTTTCCGGGGAGTTGCATTAATTCACCCAGGATCGCACAGGGGAGATTTCAAACAAGACCCATCTGACTCAAATGTACTCTTTCCTCAGGGTGAAAAGGCTCTGTTCTAGGCCATCTTCTCTACAATGAGTTGGGTGAAGCAGATATATCCCCACGTCATCTTGAGGAGCTTATCTACTTATTTAGGAGGGGAGATGATGCAAATGTATGAAAAATAGAGTATGAGTCCTGTGAACATGAAAATATTTGAGTTTTAGGTCCAAGCAAATGTCAGTTCCATACAGTTCAATCTCATGTGTACCAAGAAGGAAGTCTTATGATTCAAGTGAGTGGTCCTGACATTCAGAACCCAAGTCAGAGATTCTTCATCTTTTCTGGGTCACAGACTTTTTTGAGGAGACATTCCTTTCAAGGGAAAATACATTCTCACTTACTGAAGTGCTGTAAGTGTTATGGGGGGGGGCTTCTTAGGCCCCCTGGGGATCCATGGGGCTTAGCTGACAACACCTCGTTCCAAGGATGCAAAATTATCTTCGGTTTGACTGAAAGGTGATATAGAAAAGGTTCATGGTGTCAGACTTCTAGGACTAAGTGGAAATTTGAAACCTAAATGAACACAGTAAGAGGTACAAAGTACCACATGTAAAATAAGTCACGGGGATGTAACATACAGCACAGGGAATATGGTCAATAATGTTCTAAGAACTTTGTATGGTGTGTAATCTATAAAAAATATCAAATTACTGTGTTGTACACCTGAAACTACCATCATATTGCAATTCAACTATACTTTAATAAAAATAAATAAATAAAAGTAGCACGTCTTTCTTTTCTGATCTAAATGTCTTCTCAAGGGGTTGGCGTGTTTACTGATAGCCATTCAGGCCATAGAGAATAGAAGCAAACTCTCTATTATTTGGAAGGAATATATATTTAGCCTGGAAATTCTCCCTAGGAAAATAACAACCACGGTGCCTTTCTTTAGAAAACAAATTGACCTAGTTGATACAAGATTATAGTATTTAATGTCATACTGAAGCCTTGATAAACAATTGTCCGAGCGTTTCAAATCTCGCAGACAGAAAAAGAGACTGTGCAGTAGATGGACAGATGGGAAGATCTTGGGCAAGGATTTCAGATCAGAGGCTTGTCCATAATACTTCCCTCCCCGGCTACCAACTACTCGTCTATCTATAGGTAGGATCCATATCTTTATGATAAGGTTTAGACTACAGGATCTCTAGAGATGATTGGAAATCACAGTCTACAGTCAGGGGTGCAGAGATTTGCATCACTTTTAAGATAATCAACTCATAAGAAGCCTGTTACACAGTTGGTGGGAATGTTAAGTTGGTGCAGCCACTGTGGAGAACAGGATGGAGGTTCCTTCCAAAACTAAGAATAGAACTACCACATGATCCAGCAATCCCACTCCTGGGCATGTATCTGGAGAAGACCATAATTTGAAAAGATACATGCACCCCTATCTTCACAGCAGCTCTACTTACAACAGCCAAGATGTGGAAGCAACCAAAATGTCCATCGACAGATGAATGCATAAAGAAGATGTGGTGCATATATACACTGGAATATTACTTAGCCATTAAAAAGAATGAAATAATGCCATCTGCAGCAACATGGTTGCACCTAGAGATGATCATACTAAGTGAAGTAAGTCAGACAGAGAAAGACAAATATCATATGATATCACTTGTATATGCAATCTAAAGTATGATATAAATGAACTTATATACAAAAGAGAAACAGACCCACAAAACACAGAAAACAAACATGGTTACTGAAGGGAAAGTGGGGGGAAGAGATAAATTAGGAGTTTGGGATTAATAGATCACACTACTATTTATAAAAGAGATAAGCAACAAAGACCTTCTGTATGGCACAGGGAACTATACTCAATATTTTGTAATAACCTAGAAGGGAAGAGAGTCTGAAAAAAAATAGCTATTTATGTACGTATAACTGAATCACTTTGCTGTACACCTGAAACTAACACAACACTGTAAATCAACTATAGTTCAATTTAAAAAGAAGGCAGATAAAAGGTGGTCAAAAAAAAAAGGATATATGTAAGAGTCACCACCAAAGCAAAAAGTCACCTGACATTACAGTATGAAATAACAGAAAGTTGTGAATGTAACAGTAATTCTCTTTACCCAACGCCTACACGCACACTTTCACAAGCGACATGTATGTTGTCTGCAATTATTTTCCTTTTTGGTAGGTTATATTTGTTCTGATGGCCTTTACTGAAATGCAATTAGGTGTCTGTTCAGTCTAATAAAAACATTTAGCTTGCTAAAAAAAAGTCATCTGATAAAGTAAAAAAAAAACAGACCAATTAATATGGTAAATATACTCTGCATTTAGACTGTTAGAATACAAGTTTTTAATTTTTATTTTATGTATTGGGTTGGCCAAAACCCAAATGAACATTTTGGCCAACCGAATACCATTCTACTTAAACAGTGTGGTTATTAGGTTTTCTTTGCTAACAGAAACAAAATACAAGGTGGGGAGAGCAGCAAACAAGACAGCTGGTCTACCTCATGGTGGAAAGGTGGCTAATGCTACCTCCAAACTCCATGGACCACTTGATACTGTTCCCTGAGGGGGAAGGTTCCAGAATCACTCCAGGTTGGTAAAGTCCAGGCATCAGGGTGCGAAGGTATGTCTGGGCAAGACCTTCCTCCCAGTCAGCTGGTCTGCTGGACAGTGTGGTCCCGACAAGAGGAAAGGATTTGCTGCCCTGGGGAAGGAGGCTGAGAAACATGCCAGAGGCAAACCACTCAATGAAAAGCACAATGTCAAGGGCACAAAAGGACAGCGGGTCTGGAAGGCATGACGCCATCTCCTTAGAGCAAATAGTTTCCTTTCATTATTAACTCCACCTCCTGCCCATGTTCTAGAAACCAGAAACCCAAAACGTGGAACAAATCCCAAGAGAAATCAAATGCGAGGTGATGCAAGAGAAATGAGGAAATGTTACCTTCCAACATCTGGACTTGCTCCCAACAGGCATTATTCTTATTGAAGACTGAGAAGAAAAACCAGGAGACCCCCTAATTTCCTTCACCTCTGCTATGATGCGTAAAGGCTTGCACGATTCATGTCTCATGCTCTTAAATTCTCAACACTTCCCACAAATAAGTATTTTAATAATTCACTGAATTATTTTCCAAACTAACTCCACACACACACACCCTCTTTTTTGACCTGAACTCACCTGAGGGGATGCTATGGTTCTAACATTCTGTCATTTGGCAAAAAAAATGAACTCTCTCAGGCATTTGTCAATCCAGATATTACTTGCTAAGAAATATTTAAGATAAATGAGCTAAGCATCAGAAACACAAAGATACATCAACACACACACACACGCGCACACACACACACAAAACCCCTTTATCTCTCTGTCTCCAAAAAAAAAATTCTCTCTCTCTCTCTCCTGCCTCTCTCTCCTTCCCTCTCCCTCCCTCCCTCTTCTCTCTCCAAAAAAAGAAAAGAAATGAACAGGAAAAAACCTTTTTACTGGATTTAATAAATGACTGGGAGCTTCCCAGATGGAGAGTGGGGTGAGGACATCTGAGTACAGCTCAGCCAAAGGAAGGCTGAGGGCGTACGGGAGGCTGGGGGCGTACGGGAGAGCAGGGTGTGCTCAGGGGCCTGTGAGCTGTTTGCTCCGAAAAACAAGAGCACAGGGTAGATGGGAGAAAGTGGAGGGAACCCAACTGGAAATGGGAGACACGGGCATATCTTAAAGCTCCTTCTGTCTTGTGCAAGGGTTCTCCCAGGTGGTAAACAGGGAGCCACTGGAGAGATTCAGTCGTGATTTGCCTCCAGTTAGGAAATGAAGTCATTGGCTCTGGGAAGCTGGAAGACGCTTATGATGGGAGCATGGAGGATGGACTGGAGGGGCAGGAGTGACAAATTAAGAAGCCACCCAACTGAGATAATGAAAACTAGAAGAACATCAGTCCCCATGGGCATCGAGCAGGGAGCACGTATTCAGGGATCTTTCCCAGGGTAGAGATGATGGGATAGCGAAGGCCATTTACATGAGAAGTAAAACACAACTGAGTTCATATCCTGGACATGTTGATAGATAGACCAACCTGAGGGTGCAGAGACGAATAGGTTTTAGGGGAAAATAATCTGTCAAACATATGGACATGTTGAGTTTGGAGGGTCTATGGAACCTTCCAAGAGAGGCTTCTAAGAGCATTGAAGGATGCAAACACTGGAAATGAAGCTGGTAGTCTGGGTTGCAAATAGAGACAAGAATCGTTCACACAGAGGTGGCAGCTGAAGCTACGTGGATGGAAGGAATCACTCAGAGATGAAAGATCAAGAGGAGAACGGAGACAAGAACAGAATCTGGGCGAGGCCAATATTTACGAATAAAAGCATAAGAAAGTGAAGGACCTCTCAAAATTGTGGAAGAGAAATAGAAGCAGACTGACAGACATAGAGAAAAGACTTGTGCTTACCAAGGGGGAGGGGTTAGGAGGGAAGGATTGGGAGTTTGGGATTAGCAGATGCAAACCAGTATATACAGGATGGATAAACAAGGTCCTACAGTAGAGCACAGGGAACTCTATTCAATATCCTGTGATAAACCTCAGTGGAAAAGAATATAAAAAAGAATATATACATGTATAACTGAGTCATTCTGCTGTAGAGCAGAAATTAACATAGCACTGTAAATCGACTATAATTCAATAAAATAAGTTAAAAAAAAGAATTGCGGAATAGAATCAGAACATAGCGATACTATGAAAACCAAGGAGGGAAGACAGGGCAAAAGTGATAAGTGCCCATAAAAATGAGATTTTTAAGACCATGACTAAGGCGTTGTCACAGGGTTTGGCAGTGTAAACTTTCCTGGTCATGCTGCAATCAGATTATTCAGCACGAGATGGGGGAGGGGAGCCAGTTTGGAGGAAATGGAAGAGGAAGAATGAAGTGAAAATTGTGATTTCAAAGAACATGAGTATTAATGGAAGGAGAAAGATATGTCATCATGTAAAATGGTGCAGCCACTATGGGAAACAGTATGGAAGTTCATCAAAAAACTGAAAAGAGAGCTACTATGTGATCCAGCAATTCCACTTCTGGCATTTGTCCAAAGAAAATGAAAACACTAATTCAGAAGGATATCTGCACCCCTATATTCACTGCAGCACTATTTACAATAGCCAGGACATGGAAGCAACCTAAATGTCCATCCACAGAGAAATGGATAAAGAAGATGTGGTACATATATACAATGGAATATTACTCAGCCATAAAAAAGAATGAAATCATGCCATTTGCAGCAACACAGATGGACCTAGAGATGATCATACTAAGTGAAGTAAGTCAGAAAGAGAAAGACAAATACCATATGATATCACTCATATATGGAATCTAATTTTAAAAATGATACAAATGAACTTATGTACAAAACTGAAACAGACTCGCAGATCTCAAAATCGAATTTATGGTTATCAAAGGGGAAACGTGGGGAAGTGATAAACTGAGAGACTGGGATTGACACACACACACACACTACTATATATAAAATAGATAACCAATAAGAACCTACTGTATAGCACAGGGAACTCTACTCGGTACTCTGTAATGATCTTTATGGGAAAAGAATCTAAAAAAGAGTGGATATACGTGTATGTATAACTGAGTCATTTGCTGTACACCTGAAACGAACACAACATTGCAAGTCAACGATACTCCAATAAAAAGTAAAAAAAAAAAAAAGAATTCGCAGTAGAACTTGGACTTCAGTGATGATCTCCAGGGCTATGATAAAGACAGCTCAGATGCAATGTTGGGGAAGTGGTTAGGAACAGAAAGGGGAGAAGTTTGAGGAATGATAACGTCCGAATTAGGACGTGGGAGATGGCTGAAATCTTCCAAACCGAGATCAAGAAGCTTATATGTGTCCATCCTTTCTAGTTCCTTTGAGTCAATGTTGATTTCACAGACAGAACACCAATGTTTCAACATCCCTATTAGGGACTTCCCTGGTGGTCCAGTGGTTAAGACTCCGCGCTCCCAACGCAGGGGGCCCGGGTTTGATCCCTGGTTGGGGAACTAGATCCCGCCTGCCACAACTAAAGACGCTGCAGGCTGCAACTAAGACCTGGTGCAGCCAAATAAATAAATAAATATTAAAAAAAAAAACAAAAAAACATCCCTGTTAAAGGACAGAGGGACCCTCACCCTTTAGTTGTATGATGAAAGCACCCTTGCTCCAACTATTTATGTTATAGGCGGAGTTTCGGGCACTTATTGTTATCTGAGGTTCCCCTAGGCAGAGTTCACGCTGCATTATTCCAAGTCTGGACAGAGACTCTGTTAACACAGGCTCGGGGAATGCTTCCCAACGTTTTCAATACGGTCTCTGAAGATGCTCCTAGCTTGCTGGACCACTGAAGCACGTGGCGCCTGGCACAGAGCAGGGCCTGAAACATGCTCTGGTCGATGATGTGGATCAAGGCAGACTTCAGAAAGCTAGCGATGATTTACGGTGCCCTTTCTCAGGGGTGATGGACAGCTCAGGACCACTCTTCTTTAAACGACCTGAGCCAGGCAAAGGGCAGGGTCAAGGAGCAGCCCACACACTGCAAGGTTAACCTGGAAGAGGGTGAGGGTAGCCTGGGGGGTTTTAGAAGACCCAAGCACTCGGCTTGGGCGTGCTCTGCCATTTCTTAGCTCCAGTGTCTTCATTTTTTTTAACTTTTTACTTTATAGCGGAGTAGAGTTGATTAACAATGTTGTGTTAGTTTCAGGTGTGCAGCAAAGTGATTCAGTTATACATAGACATGTATCTATCCTTTCCCTTTTAGTGGTCTGGGTTGTTACATGGGTTCCTGGATGTGACACAGATTCACACGGGCTATTTCACAGCAGCGCTGTAAAAAGCAAGCCAGGAAACTCACAAAAGCACTAAAAAATCTTAACTAGTATTGTTACCACCTCTATTACTATTACTTGTTGGAGGGTGGAGTATGTTTCCATAAAGCTCAGAGGGAATCTGTCCAACAGACTGGATGCTGCTGGAATTATCAGAAGCATGCAGATGTGCGCCAACTCCCTAGGTCTGGGAAAGACAAACTGACGTAGAAGTTAAAGAGTGGCTTGGGGGAGGCCGAGGAAATAAGGTTTACGGAAGCAAGAAAATGTTTTCATGTGTAATGGCTGCTTTCAGGATATGAAATATCATTTTTGAAAGCTAAGATGTTATAAATTATGTAGTACATTGCTCATTTCTCCAAGGACTGAGCCAAAAGAAGCAATGAATAATAGGAAACGTTATAATAAAACAGAACTACGTGCAAGCCATAGGGTCCCCTGAGTTGATCCCCTGAAATGACGAACCACAGGAAAACTTCTGGGAACTTCTGAGATCCCTTGCCCAAACCTCAAAATCAGAGTGATGGATACAATCCATCAATCTTTCTCCGTACTGTTAAGGGGTTGGTCTCCTTTATTGCAACGTATGGCTTCCCTCACGCACAGAAACTCTGACTAAATTGATCTGGGCAGGTATTATCCCATCAGCTGTGTCCAAATCCTAACCTGTGTTATTCTTCTCTGACCTATTAAAATACCTGCTCTGTCCATGGGTTCTCACACACACATAGATCTGCAGAGCTTTCAGTATGATCTTAAAAATATTCACATTTATTGTGAAGAATTCAGAAAGTGCATAGGCGTAGGAATAGCTACAGTTTTCACTTTCTCTGCCAATCTCTACCTCTCCCCAGTGCAGAATACCTTACTCCACTTCATAGAGGTAAAAACCATTAAGGCGTTTCTGGGCTTTTCTCTAGGCAGTGACATGCACAAACATATTCACGCATGGAACATTTTAAATATGTATGTGTACCTACATGCACGTGCATGAATTTGTATATATGTTCATACACAAGTAACTCTCTATGCACATACAGATTTCAGAGGTTTGTATGAATATGATGTATCTTCATATTTTGCTTTGTTTCTTCCAAGTGAAAACTAGTTTATAAGTGTACATAGTAATTCATTTACTCATTCCCTGATTGAGAGAAATTTCAGTCTCAATAGACACTGAGGTCCATGCATGCTACAGACTGAATATCTGTGTCCCCTCAAAATTCGTATGTTGAAATCTAATCCCCAGTGTGATGGTATTTGGAGGTGAGGTTTTTGGAAGGTCATCAGGTCATGAGGGAGGAGCCCCCATGAATGGAATTAGTGCCCTTAAAAAAGAGATCCCAGAGAGCCCCCTCACCCCCTCCACCAGGTGAGGACACAGTGAGAAAATGGTCTCTGTGAACCAGAAATCAGGTTCTCACCATATACCAGATATGTTGGCACCTTGATCTTGGACTTCCAGCCTCCAGAACTGTGAGACATAAATGTCTGTTGTTTATAAACCGCCCCCCCCGTCTGTGGTATTTTTGTCACAGCAGCTTAAATGAATGAAGACAGTGAATCTTTGCACTTAATTATATAGGATAGATTCCTGGGAGAGAATTGCTGGAGAGAAAAGTAATCTCTTTTTAAATTTTAATATATAATACCCAATTTCCTTCAAAGTTGTCCATCAGTCCATCCACCCAACTAGCAAAGTGTGAGAATGCTCATTTGACCACGCCCATAGATAAATGAATTTAGATTTGCCATTAAGCTAGACAAAAGTATACCAGCATAAAGTAAAATAAAACAAAATTGATTTGCCTTTTTCTTTAAATATGAATGTGTTCGGGCATTTCTACTGATGAGTTTTAGACGTTTTACTTCTTCAACTATGAGCTTCCTAATAGCTCTGACAGAGTCACTCACAAGCTATTCCTCTATATATTTTTGGTGCTATTTAATTTCCTGCTTTTATTCTCAACTTGCTGTTCTTATCTACACACAACTTCCATACCTTCCCGGCAGCATTTCTCTGTCTACAATTCACAGTGGGGCAGGTATTTTGCACAAGCCAAAATTTGCAAATCCAGGAGAGGGGAAAGGTGAAACATGGTCAAAAATGCCAACTAAAGCAGTTTCGTTTTCTATGTGACATTTGTCATTGCTCCACGCATGGAACGTTTTAAATTGCACATCCGACCTTTTTAACAATAGCAGCAAATGCCAAAAGGAAATGTTACTGTCTTCACTTTATCCTGATGCCCTTGTAGATGCCATTTTTCACGGTCCACGGCTAGAGTTTATGATAAGACCATCAAGGTGCCTGAAACTAGCCATCAGTATGTGAACAGTTTTCCATCAAGGGGAACGGGAGGCACACGTACGGCACCGTGTCGGGGAGCGTGCCTGCCTTCCTCTGCTTTTATTCAGGAACGGTGCTGCATGAAACCACACAACTTGATCCGTGATAAAAAGGAAATCAGCTCTCAATATGCTGTTACGTACTATAAGCCAAGCAAATCCCTCTATGGCCATTTTAAGAACAGAACTATTTTATGCTATTAGGTGACTAAAGAGGGCTTGTGTAAGTCTTTCATCCATGACCCTTAGGGTTTTAAAACTGGAAAGGAAAAAATAATCTTCCACTTTCTCCATCCAAGCACCAAAGCTACTGTTTTATATGGAGCTTTTTAACCAAAGTAATGATAGATGCTGTTGAGTTTTGAATATGTTTGATGATAATATAAAAATATACTGACATTGACTATAATGCCAGGTTCACATAGATAATGATTTTAAATTAACGAACACATCTCCTTACAAACAATGGGAGCACAATTCACATCATACAATGAAGAAAAGGAATACGTCTGGTCACTTATATTTGGGTACACTTAACAAGGAAAGAAAAATAATTTAACTGTAAAAATTGTTGTGATTTAAGAATTAATGACCTAAGGTGCCTCTCAATTATTTGAACTACATTTTTTTAAGGAGAAGAGATGTCTGGTTATATGGATTTGGTCTTAAAGTAATTTAACGATACTGTGTAATAATCTAAATGGGATAAGAATTTGGAAAAGAATAGATACATGTGTATGTATAACTGAATCACTTTGCTGTACACCTGAAACTAACACAACATTGTTAATCAACGATACTCCAATATAAAATAAAAATTAAAAAAAAGATAAAAAGCCCTGAGTATAAAATAAATAAAATAATCTATTTTTTTGAAATATTGAAAAAATAAACTAACATGGACATGCATTCTAAACTGTGAATTTTCATGTGAAATTAAGGAAAACACAACTATTTAAAAATTTTTAAGTTTTCTAGGAAAACACACCTTGACAATCTTTTTTTTCCAAAATGTTTATCCATTATTTCTTTCATGTATTTTAACTTTCAGTTCATGAAGCTAAAGCATCAGTGTAGGCACTGAGATTTTGTTTTGTTATAAACTGACCATGAAATGCAACCATCTTTTTTTTTTTTTTTTTTTTTTGCGGTACGCGGGCCTCTCACTGTTGTGGCCTCTCCCGTTGCGGAGCACAGGCTCCGGACGCGCAGGCTCAGCGGCCATGGCTCACGGGCCCAGCCGCTCCGCGGCATGTGGGATCTTCCTGGACCGGGGCACGAACCCGCGTCCCCTGCACCGGCAGGCGGACTCTCAACCACTGCGCCACCAGGGAAGCCCCTGAAATGCAACCATCTTGATGATGACAACAATTATTGCAACGTCAAGAATCCTAGGGATGGAAATTCTCAAAGATGATCATTATTCAGCATAAAGAAATAAGCCATTCTTTTGGTAACTGGCAGGACAGGACCCTAAGATCTGTTTTGATGCTTCTTAGTAGCCAATCAAGTGAAAGGTTTAAATTGCTGCTTTCCAGAAGAAATAAACTAAAGAGATATCACCTTACAGAAGTAAGCCATGTACAGCATGTATCAAGTCATGCCACAGATCCTTCAAATTAACAGGAGCATCTGTCATGACACTGACCCGTAAAAGTCCAGGAAACATGAATTTTACATCTAAAATATTTCACCTATCTTCATTTCCTCATGTATCAGAGGAAGAAGGTCAGCACCTTATATGACATGAAAGGGCAGCACCGTCTTGCCCAAACCTACTTTCCCATTGGGGATCCACCATCCTCCCACTGCCCAGAACTATGTACCACCCTGGGTTTGCTCATGCCCAGCATGGGAACGTCACCCCGTTTATTTGTTTGCACTCTGTTCTTTCCACTGAACCCTTCTTTCACTGGCTCATCAAAACCTGATTCAGCCAACAAATCTGAGAAGATGACGTACAGAGCCTCCTGTCTGTCTCCACAACTCCTGTTACATGGATTCACACACGACGTATAATGCAACATCTCATTCACAAGACGATCCTCAGAACTGTCTTGATCTGTCTTATGACCAAATTCTCTGCCCTACACCACGCCTGGTACCTAGAATGCGATGCATACACGTCTGTTGCCTTGGCTTTGTTTTATCACAGAAGTTAGATGTGAGATTAAAGGAAAGTAAAACTACCAAACCATCTTTTGGTTATGATCAAAATGCTTTGCTTATACAGGGAAGAAGTAAATAGACCATTTCCTCCAAGAGTATAATTGAGGGAACTTCTCCTTTTGAAATGTTCACTGGGTGACAATGATTAAGTCACACGGCATCGGGGTTCATCCTTCCTGAGACACTGATGTAACCCATGGCAACGCCATGCACACATCACAGGGCATTAGTGATGGAGACGGACAGCTGTTTGGCTTTACCATCCAACCAGTCCAGGGGATCACTCCGCTCACCATGAAAAATGTGCTGTATCTCCTTTATCCTAGTTCCAATATCACATTTTCAAAGCTTGCATTGAGTTCTTTCGGTTGTGTCCTCACAAATACAGTAGCACAGCAGTAAAATTTATACAACCCAAAACATGCATGTTTCTGTACTATGTTTTATGATTTTCTATTAACTGTTACCCCCTTAGGTATTCTATCTTAAATTAATATTGATCATTTATATTATTATGTGACATTTGTATATTATATAGTTATATTATTTGTTATACATACTATGCTTATTGTTGATATTATCCTACTTAAAATATTACTGAGTAATATTTTGCAATGAGAGGACGCCTGTCATCATGGAAAAAGTTTTCAATGTCGTATAATCATCAAAGTTTGCCAAGGTCCCTAAATCATTAGCACTTCCCTGATTTTCCTTTCAAATACGTATCATTCCTATGAGCATTACGAAGATTTTCATAATATATATTTATTTCTTTATTTGTCATATATACATTAACTATTATTGATGTTACCATATTTACATCATTATTCCTTGAGTAATATATTGCACCAAGCATGACTCTGAGAGGACGCTTGCCCTAAAGGCAATAGCTTCTGAAATCATAAATCACGAGGTTGCATGTGGTAGATAACAATGATTTTTTTTAATTTATTTTTTTTAATTGAAGTACAGTTGATTTACAATATTTTAATTTCTGGTGTATGGTGTACAGCAAATGATTCATATATATATTTTTTCTTTTTCATACTCTTTTTCATTACGGTTTATCACAGGATATTGAATATAGTTTCCTGTGCTCTACAGTAGGGCCTTGTTGTTCATCTATTTTATACATAGTAGTGTGCATCTGCTAATTCCAAATGCCTAATTTATCCCTCCCTCACCCCTGTTCACCTTTGGTAACCATAAGTTTGTTTTCTATGCCTGTGAGTCTGTTTCCGTTTCAAAAATAAGTTCATTTGTGTCATATTTTAGATTCCACATACAAGAGATATCACATGGTATTTGCCTTTCTCTGTCTGACTTACTTCACTTAGCATTGATAATCTCTAGGTCCATCCATGTTGCTGCAAATGGCATTATTTCATTCACTTTTATGGCTGAATAGTATGCCATTGTATATATGTACCACATCTTCTATAGCCATTCATCTGTTGATGGACATTTAAGTTGCTTCCATGTCCTGGCTATTGTAAATAGTGCTGCTATGAACATAGGGGGTGCATGTATCTTTTCAAGTTATAGTTTTCTTCAGATATGTGCTCAGAAGTGGGATTGCTGGATCATATGGTAGCTCTACCTTTAGTTTTTTGAGCAACTTTCACACTGTTCTCCATAGTGGCTGCACAAATTCACATTCCCACCAACAGTGCAGGAAGGTTCCCTTTTCTCCACACCCTCTGCAGCATTTATTGTTTGTAGACTTTCTGATGATGGCCATTCTGACTGGTGTGAGGTGATGCCTCACGGTGGTTTTGATTTGCATTTCTCTGATAATTAGCGATGTTGAGCATCTTCTCGTGTGTCTGCTGGCCAGCTGGATGTCTTCTCTGAAGAAATGTCTATTTAGGTCTTCTGGCTATTTTTTTGACTGAGTGGTTTGTTTTTTGATATTGAGCTGCATGAGCTCTTTGTATATTTTAGAAATTAATCCCTTGTTGGTCTCATCTCTCCCAGTCTGTAGCTTGTCTTTTCATTTTGTTGATGGTGTCCTTTGCGGTGCAAAAGCTTGTAAATTTGATTAGGTCCCATTTGTTTATTTTCGCTTTTATTTCTATTGCCTTGGGAGACTGACCTAAGAAAACATTGGTACGATTTAAGGACAATGCTCTTTAAATCTCAGTTCAGATAGGAATGCAGAAAAGGAACACTTTTGATGTGAACCTCTACTTGTGTCTGTTGTAATCGTCCAATGTTTTCCATCTGAGTTTCCCGTGCTAGGAGGTGGTCTAGACAGAAACAAAGGGGAAGTTCAACCTAACTTTCCATTCCCTTTCCCAAAGTCTAAGTAAGTCACTAACACCTTTCAGATTTCCTTCCAAAATGTCTCTTAAATGACTCCATCCGCTTCCCTTCTTGGCTGTTCTGGTCCAGGTGAGCAGCTCCTCTCTGCACTAAGGTCATCTCTCCTGGAGACACGAAGCTGGAACATGTTCTAACCTAATTTTAGTTTATACTTTGTCAATATTTCTAACAATCTTAGGGTTGAGCTAAACTTTTAGTGTTTGGTCTTCCCATATTCCACTGTTACTATAAAAATCAATAGATAGGTAGGTAGATAGATAAATAGGCAGATAGATTCCACTATTAATATCGATTATATATTCCACCATTAATATATTTAGAGAAAAGCTCACTAAAATTATTTTCATCTTAAGAAGTCCAAGAAGCTACCAGAAATAATAGAGTATAAGGGCAGCATCACACACCTGAGATGAAAAAATCAGTGAATAATTATAATGCCATATCTTTACCATCCTATTTACCTTTGCCCATGTTTTTTCTCTTATCACGGCCTCATTTTAAGAGATGTAAAAGTAGTTAATATAATTAGATTAAGGTGCATGTTCATTCCCATAAAACACCAAGTTTATGCTGCTATATGAGGGGATATAAAAATAGCAATACAATTTCCTCTTTTTTCCATCAGTGGTGGAAGTAAGATTTTAAGATTCAATCAAAGAGCATCTCTAGAAACTTTGTAAAAATACCAACATCTGATAATCTTACAACTTTAAAGTGAGTGAAATATCTAAAGCAGGGTGTTTATAATATATGGTATATTTCAGAGCAGGGGCTATCAAACAGGGATGAGTTCACCCCACGGGGGATATCTGACAATATGTGGAGACGTTATTGGTTTTCATAACTTAAGGTGGGGGTACTATGGGGATCTAGTGGTAGAAGGCAGGGACAGTGCTAAACATCTTATGATGCACAAGTAGCCCCTCCCCCCATAATAAAGAACTAGCCAGGGAAAAATGTCAGTAGTGCCAAGGCTGAGAAATCTAGTATCACAGGGAGGAGGCGGAGAGAGGGAGGGAGGAAAAGGGAGGAAGGAAGGGGGGAAGGAGGGAAGGAAGGGGGGAAGGAAGGGAAGGAGGGAAGGAAGGAAGGAAGGAGGGAAGGGAAGGAAGGAAGGAAGGAGGGAAGGGAGGGAAGGAAGGAAGGAAGGAAGGGGGAAGGAGGGAAGGGAAAAAGCAGGGAAGGAAGGGAAGGAGGGAAGGAAGGAAGGAAGGAAGGAAGGAAGGAAGGAGGGAAGGGAGGGAAGGAAGGAAGGAAGGAAGGAAGGAAGGAAGGAAGGGGGAAGGAGGGAAGGAAAGAAAGAAGGAGGGAAGGACAGAAGGAGGGAAGGAAGGGAAGGAAGGAAGGAGGGAGGGAGGGAGGGAGGAAGGAAGGAAGGAAAGAGGGAAGGAAGGAAGGAAGGAAAGAGGGAAGGAAGGAAGGAAAGAGGGAAGGAAGGAAGGAAGGAAAGAGGGAAGGAAGGAAGGAAGTGGGGAAGGAGGGAGGGAGGGAAGGAAGGAACAGATGGAGAGAGGATGGGGAAATGGAGGGAGAAAAGAAGAGGACAAACGAGTTGGTATTATGATAGTCTAATATGTGTAAAAAACAGATCATTTATTCCTAAAAGTAACACTTAAAACCAGAAATTTTCATCTCCATTTTACTGTGAGGACATTAATACCTTGTGAGATCAATGACTTGCCCCAAGTGTTGCCGGTTCCAAGATTCTCCTACCTCAAGACATTCTATTTACATAAAGTCAAGAATGAGAGTCAGTGACTTGACATCCTCACTGTTGTAAGACTCGTTCTTATGTCTCTTGTCATTATGTGCCAAAACACAGAACCCTCACAAAAAGAATATACATTTTCATATACGGACAGAAAAATCTGGTTTCTAAAAATGCCCCTTCTTTACAGGATATTAAAGGAGATACTGCTAACGGTGGAGTATCTGCTCCTAGAACTCAGGCATTATGCAAAATCATTACTGGATGAGTTTTATCCACACACAAAAAAATGGAATTACCCTTTTAATGCTATTTTTCTTCTCAACCTCCTATTTGAGATTAATATTCATCATTACAACATGGAGCTCTGTTCCTGCCAACTGCTTATTACCACAAAATCCCTTTTCATGAAACCTATCCTCTTATGGACCTGTATTACAGGGTAACAGACAGTCCAATTCTGTTTGAAAAAAAAAAATAAGTGGCTCATAGGGTAAGAGCTTATGAGAACTGGTTTTCACACCTGGCTAGGATAAACATCATTATTTCTCCCTCCCTCCCTCCCTTTCTTTCTTCCTTCCTTCCTCCCTCTCTTCCTTCCCTCCCTCTCTCCCTATTTCTTTCTCTTTCTTTCTTGATATGGTGAAACTTTCTGAAAAGCTTCCACTTACATCATCAGCAGATAAAAGCTTCCACTTACATCATCAGCAGAGGTTCCAAGAGAACCTCCCTCTGTAGAACAACTGCACCTGGGTAAGACATGTTGTTAGTGAATTTCCAGGCTTTCTCACATAAGGGAAAGATCCAAAGTTGATCTCTCCGATATATGCTGCCCCAACAGCATGGGCTAAAGAATACTTGAGTGTCCTGAATAATGAGAAAACTGGAAAGGGGGATTTGCCATGAGAGAGCACGTCCATGGTTGCACTGACATCAGGGCATGGGAGCAGGCTCCTGAGGGTAGTCAAGTCAGTAAGATGGGAAAGGGGGGGGCCTTCTAGCAAGGTGGAGAAGCTGGATCCTCAAACAGGCTCATATCTCACCCTCGAGCTCCCATCAGAAGGACTAGCAAACCTGTTTGGGGAAAGAATCACCAATGGAGTCCTGCAAGTTCCCATACATTAAGAGCAAACAAACATGAACTCACAATCAGAGACCACTGAGCACAAGAGCACTGAGACTTTCAAAGTACCGTATATAAACTATCAACAGCTATGCAGGAAATGTTTAAGGCAATAAAGGATGGAATGTAAGAAGATAAGCAAGATGTAGGAAATTACTGGGAAAGACAAGATTTGAAAAACGACCACGTGGAAATGAAACAAGTGGAAACTACAACTGTTGAAATAAACACCAATTAATGGACTAGTCAAAGAAAAGACCAGACACAGCAGAAAAGAGAATAAATGGAAGATAAATCTGAGAAAATTTTACAAAACACAGCAGAGATATGGAAATTAACAATATGAAAGTGAAATTAGGGGACACGTGTGAAAGTGAGAATGCGTATATGAAGTTCCAGAGCGAGAAAATAGAAAGAACGGAGAAGAGACATTATTTCAACGTTCCTTCAATGCCTAGGTGAGTATTTAGAAAGTTCTGGTTTTATATATATATGTGTGTATGTATACGTATACACACATATATACATATATATGTGTATTATTTTATATATATATATAAAGTACACACATGTGTGCATTTAATAACTTGAATAAGTTGAACTATACTTCGCAAAGTAGATACTTCCTATCGTTCATTTATACATACACATCCCAGCACTGAAAGGGGTGACCTTAGAGTGTTTTATAGTTCACAAATAACAGAAATACCCTATTGAGAAGATAAAGCCAATAACGAAAGAATAAAATACTCTTTTTTTATGACCATCCATTTTTTCACCCTAGTCGTAAATAAACATCAAACACGTTCCAATGTTCTTACGTGACAGTTACCAAAGTTTACAGTTCTTGTTCTAATCAATATTCTACTGACTGTGCACCATACAAAGTGATTCAAGGCACGGTCTCATCCACCGTCAGCATAACCCTCAGAGAAGGCAGGATTCTCTTCTCATTTTACAAACACCACAACTGAGACACCAACAGGTGAAACAGGTTTTTCCAGAGTCACATAACATGTAAGTTTTGCTAAAGAATATTTTATTTTTATCATCGCTCTACCTCCAAGTGTTAGAAGTGAAGTAGGGCATCTAAGGGAAGAGAGTTCAAAGTCACCGCCGAATTTCAGGCAGCTTTATCTCAAAGCTGTAGGGACCCAGTGCTGCTTCCACCAGACCTAAAATTAGAATGACCCCATATACCCAAGTTTGTGTGGGATAGAGGCACTCCCCGTGTCACAGGGCTTTCAGTGTTAAAGATGGGAAAGTCCTACACAAACCACGATAAGTAAGTCGCCCTCCTGGAGATTTCCATCGTAGGCATGGAGGGGATGCTACAGGGGATGCGTTTAATCTCAAATATGCCTGATAATGGGTGAAGCAAGGATCCTGTAGGACATTTACAAAGAAGACCCCAGGGAATCGATCTCAGGATTAGACAGCTTAAGTCATTAAGTCATTTCTCTTTGTGGTCAGGGACTTGAAGACATAAATTTGGCAAGGGGTCAACAGGCAGTCTCACAGTGGAAATGGAAATCAGTACCACCTCTGTGGATACAAATTTGGCAATATCTACACAGAGTTAAAATGCCATTCCAGGTCTAGGATTTTTCCCACAAAAATATATAAATGCTACTGGGTTCATTGTCATGGTTTGTGATAACAAGAAAAGTTAGTGAGGAGTACACTGTCATGGTTTGCAAAATTAATTTTTTAAACGTATCAAAAAGTCCAGTAGTAAGGTGAAGGAACCTTACCAAAATGTCCAGTAGTAAGGTGAAGGAACCTTACCAGGGACTGTGGAAGAACCCTCAGCTGTGCGTGTCTGTGTTGAAGTGTGAGGGAAGGCGCGGCTAGGGAGCGCGAAGTTCCCAAGTCAGGGTGTGTACTTCCAGGATGCAACCTGAGGTGGACCACGTGTAAAGGCATAGAGTGTTCATGAAAAAAGTTGCATCCAATTAAACAAAAAGAACAGGTAATTCCTTCAAATTTTCAGTAGAGTGTTACTTCCTAGGATATGTTTGCCCTACTAGAACATCCAAAACGGTGCAGTGTTCCACGTTTATGAGGTTTAGTTGCTACATTCTGTTAAAAAAGTAGCTAAGGCTTTAAATGTGTGTGTGTGTGTGTTTGTGTGTGATTAAGGTAATGTTGACAAGTGCATAAACGTAGGCTCTGAATCCCAGGTCTGAGTACACAGTACTCAGGCTTCACACTCTCCAATGATAACGTTCTACTCTGGAGAATACACGTCGCTCTCTACTCTTGAAGCAGGTTTTTAGATGAGTGTGAGGATAACAATGCAACTGGAAAGTAACCGGTTCAGTATGCAATGTCTCAATGCAGTGCACAGATCCGTGCCTGTTAAACTCATCAGTGGCACTCCACCTTTCAAGCAATGGCCACCTTAAAGAAGACGCAGCCTTTTCACAATCCTCATTGCTTCAAGACTAAAAGAGTTGTTTTTTGGTTTTGGTTTTTAATATGAAGTGTTATTGTCTGGTTTCTGTAAAGAAGAGATTTTTACCTTTTGAGAGGATGTCACATAATTGCAATGACTATCAATAATTATTCAAAGAAATTCATGATCGTGTAGGGTTTCAGACCAATTCTACCGACGTGTGCTAAGGAATAATAACAGAATTCAATAGGTTATTGGTGCTCCACGTGTCAGAGGACAAAATACTGCCCTCTCAGCTGACAGGAGACATTTCTGGTTGTTACAACTGGGGGGTAGAGTAGGTGTGGGCAGCAGCATCTAGTAGGCAGGGGTCATGGGTGCTGCTAAGCAACGTGCAACGCTCAGGACAGCCCCCTCCAAATGTCAACAGCACCCATGTTGATAAGCCCTGCCTTTGGGAAAGAAATAGGTGGAAAAATCCCAACGGCCCCTGGCCTGGCTGCACACCTCCCCCGTGTGTAGCATCTGTATCTGGCCATGGAATCTCCAATGTCCAATGATTTGGAGTTTCAGATAGACATCTGGAAATATTCCTCACCATGAAGCTACTTATTCATTACACAAGTGAAAAAATAAAATACAACTGTCTTATATATACAAGACAACAATCATGTCTTCCAGCCCAGGAAGAAGCTAAGTTTCACAGACAAATCCAGATTGCAGGGGACATATCTAGTTGACTCCAAATGGGATGCTGCTTCTAAAAGTTCACCCTAGTGAGGGTTTGAAGAGCAGAGAGGTCAACCAGCTGTGAATCTAACACAGTCAAAGCCTGTCAAAGGGCAAGTCCTTCAATCTCCCTCACACTCTGTTTCTTTTTTTTTTGTAATATATATTTATTATTATTTTTTTGGCTGCATCAGGTCTTAGTTGTGGCACGCGGGATCTTTCGTTGTGGCACGGGGGCTCTTCTTTGCGGTGCGCGGGCTTCTCTCTAGTTGTGGCACATGGGCTTAGCTGACCCATGGCATGTGGGATCTTAGTTCCCTGACCAGGGATCGAACCGGCATCCCCTGCATTGCAAGACGGATTCTTAACCACTAGGCCACCAAGGAAGTCCCTCCCTCACACTCTTTTTTGTGTTGTCACGGTCCATTAACATGGGTACTTCCCTTCTCATCCAGCCACACTGCCTGCATATCAGAGCCAGCCTCTCCCAGGGATTAGTGGCCGAGCTGCAGTTGGAAAATGGAAACAATAATTGCATTATTTGAAATCACTGGCATCAAAAATCCATCCTGGAATGTCCCCTGAGTCAATGTCAACCTTTACCGTGTCATGCCCAGAATTCACCTTTAGAATATGCATCTTTTAAAAAAACATTAATGCCGGTAAGTTATCCCCCAGCACAAGGATTGAATGGACAATGCAATCGGCATTCTGTTTTGAAAAGGAAAGCTCATGTGTCCCGAGACTCCCCAAATGCCTCTCGTAGAAGAATGGACAGTGTAAGTCATTATGTGAGGAATTTAAGGTCAAAGATGTTAATCTGCTGAGAGCCTCTGTCTGTCTGACACCAAAATCTCCTGGATAGAAGCAAGAACATACCATACAACCACGAGAGTGTCATCTTACCAAAAAGAAAACGTTTCAGAAATGGTTGGCTAAAACCAACCAGTTCTGACCCAGAAAAAGGAGGTTTCCGAATCAGGTTATAAATAAAATTAATCCCTGAACTCATATGTTCTACTAGTTATGTAAATACACCTCAAGAATGCTTTCCTTATTCCCGAGAAGCTGGATTCTTATAAAGGATGGAAAGATTCTGTCTAATCACTGAGATCTGAGCTGTAAGTGCATTAACTAGACCTCGTGTGAGTCACTCACCTCACACACGGTTACCTCATCTATTAATGACGGATTCACGCTATCCACCTGCTATGAAGCGAGTAATACCATTGAAACAGTTATGTGGCAGTTGGGATATTGAAAAGTTCTATAAAAATGTGACCAAAGATGGTATAACTGAATGAATTTATAAAATGCTGATTTCAAAGACACTTGTCCTTTTAGTCTATGGAGCTGTATATACAGGGCTACAGAAGATATAGCATAGATTTTAAGATGTATTCACTTCAAGAAAGGATAATTGTGAAAAGACAGCCTATGGACTGGGAGAAAATATTTGCAAACGATGCAGCTGACAAACAGCTCATACAACTCAACATAAAAAAAAACAAAACCAAACAACTCAATCGAAAAATGGGCAGAAGACCTAAATAGACATTTCTCTAAAGAAGACATACAGATGGACAAGGGGCACATGAAAAGATGCTCAACATGTCTAATTATTAGAGAAATGCAAATCAAAACTACAATGAGGTATCACCTCACACCAGTCAGGATGGCCATCATCAAAAAATCTACAAACAACGAATGCTGGAGAGGGTGTGGAGAAAAGGGAACCCTCCTGCACTGTTGGTGGGAATGTAAATTGATACAACCACTATGGAGAACAGTACTGGATGTTCCTTAAAAAACTACAAATAGAGTTACCGTATGATCTAGCAATCCCACTCTTGGGCATACATCCAGAAAAGACAAAAACCCTAATTTGAAAAGATACATGCACCCCAATGTTCGCTGCAGCACTATTTACAATAGCCAAGACATGGAGGCAACCTAAATGTCCATCAACAGATGAATGGATACAGAAGATGTGGTACATATATACAATGGAATATTAGTCAGCCATAAAAAAGAATGAAATACTGCCATGTTCAGCAACATGGATGGACCTAGAGATGATCATACTAAGTAAGTCAGACAGAGAAAGACAAATATCTTATGATATGACTTATATGTGGAATCTGAAAAATAATACAAATGAACTTATTTACAAAACAGAAACAGACTCACAGACATAGAAAAAAACCTTATGGTTACCAAAGGGGAAAGGGGGTGGGGGATGGATACATTAGGGATTTGGGATTAACAGATACACATTACTATATATTTATAAAATGGATAAACAACAAGGTCCTACTATGTAGCACAGAGAACTATATTCAATACCTTGTAATAATGTATAATGGAAAAGAATCTGAAAAAGATACATATATATACACACACATATATATAAATCACATACATACATATATAAACGAATCCCTTCGCTGTACACCTGAAACTAACATAACATTGTAAATTGACTCTACTTGAATGAAAAATGTTTCTTTTGAAATTATTGGTCTCAGTGTAGAAGGAAAGGCAAAAGACTCAAGATATCAGGGGTTAACGATGAGCTAGGTGGAGAGACAAAGAATAATAGTCAACTAAAAGCCATGAAAAGAGTATTCTACATGGTAGAAATCTGGGGAAGTATAGAAATTATTCAATATTATAAAAAAATAAAATCTATACAAACGGGGGGTACAGTGAATTTGGCCCTTTGCTATAAAAACCAAAATAAGATGTATAAGACTGGTTTCAATAAGGATTGTTAAAGTTTAAATACATGACTGTTACTTGGGGATTAATATTTCAGAAGAGACAAATTCAGTAATAATATTAGTATATTAGTTTATCCAATTTTACATCATTTTCAGATATAAAATTTAAGATGTATTATTAGTTTAATTTTACTTTCAGCAGGAATATGATGACGGTTTATACATGTCTCAGAATTGCAGTCTTACTGTGTGGATACATTTTGACATAGCAATAGATTTAACAAAAATGGGCAAGATTTATACATTGAAAATGACAGATTTCCTCAAAATAATTAAGAAGATTCAAATAAATACAGCGCTAAAGCATGTTAATGAATTGGGAGGCTCAACAGTCTTAAAAGTTGTCAAATTATTTAGTCATCACCATTTTAATTAAAAATCCCCAAATCCCATTTCTTTGTTAAAAATAATATACATTCTTTAAACCTATATGGTCTTACACAATTTTTGCTAAACTTATTTCCGATATTTTATCCTTTCGGTTGCGATGATTAATAGTTTATTGTAAATTTCATTTTCCAATGGTTTTTTGTTGAACACAGGAATCAAAATGTGTGTGCATCTTTAATCCTGAGATCTTGCTAAAATCACTTAGTGTTTCAGCTGTTTGTAAATGCCTCAGGAGTCTCTATATAAACAAACACGTCATCTGCACGTAAAGTTGACTGCACATATGTAATTCCCAACTGCATACAGGTAATTCTTTTTTTTTCTTTAACCTTACTGCCCTGGTGAAGTCCTCTGATTCACTGTCAGAGAGCAGTAGGGAGAGTGGACATCCCTGCCCTGTTCCAGATCTTCAGAGGAGAACAATTAATAGCCTATAATTATGTTTTTGTTGGTTATTCTCTTGAAAATGCTTAGTGTTCCAAAACGTAAGCTATGGGACAAATCAAATCTCACAAGCAAGTCTTAATGGTGTTACTGTGATTGTGAACAATTGGGATTCTGCAGATTCCACCGCCCTCACCCCAACCAGCTAGCCTCTCTATGTTGACCCTAGAGCAAAAAATTAAGGAACCCCCAAAATGAGAGACGTGGTTTAACAAGATGGGGGAAGAGGTAGTGAGAAGCTAAAAATGAAGAGAAACACAGTCAGCTCTGAGCTTTTGCCACAGATATGTCCCACGACCTTCACGTACTCTAAGAGGATGACTTTATCACAGATACTCTCAATTTGAAAAAAAGTCCACGTCACGCGTCAGTTCAGAGAGGCACTCACACACGACAGCTTAGCAATCACATACAAGTCTAATCAGTTCAACCTCAGGCTTCAAAAAAATGACAGAAGTCCTCAAATCAGAACTCTTAGCAAGATGCCACCTGAAGAATTAACATCTAGCATTTCAAACACGTGACTGACAGGTTTGACTGTTTGCCATCTGCCTTTGGAATGGAAAAAAAAGAAAAAGGAAACACTTCCACAGTGAGGACTCAATCACTCTGACCTAAAAATGTGAAGAAAAGAAACCAGTGGAAAGCTAGAAAAGCACCAGGTATGAGGATGAAATTACATGCATTTGAGATTCATGAATCCGGCCCAGCAAAGGTCTTCTGAGAATACCAACACCCTGACACAGGCAGCATTTTCTAGCTGCCTCTGTATCCCCAAGGCTTTTCATTGGGTTAGATGGTAGTCGACACACAACAAAAAATGTTGATCCAAAGATTGACTATTACAGGAAAGAGGACAGGAGTTCAAAGAATCATGTCTGTGCCCTCCACTATTAATGGCAGGCAAAATTCAAACATCTGACCCCTCCCTGCTTTTCTACTTCCCCCTCTTGCCCAGCTCCACCTTTGCCCTTGTACCACTCCTGTACTCTCAGATCCTGGATTACGCCAGCCCCTCTCTGACCCCGGGGTCTTTGTACGTGCCAGTCTGTCTGCCACCAAGACCTTCCTGCCCTAATGACCCACCGCGATCCTTTGGCCTCCCTCTTTTTCTCATTATCAACGCGTGTCCTGTTGACCAGACCCCTGAAATGAGCCCCACCAGCACCAAATACTTATTAAAGTTTGTAATTATCCTTGTGGGTAATTAGTTGATTATTTTTCCTCCAAAACTAGAGTAGAGTCTCTTAGCCTCCCTTGGCGCTATGAACCTTTGGAGTCAGATAGCTGTCACTTTTAAAAAAATTTTATTGAAGTACAGTTGATTTACAATGTTGTGTTAATTTCTGCTGTAGAGCAGAGATTCCATTGTACATATATATATATATTCTTTTTTTATATTCTTTCCCATGATGCTTTATCATAGGATATTGACTATAATTCCCAGGGCTCTACAGTAGGACCCCGTTTATCCATCCTGTACATACTAGTTTGCATCTGCTAACCCCAAACTCCCACTCCTTCCCTCCCCCACTACCATCCCCCTTGGCAACCACCAGTCTGTTCTCTATGTCTGTGAGTCTTTCTTTTTTTGTAGATAAGTTCATTTGTGTCATATTTTAGACTCCACATATAAGTGATATCCTATGGCGTTTGTCTTTCTCTGTCTGACTTCCTTCACTTAGTATGATCATCTCTAGGTCCATCCATGTTGCTGCAAATGGCATCATTTCATTCTTTTTTATGCCTGAGTAGTATTCCACTGTATATATGTACCACACCTTCTTTATGGGTTGGATCATTCTTTCCTGTGGGAACTGTCTGGTAGCTTGAAGGATGTGAAGAGGCATCTCTGGCTTCTACCCACTAGACGCCAGTAGTGAACTAGATGGCAATGCAAACTGTCTCAAGACATTGCCAAGCGTCCCCTGGGGGCAAAATCACCCCTGGTAATCTAAGGTACAAGCTACATTAAATTAGAAACTATGTCTGTTTTGTTCAACGTTCTATTCTCAGAGTGTAGCGCCACAGGGAACACATAGGAGGCGCTCATGACATTTTGGTGGGCAAAGCAATCAATCGGAAGTGACCGTGGGTTAATTTCAGATCTGGTTATAGCTGGTGGAATATTCTGGGACAGACAACTCACAGAAGCAAGTTATTTTATCAATTTCTACCAAGGTCTGTGCACTGAGTGGCTCTGAAGAATATACAAAAATGCACAAAAGCCTGGCTCGTCTCCTCCCATGACTTCTGTGGTTGCCACAATGATTCTGTTCTTCCTTCCGCTCTACCTGGTTCTTGATCACTCTCCCTGATGGCAGAACACCTCTGCTCATTCCCTCGAGTACTCCATGCCATGAATCCATCACCAGGCATCCGCCTTTCAAAGGAGATGGGGATAAGAAGCCCCCTGCCCACTGTGACGTCATGCAGTACGACTGACATCATCATGTCTTGGGCAAAGCAAGTGCTCAGTCAGTATCTGTAGCCCTGGATTGAACTGAATAAATCAACAGTGCTTAGACTTCCACATGAAGGAAGTAAAGGATGCTGGAAAAATGATCAGGGGACCGTGGGATGCAGTCGATATGAAGGGAAGAGAGTTGTCTCTGCTTACTTGTTGGGAACAAATTCCTGCTTCATCAGACTCTCTGAGCTTTGTTTTTGTCACCTTTGAAGTCAGGTGAAGGCCTTCCACACCTCGTTCACTGTGTGCTGGGCAAAATGGCTCGTGCTTTGGTTTTATGAAAACAAAGCCAGGATCTTCAAGTAATCGGCTGTAATCATCTGGAAGGATGGAGTTTTAAAAAATACAGCATAATGTACAGATGCACATAAAAGTCACTGGGAGTTCAGTGGAGGGAGACCTATGTCTACCCAGGAGCAGCTGGCAAAGGCATCTTACAGAGGAGTTATCTGCCATCAGTCTTTTGTTTTTTTTTTTTAATTTGCGTTCTTTGCCTTTTTTGTATTGTTGACTAGTAAGAGTGCTTTATTTATTTAAAATTTATTTATTTTTTGGCTGCGTTGGGTCTTTGTTCCTGGGTGCGGGCTTTCTCTAGTTGCGGCGAGTGGGGGCTACTCTCCGTTGCTGTGCATGAGTTTCTCATTGCGGTGCCTTCTCTTGTTGCAGAGCACGGGCTCCAGGTGCGCAGGCTTCAGCAGTTGTGGCACGTGGGCTCAGCAGTTGTGGCTTGCGGGCTCTAGAGCGCAGCCTCAGTAGTTGTGGCACACTGGCTTAGTTGCTCCGCGGCATGTGGGATCTTCCCGGACCAGGGCTCGAACCCGTGTCTCCTGCCTTGGCAGGCGGATTCTTAACCACTGTGCCACCAGGGAAGTCCTGCCATCAGTCTTAACGTGTGGGATCGAGATACTGGAAAGCAGGGAGGGGAATCAAGGTAGAGGAACATCAGCCAGACCACAGCGATGACAATATTCTGATTCATTTATCCATCCGTGCGCTCCACACGTATTTATTAAGCAATTCATATGGACGAGGAACCACAAATACGGTACTGAAGAAGGAAACAAAACCCTATCGCCTTGGAGTGTAGATTCTGGGGAGGACTGGCAGAGAGGACACACACATACAGTAAAGTGCTCGCTCTCAGAAAAGATGAATGCCTTCCTCCTGGTCCTACTCCACATCATCCCCATGACTGACATGTTTACACCTGACACAGACTAGAGACTGAGTGTATTTCAGAAGACAAGGGACTTGTAGGAGCCCCAGGCAGCAGGCAAATTGTGTCAACCAGCGGGGGCATTTGAAAGGAAGAGGGGCAGACAGCTAAGTGAGAAAAAAAGAAAAAGAAAAGCAAAGATCAGCAGAGCTTTTAAAAGGGAAGGCTGATGTGGCTGACACAGGGCCCTCATGTGACGTGTGCCACGGTAATCTTATTTTCACATCAAATATTCGGGGATGGACAGATAGATAGATAGATATGATAGAGATGATGGATGGATGCATGGATAGATAGATACAAAGATAGATGATAGACAGATACATAGATAGATACCTAGACAGACAGATACACAGATAGATGGATAGATACAAAGATAGATAGACATGATGGATAGATGGATAGATAGATAGATAGAGATGATGAATGGATGGATGGATGGATAGATACAAAGATAGTAGATAGATACATAGATAGATACCTAGATAGATACATAGATAGATGGATAGATGGATAGATACAAAGATAGACAGACATGATGGATAGATGATAGATAGAGATGAGAGAGATGATGGATGGATGGATGGGTGGATAGATACATAGATAGATGATAGACAGATACCTAGATACATAGATAGATGCATAGATAGATGGATAGATACAAAGATAGACATGACGGATAGATGATAGATAGATAGAGATGACAGAGATGATGGATGGATTGATAGATACACACAGACGTATGTATGCCTGTTTGTAGATGAGATCATATATATGCAAATATAGAATCCTGTATATATGCATGTATACATATAGCATACACGTAAACATACATACATATATACATGCATATATGCATATACAGGATCATATATACGTGTGTGTATATAGTGTTACTAGGTTACTTAACAAAGCCCTGTAACTCCTGTGCTCATCTAAATTTACAGTACATGTATAAAGACTCATTCACGTGCAAAAAGGCTACTTATGAGACAGACAGGGCCAAGATATTCAACCAATTCTGTAAGTAAATACTTTGATCATCAGCAAGTCCCTCAGTTGACATCACCTAAGGGTCTGACTTGCTGTCTGAGGAAGCTGCGGACTTCCTGTTTTGGGAAATTATTAAGGTTTGAAAAGACAAGAGAGCACTTCCCGGAAGTATGCTAGGCTCAGCTCCAGGGGGTACGAGTTGGGTGTTCCAAGGCCCCTTCCTTTGGAGGCTTTCTGATACTACACCCCAGGGAGTAGCTATTCATTGAGGCGAATGTTAAGGTTTACTTACTTTGGGGACACACATAAAATACTTATCGACACAAAACAAAGGAAAACAAAATGACATCGCGAAGCTCACGGGGTCGCCCGCTCTACGAGGTCGGGTGATTTACCCGCTGTCTCCCTCTCTCCCTGGAGGACGCCGTGGACTCTAATGGATCCTTCCCTCCAGTTCCTGAGAGTTGGTACAGATTCCAACTTTCCCTCACCCTTCTTCGAGGCTGAAAATCCAGCTTAGGGTAACTGGTATCCAAGATAAACGCTTCCCCCAAAAGGGTCAGGACGCTGAGGCGAAAATAAAAGTGGTTACACGTCATTCCGGATGGTCTGAGACTCAGGAAGCAGGGAGAGTTCACGAGCCCAATGTCACTGCCTGCAACGTCTGCCCAGCTGTCTTACAGCAGACAGAACCATCCGTGCCAGGTCTAACACTGCACTGATGCAGAATGAGAGCACCGTCACCAGGATGGACAGGTGGTCCGCCAACGGGACATAGGGCTTTCCTGCAGGATACAGTTGCAGGAGGCCACCTGCTAAGTGCTTCTTCTCACTACAGCTCAACACCTGTGAAACTGGATTTCAAGACGTGAATGCTTCGGGGTGGGGGAGGGAAGGACTGGGAGTTTGAGGTTAGTAGGTGCAAACTAGTATATAGAGAACAAATACACCACAAGGTCCTACTGTAGAGCACAGGGAATGCTATTCGATATCCTGGGATAAACCATCATGGAAAAGAATATGAACAAGAATGTATATATGTGCAACTGAATCACCCTGCTGTAGAGCAGAAACTAACACAACATTGTGAATCAACTATACTTCAATAAAATAAATTTTTTTAAAAATGTGAACACTTAATACGTCACTATTTTATTTCAAAGTGTTATCGAATTTTAATTTTAAACATTAATACTTTACAGTCCAGCACTGCAGGGAAATCCACACTATCTCTGCAGGATGTGAACTGTCAGGGTGTTTCTACCCAAACCGTAAGGTTGGTATACTACACTTATTCCAGAATTGTGTGCCTATCAGTAAACAATAGTTATGGACTGTATCTGTGTAAGGGGTGTGTGTGTGTGTGTGTGTGTGAGGGATGCCTTTGTGTCTGAGTGGAATGGGTGTAGGAGCGCTCTGTGTACATGCACGTGGGAATGTGTGTACGTGTTTATGAGTGCTGTGTGTGTGTGTGTGTGTATACATTCCTACTCACTTTAAAACCTATTCAGTGTTTTTCAGATACTACATAGATCTCCACTTTAGATTCCGAAACTTGTAGCATTTATCCTAAAATTCACTTCCTCTGCAAACTATTATAATTGCACATTTATTTTCTATGTATTCATAACCAGCTTAAATGCATTCTTGGAATCGCAAGTACCTACACATTGCTAGAAATACAGCAAAGAAACCTTATGTTTCCAAATCAGTAAAGAGAACCTACTGCGTAGCTGTGAAAGCTGTTAGCTTTCTTTGTAATGTTCCGTAAAGGCTTCGGACAGTATTACATATGGAGAAATATATTGTCCGCTACTTTCGCAGGTGGGTCATCTCTAACCACATGTGCCCCTGAGCTAGCCTGGGAGGGTTACATCTGAGCGTATTCATCACGTGTCTGCTTCCTTCCTCCTCTTCTCTCTCACTTACATCCTGCAGGTGTTTCTGAGAAAAATACCCACAGGAATGCCTTCAGGACCTGGTTTTCTCCTGGGGATGTTCACACGATGAGACTAGTGTTAGGACAAGAAGAGAGAAAGAATGAACGGTTAAAGGGAGAGCGATGACAGACCATCTGGAGACACCCAGAGTTCCCATCATCCCCGGTCCTCTACCTATTTCCAGGGGGCATGCACTGTCATTGGTAGGTAGACAGTTGTGAGCCAAAATGGCGGGCAAGGTATAAAAAACAACTTATACGGGGATGGAAGCGGGATCAATGACCCTCACGCACCGACCCAAACGGAACCAACAGATCTAGTGGGTGAATCGAAAAGGGTAGGCACGAAACACAACCGTTAGACATCTGTGCTGCCTGAGCTGGAGCAATAATGCACGAGTGGGAGCAGAAATTGGATTAACAAAACCAAATCACTTTAGAGCCTTTAATCAACGTTAGTTTACAAATATCTGCAAGTGTCTACCTCCGTTTTACAGGAACTTAACTAATAGCCTCATATGTGTGAGTCTATCCACATACGGCTTAGAATATGGAATAAAATGTTTAAGCTGATGTGATTTAAGGAAGTCAAACCACAGCCAGAAACAGTGGCTTCAAAGAAGTCTTGCGTTAAGACTGTAGATTAGCGTGTTTTAAATACACTAATGGCCGAAAGATCCTCTGTGCTCCCCCTAGTTATGCCCCCTCCCCCGCCGAAATCCCTGACATCCACTGATCTTTTTACTCTCTTCATAGTTTTGCCTTTTCAGACTGGCTTCTTTTCCTCAGTGAAGCTCACTTCTTGTGAGCAAAGAATAATATCCCACTATGTGAATGTACCACAGTTATTCATCCATTCACCTACTGAAGGACATCCTGGTTGCTTCAAAGTTTTGGCAATTACGAACAAGGCTGCTATAAGCATTGGTGGGTGGGTTTTTGTGTGGACCTAAGTTTTCAACTTATTTGGATAAAGGCGAGAGAGTGGTATGGACATAGATACACTACCAAACGTAAATAGATAGCTAGTGGGAAGCAGCCGCATAGCACAGGGAGATCAGCTCGTGCTTTGTGTCCACCTAGAGGGGTGGGATAGGGAGGGTGGGAGGGAGACGCAAGAGGGAAGAGATATGGGAACATATGTATATGTATAGCTGATTCACTTTGTTATACAGCAGAAACTAACACACCGTTGTAAAGCAATTATACTCCAATAAATAATTTAAAAAACAATGACTTTCGAATCCTCTTATTTTTAGCTTATCTGTGCCGTTTCGTTTCAGACGTGCCTTTTGTAAACATCATATAACTTGGCATTTTTAAAAGCCAGTTTGTGGAGAGACAGATAATGAAGCAAATATAGCAAAATATTAATTGTAGTATCTAGGTAGTATGTATATGAGTGTATACTGTACACTTCTTTCCATTTCTCTGTATGTTTGAAAAGCTTCATGAGAAATGTTGGGGGGAAAAATGAAAAAACAAAAAAAATTGAAATAAATAAATATTGTATGTGAACAGATGTAAGTGGGTCCAACACTCCTTGGTGCTTAGACAGTATCATCTCACCTGTCTTTAAGTAAATTAAGTAAATTTACTATTAAGTAAATTATTACTTTCTTAATCAACGTGAATGGGGAAATTACCATCTTGCTCTAACTGCCGTGGAATCCCAGAACCATCCCTTGGATATCCTTCTCAACAATGAAGCGGGAGCTTAATTTACAAAGTGAACTCCCGTGAAGACTCATCCCACACCTTTCTCCACAAGGAAATGTCATTACGTTGATGGGTGCCACGTCTATTTTTAAACTTGCAAAACGTTCTATAAACACTGCCCAGACATTAGTCCTCAGAACTCAGGGAGGGAGACACATTACTTGTCACCTTTTGGAAATCAGCAAATATGACTTCTTACTGCAGCTACTGCATGATTTCCAGGCTCTGTTGCCTCTTTCTGCACATCTTATGTCCACTTGACCACTGACCACCAAGACGCTGGACCTGGTACCTCAGGTCCACCACCGGTGATCTAAAACCCTTGAGGATGAAGATGCTTTGGGGGGAAAAGGAGGGAATTTAGAAGTTTTCACTTTTTTCATGCAGAATTGCAACAGCCCTAGAGGAACCTGGAACCTCATCCCGTAATCAAATTCATTACTAATTCCACAGTAAACTATCTAAATGTCCACCACAAGTTGGAAAATAAAGACCGTTAATTGACATCTGTCAGGTCGGTTTTGCCCCAAATGAGTTATAAGATCATTTTCACGTTTTGAACGGGTTTTGATCTCAAATTGTGCACAAGGGACTCAGGAGGTATATATCTCCTGATCTCCAGGGGCCAGTCCTAAGAAAGCAGGCAAAGCAAGCACCCCAGAACATCCCATTTAGAAAAAGCGCTTTAGGTTAGGATCATCGAAGTTGGTTGAACACCCTGACAGCAGAAAGCCGTGCACGCTGCATGGGATCTGTTATGATGGATATGAATAATTAATTAGGCCACGTGAACTTTCTCCAGTCATGCTGTAAACATACACAGAGGTGGGAAGCAGCAGTGGTCAGGGGCACAGTTATCCCTGCCTCAACACTTCCTGCATCTGAGTCCCTGAACAGAACATAGGACCATTCTGAGCCTCAACTTCACCTCTGCAAAGGACAAGACACACGGAGCAGAGGACCCCAAACCACTGGTTAATCGTTCAAATAGACGGAAATGAGTGATCCCCAACTTCCCCAGGTTGTAAGTGTACCGAACACAGTAAGCCCTGGAGCAATGGTAGCTGATGTTGCTATTGTTGTTACAGTAATATTTTCATTAATCTCTGTGATTAAGTTTTAGCAGCATCCAGAAAACTAGATGTGGAATCAGAAGACCAGGGCTTAAATAAATGCTGGAATGGGTGCGAAGAAAAGGGAACCTTTGTACACTGTGGGTGGGAATGTAAACCGGTGCAGCCACTATGGAGAACAGTATGGAGGGTCCTTAAAAGTCTAAAAATAGAGCTGCCACATGATCCAGCAATCCCACTCCTTGGTATATATCCAGAGAAGATGAAAACGCTAATTCGAAAAGATACACGCGCCGCAATGTTCACAGCAGCACTCTTTACAACAGCCAAGACGTGGAAGCAACTTAAGTGTCCACTGACAGATGAATGGATAAAGAAGATGTGGTACATATATACGATGGAATATTACTCAGCCATAAAAAAGGAACGAATTAATGCCATTTGCAGCAACATGGATGGACCTAGAGATGATCATACTGAGTGAAGTAAGTCCAAAAGAGAAAGACAAATACCATGTGATATCACTTATATGTGGAATCTATAAAAAGGATACAGATGAACTTATTTACAAAACAGAAGCAGACTCACAGACATGGAAAACAAACTCACGGTCAGCAAAGATATAATTTAAGAGTATGGGATTAACAGATACACACCACTAAAACAGATAAACAATAAGGATTTATGGTATACCACAGGGAACTATATCCAATGTCTTGTAATAATCTATAATGGAATAGAACCTGAAAAAAATATAACATAACTGAATCACTATGCTATACACCTGAAACTAAAACAACATTGTAAATCAACTATACTTCAATTAAAAAAAAAGAAGAAGACCAGGGTTTTACATCCCATCACATCTCGTTTCCATGCTGCCCACTGGGAAATCGATTTCCCTAAGACCATCTCCTCCTATGTCAGCACCAACGGACTCAAAAGAGCCTTGTTTACTTGCCCTGAAAGTCAGTTCATCGGGGCCCTGATTCCTTCGAGAGACGGTGACAAGCAACGGGAACAGAAAACGCGTTTCCTGGCGTTTCTGAGGACATGCGAAACATCCAGTCTTCAGGCAGAACTTTCATTTCTCTTTAAGACAAACTGGAAATTAGAACACCTTGAAAGGAAGGGGTTTATCTAAGGCTGGGCTTGCTTGGTTCCTATTTTTGGCCATATACTCAAGTCACTCCATCAAAGTGAGGCTGTCTCTCGTTTCTGTCAAGGGATCTGCTGAAACACTGGAAGCTTTTTTGATTTTTTTTTTCGTTTTATTGGAGCACAGTCGATTAACAATGTTGCGTTAGTTTCAGGTGGACAGCAAAGTGATTCGGTGATCCACAGACGTGTATCCATTCTTTTTCTCATATAGGCTTTTTGGATCTTCTCACTGTCTAAAACACGGAGCTGCTTTGGCGACTGCCCAGGGCCAGAGGCACCGCTTCCCTAACCAGAGGCTATGGTGACAGATCAAAGAATCGCCGCTGAAAACACGTGCAGACGCCCGGAAGAAACTGAAGAATTCCTGGAAGTCACTGTGGCTCGGACGACCTAAATTCTGAAGTGTGGATTTATCGTTCACCCTCTCCTGACTCACACAGGGGCCCACGGGTCTACGGACACGTCAGCGATGAGCCTGAACTCAACACAAAGCATCTTTACGGCGAGCTTGAATTCGACACGAAGAATCTATTAGACTTTGATACATCTGAGCCTCACTCAGCCACAGCAAGCGGTTCTGGCTTCACTGGAGAGGTGCACTGGTTACCTCCTGGCCACCCGGCTTTTTTCAGCCATTCTTGTGGTAACCGAGGCTGCCCAGGCTTCAGCCAGCTTTCTGGAGGTGCAAGTTCAGCTCGCACCTGCAAACCTGTCTCTCTCTTCACGCCCTGAGGTTTCTCTGAGGACTCCCAGGAAACCCCTGTGGAAACCTACTTCCACTGCCCAACAGGCTTGGGGGAGATCACCCCCAGTGGACTCACGAGAGAGGAAAGTTGTTGAGGAAACGGTCACTCCATTTTTCCCCTGGGAAGGTCCTTCAGGCCGCTGGGTCCCTCATTGCTACGCTTGACATGTTATTCACAATGAACTCGTACAACATTTTCCCCCAGGCTTCTGCTTTTAGGGGAACCTGGGCTAAGAACATACTCTTCAAGTCAGCATTTTCTGTATTGCCATGAAAATAAAAAATCAAGAAGGACTGGATTTCCGAAGTGACAGCCACATAGCCACGTCAAACACCCAAGTCTCATTTTGAATTGAACTTCCAGGCAAATCCAGTTTTCACTAAAATGTTAGTGTACATTCAATTCTCGTGGAACTTGCACTGAGAGTCATTGTTTCATAAAAAGATTGTTAGCGCATGCGTGCAAAATAGGATTCCACTCCTGGTTATATATCCAAAAAAACCAAAAACACTAACTCGAAAAGAAACATGCATCCCAATGTTCAGAGCAGCAGTAGTTCCAATAGCCAAGACATGGAAACAACCTAAATGTCCATTGACAGATGAATGGATAAAGAAATGTGGTACATATATACAACGGACTATTACTCAGAGCCATAAAAAGGAACGAAATAATGCCATTTGCAGCAACATGGATGGACCTAGAGATGATCATACTGAGTGAAGTAAGCCAGATGGAGAAAGACAAATACCATATGATATCACTTATCTGTGGTATCTAAAAAATACAATAAACTAGTGCATACAATGAAAAAGAAGCAGACTCACAGAGATGGAGAAAAACGAGTAGTTACCTGTGGGGAGAGGAAAGGAGGGAGGGGCCAGATAGCGGCAGGGAGGAAAAAAGAGTTATTATGGGATTATACGAAATCATGTGTGAAACCTCTGAAAACTATAAAGCACTCTAGAATTTGAAGAATCTTTAATTCAATTAAAAAGAAACAGAAAAAATAAATTAAAACAAAAGAGCAGAGGAAACATAATGCTTAGATGGAGAAATCCCTTTTCCAGACCATCCGAGGTATTGACTGCAGAATTTCGTGTGTGTGTGTTTGTTGCCTGGTACTCCCTTCCCTTCTCATCTCTCAGGTTTTGGCCAAAATTGTTCTTCCTCTAGGAAGCCCTGCAGGCCGTCTCCAAGATCAGCTCAGATGTGGCTACTAGCTGCTCCCAAGCAGATCGTTGTTTTAAAAGCAGCATGAGACCAACCTCGTTTTAAACTAGTATTTATTTATTGTCTCTCTTCCCTTCTATCAAGAACTCTAACACCCGATGCAACACACTGACAATGTTATAGACCTTCCAAAATCAAGTTAACACCTGGCTGCACACTGTACGTGTGGCCCAAAGCGCTGACTCACATAAAAGATGTGCGTCACGTAAGGGTGAAGCCAACAGAAGGAAAGCAAGAAGTACATAGAGGATGGGGTTAGACAGGACACGACCCAACTTTCGCAATGATGGGAAGTATCAACAGGTTTTCCTGTATTAGTTGTCTGGCTAATCCTAATGAACAAAAAGAAGGTAGGAAGTGATTCATCGATTCATTCTTAAGTCTCCTGATCTCTAACTTTTGGGCCCATCAATTATAAACCCAGACTCTCGATAGTGGCAAACATCAGATGTGCGTTGATGACACGGGCACTTTGGGTTTATTCTCTAAGCAGTCTGGGTGAAAAATGATGCCAATACCGCCCCCCCCCAAGCAAAAAAGAGGTAGAGTGTGCCAACGCCGTAGCTAAATCTACTGTCTATTGCTCTTTTGAAAGGAATGTTCTATTTTGTGACTGCGAACCTTTTCCGGATCCGTTGGTAACAGGTCTCCTAAAGAGACTAGCAACACCCCAAAGGGAAGGTTTCAGAACCAAGCCAGGTAAGATCCCAGCACCTGCTGATGGGTAGACGTGTCCTGGGTCTGGCCACTCAAGCAGCAGAGAAAACACTTTTCTGAAGCAGAAAAGGAAAACTCCCAGGTTCCACTCCACCACATGCAGGGCTGTGGATGTCTATACTCTCTTTGGCCAAGCCACATGGAAAGGGAAACGTGCAGCCCCAAGGAAGAGACCACGAGCCACTGGGGAATGACAGCAACATCTCTATTAGCAGACAGGTGTGTTGCTGAGATAGATGGCACTGCCAGAAGCTTCGCTTACAGGTGAAGAGCAAATCTCGGGTTAGAGGGAGCTGGAAGGATGCAGTGTGGACAACAGTTTCCAGAGCGCCCTGGCATGGAAAGGCATCCGCAGCGCTCTCCCCTGCCGGCCGAGGTCCCTCTGCCCTCACACCCCCCACGCAAGAGAATCCTGCCCACCAACAGTGAGGGCTCACAAGGAAGGATGCTGGGGACCCTCGCATGTGTACAGCTGAGCTATCAGAGCCCTGGGTGTCTGTGAGTCCCCCATAACTGGGCTCCCACCTTACTAGCAGGTACCTCCGGCAGGTTGGTACTTCCTAATGTGCTGCTCTAGCCACAGGGAACCTTCATTCCTGAAATATATTTAACTGTAGAATCCTGAAGTAGCGAAGCAGCAGTGAAAAGCATCATCTTCAAAGCCCGGGTTCTACAGAGGTAAGAAGAGTCAGAAGTAGCAGTCTCACTACGAGAAGCACATCTGGGCAAAAATGGTGGCAAGAAAGAATGAAAGAAATGCTGATCTCGGTCTTGGAGGTGCTCCTAATGTCTAGCAAAGAGAAAGAGGTTGCGTGTGCCTTTGGGAGTCATGGTTCCCAAATCTTCGAGGGTCTCCTGTTGGGTGTAATTCTGAATAAAGACGTTGCAGGGATTGGGAATGGAAGTGAAAGGGAAAGTGGGAGCGGAAATACAGGTTTCCTCCACTCTCTAAAAGTAAAGCTCGCCTATGGAACCTTCCAGAAGCCGAAACGGCCTAAAGCCAAGAAGCAAGGTCCTCAGGACACACCTTGCTCAGGGATGCACACGAGAAACCGAAGTAAAGCACAGACGTTCACAGACACAGTTCAAGGTTACGGCGGCCGGATGCTGGGATACAGAGACGCTGAGTGTGTTCCCGGGGAAAGTGCTCGGCGGCGCCCCCTGGCTGCTGGGGAGCACGCTGCCTCTTTGCGCACGCTGAATGCCATTTTTGCTTTTCGCCCTTTCTCTTCAAAAATGAAAATCCTCCTCGAATTTCTTTAGGTTAGTGAAAACAGGTTCTGGTGTAGGTCTTCCGTAAAAACACGGTGGTGTGAAGTGAACTTTCAGAAGTGGGGAGGTGGGCTGGTCCCTGTACTTATTCCACCTAACAAAGCCAAGCACCTCACGATACCCAAGAGACGGGTAAAGCCCTAAAAAGGTCACGATGCACATCCCGGGGCCATTCCCAACTGTTATTTTGTGATTTACAAAGTGCTGTTGATTTCCTCATGCGGCTGTGTTGCAGGGAAAGAAAAAATATCTGAAAGCGCACTCAAGTCCAAGACACCCCTCACCTAATGTATGCCATTAGATCTGGAATTCATCATAGATAAAGTATCATGTGCTGGGGACCTGTAGAACTCTGACCACATCTAAACTATGACACAAATGAACTTACTGTATGAAACAGACTCAGAGACAGGGAACAGACTTGTGGTTGACAAGGGGGAGGGGGGTGGAGGACAGATGCAGTGGGAGTTTGGGGTTAGCAGATGCAAACTGTTGCAAATAGGATGGATAAGCAACAAGATCCTACTGTACAGCACAGGGTGCTATATTCAATATCCTATGATAAACCATAATGGACGAGAAAAAAATATACATATATAAAAAATTTTCGTTTCCAGATTATTTCCTAAAACCTGCTCTAGATAAATAACACAATACTGGATTATAACCCCAGTATAAAATAAATATTCATTGGGTCCACCTTTGCAAAAGTAAATGATTGAATAAATAAATGGGGGAAAACGGACACATCTCTCAGGCAGCAGAACTTCAAATGATTTAGCTCATGTGAAGATACTCTGTCCTCCAGGAGAGAGAGCATTAAGTCCCATTCCTGAAGTGTGGAGCGCACACTACCGCCTTCTTTCCAAAGAGGACAGCAGGCGAAGGGGGAAAAGTCCCTTCGTAGTAGAGAACCTGAGGAACATGACCTCAGCCAGGTGATCAAGGTCACACCATCAGTGATAAGTCGCGTTGAGGACAGTATACCCCTTTGATGCGATGTGACCAGAAGGGCAGTGCACCTCTGTGGGCTTCCTCTGCAGACCCACAGCCCCAGTCTAAGCATGAGGAAAACATCACACAAACCCTGATGGAAGGACATGGTACAGGATACCCGATCGGTGCTCCTCGAAACTGTCAAGGTCACAAAAGACAAGCAAAGGAGAGACTGTCACAGCCGAGAGCTGTCTAAGGAGCTATAAAGGCTAAATGTATTATGGGATCCTTGAACAGAACCACATAAACGATGAAAACTGAAGCAACCTGAAAAATGTGTGAACTTCACTCAGTAACACTGTATAAACACAGATTCCTTAGTTGTACCAAATGTACCTTAGTACTAGAAGATGTTAATAATAAGGGAGTCCAGGGTGGTATATGGAAACTCTGTGTGTCCACAACAACTTTGTAAATCTAAAACTAGAATTAAAAGTTTAGTTTAAAAACAATTTTTGACAATATTTTCTCAGGAGTGTAATTCTTTCATAATTTGTTTTCTCAGGAAAGTAATTCACATACCTAAAAACTGAAAAGAAATATATTTCAATTTATATATAACATTTCTTTAAATTTTAAACTTGAATATTTTAGTAGAAAAGAAGAATCTAAAAATAGAAAGTAGTGGAAAAAAGTATTTATAAAGGAAATCGGCAGTTCAGGTTTTTAAACTTACTAAGTATTACAGGAAAAAAAACCTAGAGGAATTTACAACTTTGCAATAAATCCCAAATTCTGAAAGAATAAAAAAGACCCACATTTATAGCATCTAGCATCATCAGGGTCCTTTTGAACACCCTGGCTCTGACCAGGTCGCTAAGGGTTACTTAATTCAGGTTGGGACATGCTTGGTTCTCAAAAAATACCTATGATACGATTTACAGATAGACTTGAAGACTCCCCTCAGATCTGAGCTATTGCAGATTTTCACAGAATTAGAGCTGCTTCTCTTAAACCTATGAATGTTTAGGTGGTCAGCACTTTCATATTCCCTCGGTTTCTTCTCCCGTTTCACAATCTAAAGCTTCAGAGACTTTATTTTGTTTTGTTTTTGTTTTTTCGGTACGCGGGCCTCTCACTGTTGTGGCCTCTCCCGTTGCGGAGCACAGGCTCCGGACGCGCAGGCTCAGCAGCCATTGCTCATGCGCCCAGCCGCTCCGCGGCATGTGGGATCTTCCCGGACTGGGGCACGAACCCGTGTCCCCTGCATCGGCAGGCGGACTCTCAACCACTGCGCCACCAGGGAAGCCCAAGCTTCAGAGACTTTAAACTGCTTTTGACAAGAAGCCTGTAGTCTCAGCAGGATATGCGTCGCTTTTATTTATTGAATATATATTTACTGATGGAATTAATTATTGAGACAAATCCCAACGCTCAGCTCTTGTTTATAACCTGAGGCAAAAGCATCCTGTTGACCCGTTCCCATCTGGGTCATTACCAGATGCTGCTGACTGAAGTTAAGCCACATCCTCCCATGTTCCCTGACATATGCCATCGGTGTTACAACCACGTTAAACCTCTAATGTAATGGAAAGCTCTTAACAAGAGCTAGCCTCTGTAAAATCTCTTCCTATCCGAGTTGGCAATCTCGCAAGCTCTCTCTCTCTCTAACACACACACACACACACACACACACACACACACACACACTCCAAAATTTGATGACCTGAACTACTGAAGTTGAATTCTTCTGTTCATTATTGACTTTTCTGCCTTGTTACTGTAGCATCGGGGAAACTAAATATCAAATCACAGAATATTTTCCTTCATATGTACAATTACTAAAATGAAGACACTTGGTACGGTTGTCAGTGCTGACTGCAGATGGACAACGTGTTGGTGAATCTGTGAATTACTTTATCCTACAGGAAGTTCAGTAAACACCCTGCCCACGTTCTAAATGTCTGCCTTCTCAGAAAGCACCACCTTCATCTTGCAAACCACACAAACCCTGCTGACAAACGGCTACACGACATGTTCTCTCCTTCGTTCCATCCAGAAAAACAATCCCTAACAGAAATACACACCAGTCACCATGTCTACAACTGCTGCCATCTACAACCTAGCTGTGAAGATCAACCCATTTTCTAAAGTGGGTCTTCATCTCTAAGTGGCTTCCGGGAAGAAAAAAAAAATTGAGGGATAAGGACCCTGTGATGAAAGAGTGTGCTCTATTATGAGCGAGCGGCGGAGAGGACCGTTTAATAATTCAGCAACAGGTACTCCAGGACACGCTCATTACTAGGAGTGGAGGTGGGGCTGGGAGCAAAAGAGATGAATTTCACATGATTGCAGCAGTACAAAGGAGAACAAAATCATCCCACGCCGGGTCTTGAAAATAGAGGCTGTGGCATGTGTCCTTTTCTTTTGATAAAAAGCTGGAAAGGGAATCTGCGTTCAGTGCGTGCATTTCTCTAACACAGCTTATGGAACGCCTGTGCTATTTCAGGTGAAGCTGGGCGAAAACACGCCTATGTTTTCAAGGGCTTTGAGTCTCCTTGGACAAAAAGACAGGTCAACCCAAGACCTAGCATCCCAGTGATCGAGTGGGAGCTGGAACAGTGAATACTAGAAAGAAGCATTCAAGAATAGGGACGTGCAGAGACCCAAAAAGAGCACAGAGATGGATGGCCCCGTAGCGAGAGAAATGCCTGGAGAAGTGGGGAGGCTAGGAGGCCAAGGAAGGCATTTTGGAATTCGTCAGAACGTTTCCAGGCAACACTCAGAATCGCCCCGGCATCAGGCACGTCTGACCACGCGGCCTCCCCGCCCCAAGGCATGCCACCTGCGTGAGATGTCCAGTGGCTTCCTGTAAGCTGTTAGGATGCAGAACACGGTCTACAGTAGGGTGGTCCCACCATCCCGTACAGTTTTACCTTGTCTGCTTGCTCGTTGAATTAGGGTTATTCTTACACAAGTAATAAAGAAGTTGATAAACACTATGAAAGAACAGAAGTTGGATTCACACACTCACTCTCATTCAACAGATATTTATCAAGCCTTACTAAAGGCCAAGTTATCCAGATTCTGGGGCTGTGAGTTCTACAATTAGCACACTTCATGGTTCTAGCTGTGTGTGTTTAAACATTATAACTGTGGTTTAATGGACTAAATGCATTTGTTTCTTAGTACCTTTTGATGTAATTGTGTGGCGCTGGCTTTTCCACATAACAACATCACGACTTTTCTCTGTTATTCTACGAGGACATTTCTACCCCAACAACTGCACTAACGTATCGGTTTAACAGCATCAGTCAGTCACTCTGAGAAGCTCACCTGACCTGCATTCCATACCTTCCAATCCTACCCCTTCCTGAAAGTGCGCCATTGGCCACAATGTGGATGGGCCTAGAGGGTATCAGGCTTAGCGAAATAAGTCAGAGAAAGCAAATACTCTGTTATCATTTCTATGTGGAATCTAAAAAATAAAACAAACAAAGGTATGTGTCAAAACAGAAAAAGACTCACAGAGAACAAATTAGTGGTTACCAGTAGGCAGGGGGAAGGGAAGGGAGTAAGATAGGTGTAGGGGACTAAGAGATACAAACTACTCTGTGTAAAATAGATACAAGAATGGATTATAGGGCTTCCCCGGTGGCGCAGTGGTTGAGAGTCCGCCTGCCGATGCAGGGGACACGGGTTCATGCCCCGGTCCGGGAAGATCCCACGTGCCGTGGAGCAGCTGGGCCCATGAGCCATGGCCGCTCAGCCTGCGCGTCCGGAGCCTGTGCTCTGCAACGGGAGAGGCCACAGCAGTGAGAGGCCCCCGTACCGCAAAAAAAAAAAAAAGAAAGAAAGAAAAAAAAATGGATTATACAACATAGGGAATCTAGTCAATGTTTTCTAATAATTTAAATGGAAAGTAAACTACAAAAGTATTGAGTCATTAAGTTGTACACCTGGAACTAATGTAATATTGTAACTCAACTCTACGCCAATATAAATAATTAAATAAATACATAAGTAACCGATACGAAAAGAAGAATCCTAGCCTTTCCCCTCCCCTACCTGCCTCGAGTCTGCCCACATCTTGGTTAGGTTTCCTGATCCATCCTTCTGGACGGCTCTCAAAGCATCACCTGTTGCTGGTTCCATCCAGCTCCTGCCTCCCCTGCACCTGAGTAGGAGGGTGTGGCTGGAGAAAGACCTCATCTCAAGGCACGTTCCGGAGCCTGTCACCGTGCGCTCTATCAACCCATCTCCTAGAGGACTATTCTACACCCTCTTCGCCAGCTCCTCCGCAGCCTCAGTCTCCGCTGCAGCTCTGAGAAAGCAGAAGCAGTCAGAAGAACATCGCTCCAATCTCCTGCCAGCCCAGCCTCCTGCATCTCGGCCAAGCGTCCCCTCCCCTCCCAGGCATGCGCAGAAAGCTGCCTTCTTTCCGAGCGCCCCACTCCGTGGGAGCATGCAACCCATCGAACTCAGTGACGTCACCCTGCAGTGGTCTCTTTCATCCTGTATCCTAACCTCCTCTCTTGACTCGATCACACAAACGTGCTCTAGCCTCTTCCACCTTTGAAAATCTCCCCTCCTCCAACCCACCTTCCCTACAGCTACTGACGGGCCCATCTCTCTGCTGCCATTTACGGCACAATCGCTTGAACGGATTGCTTTCAGTTTCTGTTCTCTACTCTTTGCTCACCCCTTCAAGGACACTTTAGCCCTGACAAATCGATGACATAGCGCCTGCCAGGTCACCACGACCTTCAAGCAACAGGCTCAGTGGTCAGTCATTCCTGCCCCTCAAACCATTATACTCATCAGCAGCACTCAGCACAGTCAATCCTTTTTTTTTTTTCCTAAAACACCGCGGGCATCGCATCCTTGCATGCCTGCCGGAACCTCATCTGTTGTTCCCCTGTCGATCAACACCACTGCCAGGCTCCTTGCAGAACCTCCCCAGAGGAGGGGAGGTCTGAGCAACCTGACGTGCGTGGACACGGCACACCCCACACCGAAGCAGAAGCTTGAAGGATGGTTGCACGTTTCCCCTCTGCCACAGGGGCAGTTTCCTGGATTTGGGCGGTTCCCCCAGCTCGGATTCTGGAATGAAGACAAGGTGCAATGGGGGGAGGGCTGACACCAACCCATCGCCGGGGTGGCATCAACAGAAACGAAATAAACCACCCATACTGCAAATAATTGGGCTGTTGGTTTGGGGTTAGTGCAGTTGGACTCCATGTGTCTCTTTCTCTTTCCCTCTCTCCCCCTTCCTCTTCTTCCTTTCTTCTCTTCCTCTTTCCTTTTCTTTGGCCACACTTGCTTCTCTAAACTCATTTCTCTTGAAAATATGATTCGGTCTCGTAACGTTAAATCCCACCTACTTTCTGACGTCTCCTCAATGAGCATCTCCAGCCTATGCCTCCTGCTTCCCGTCCACACTCCTACAGCCAGGTACCAATCAGACACCTCTTGTGGTTGTCCTTAATTTGCACGCAGTCAGTCCCCTTATTTCTACACTGCTCCTCCTACAATGTCCCTGCCCTCAGGAAATGCCAACCCCATCCTTTCAGATACTCTGGACAGAGGACCTAGCGTCAGCCTTGAGTTGTCTCTCATTTCACATCCACCATCCGTCTGTTGGTTCTGCCTTGGAAACGCTCCCAGAATCCAAACACTTCACCTGGCAGCTCCCTACACCTCCATCGTCTCTTGACTGCATTATGACAAGGTCCACCTAAGTGGTCTCCCGACGTGTGCCCACACCTCCTGAGAGCTCATTTTCCAACCAGAACTCACAGAGCTCCAAGAAAAATGGAAGTCATAGCTTGTCCCTCCTCTGCTCGGAGATCGGCCGAGGCTTCCCATCCGCATCACTGGAAAACTAAAGCCCTTTCAATGGCTTGCAAGGTCGTGCACGGTCTGACGGCAGGCGTCTGTCTACTCTCATCTCCACTGCCCCGCCTTCATCCTGCAGCTCCAGCCACATGGTCCCCACGATAGTCCTTGAACACATCATGGTCTGCACCTCTTCAGGGACTGTGCACATGCTGTTCCCTACTTCCAGAAAGCTCTTCCCTCACTTCCTTCAGACCTCTCGGGCTGGCTTCCGCCAACCTCCGCGCTTAAAGCAACAACGCGTCAGCCCATTCGGGTTATGCCGCCTCCTTTAATCTGCATTATTTTCCTCCACAGCATGAATCGCTATTGAAAACACTAGATAGTCTTTTCTTTATTCATTTAAATTCCCTAAAGGGGAAAGACACTGTCCACTGTAGTCTACTGTTTTACTGTCTAGGAAAGTGCCACGCTCATAGTAGGTGCTCAGTAAATACTTGGTGACTGATTAACTGAATGTCTATGCTTAGGAATAAAGCAGCTCACAGACGGAAGAGATAGGAAGACAGGCATCTTAATCATACTCAGTGTCTACTTGCATAATTATATATTTATACACGTTAGGTCTCGATGAAAATATCAACAGAAATGTTGTACTCAGTGAAGCGAGCTGGTGGATATGAAAAGGTTTGAGTCAATATTTGGTGTTGAATTACTGATTTTTTTTTTTTTTTTTTAGTGCGAGACAGCCATATGAGAAAAACATAAATTCAGAGATATTTTCACAAGAAATACAAGAGTCAGGTAAGAATTAAGGAGAAAAATATCAGGCAACACACATTCAACCTGAGTGTTGGGAACACATAAGGGAGTGGTGGGGAGTGTGGCTATGTGGCGAAGGGAACGCTGCCTCTGAAGGAAACACTCCCTCCTCATCCCCAGTCAACCACTGGCCCAGAGTTGCCAAACCTTACATAGTTTCGACACATGTCGTAAATGTGGATTTTTTTTTTTTTTTGGCAAAAATTTTCAGCATCTACCCATGGCCAGAAATTTGAATTCTGTACACTGCTTTTTCAGGGCTTGCAAAGTTATGAAAATGTGACCTCTGTAAGATACGATCAAGGCACCGTTATACAGATCTGCCTCAACTTATGATGGGGTTACACCCCAATCAACCCACCGTAAGCTGAAAACGTCAGAAGTCGAAAATGCATTGAATACACCTAAGCTGCCCGACATCATAGCTTAGACCAGCCTACCTTAAATGCGTCCACAACACTCACATGAGCCTACATTTGGGAAAATCAACCAACACAGAGCCCACTTTACAAGAAAGTGTTCACTATCTCATGTAATTCATGGCATACTGTGCTGAAAGTGGAAAACAGGATGCTTGGATGGGTCTAGAAGGGTTGTCAGTGTATCTCTTGTTTACCCTCGTGACCACATGGCTGACAGCTCACCACCAATGCCCAGCAATGCGAGAGAGCACCAGACCGCACAGTGATAGTCTGGGAAAACCCAACATGCAAACTGTGATTTCTACTGAATGCGGATCACTTTCACACTATCAGAAAGTCCAAAATGTTTTTGCAAACTATGGTTTCTACTGAATGAGGATCGCTTTCACACCACCAGAAACTCCAAAATTTTTTGCATGTTCAACCATTGTCACATCGGGACCGTTTGTATTTATGTTACCGTTGGTAGTGCTGGCATATGTACTATGAGGAGAGCGACACTCCAGAAACAGCCCTAAGGGAAGAGGAGAGCAGTTAATTAATCCCCAGGAAAAAAAAAAAAATGCATGGTATCCTGTTACTGATTTGCAAAGTTGCTACCTAAGCTTCCCTATACAGAACAGAGGCAGGAATCAACATCTAGAGTACAAACGGGCATCTCCGAGCAGGACAGAGAAAGGCCAGTCCACAAAAAGATGGGCACTTTGAATGCAAACACTGTTTTAGTTGCCTTCACTCACCCAGCCCCCAGCACAACGCCTGGCACTTACTTGGAGCACAAGAAAACAATCTGAGAGTCAGTTGAGTGAAAGAACAGTATGGGAGCAGGTGAGTTCCTTAGTAGCGCAGTCATCGTAAGGCTCATCGTTGCTAATAAAATTAGTAACTTCTGGCAGATGCAAACTAGTATATATACGATGGATAAACGACAAGAACCTACTGCATAGCACAGGGAAGTATATGCAATATCCTGTGATAAACCATCATGGACAAGAATATGAAAAAGAATGTATATATATATGCATAACTGAGTCACTTGGCTGTACAGCAAAATTAACACAACACTGGAAATCAACTATACTTCAATCAAATTTTTTAAAAAAATAGTAACTGCTGGCATTAATTAAAAACCTCCCATGAGTCAGGCGCTGTGCTACGAATTTGCACAAATTATCTCAGGAATCCTTACAAAAGCCCTGTGAGGTGGGCACAATTTTTAGCTTCCTTCTACCATCAGATAACTGAGGTTTTCAGAAGGCATCTCACCTGCTGAATGCCGGGCCTCAGAAGAAGAAGGGTATTCAGAATCGGACTCCCTCACTGCATTTCCCCTGCACATTTTCTTTTTTCTTTTTTGGCTGCGTCGGGTCTTAGTTGTGGCAGGTGGAATCTAAGTTGTGGTGCGTGGGCTTCTCTCTAGCTGTGGCGTGCGGGCTCCAGAGTGTGTGGGCTCTGTAGTTTGCGGCACGCGGGCTCTCCAGTTGAGGCGTGCAGGCTCAGTAGTTGCGGCGCACGGGCTTAGTTGCCCCGCGGCACGTGGAATCTTAGTTCCCCTGACCAGGGATCGAACCCACGTCCCCTGCATTGGAAGGCGGATTCTTTACCACTGGACCACTAGGGAAGTCCCTCTTTATTCTATGTCAAGTGGGACGCTGGTGAGCTTATTGATCAGATTTGGGGGCACAGATCACGTTGGGAAGGGCGGTGAGCGCTTGTACGAAAGCAAAGAAGAAGAAAGAAAACAAGTACAAGGCAGGCATGAGAATGACAAATCCGCAATTGTCTGACGCCATGTAACACACGCCCAAGGAACTTCAGGGAATACAGCTGGTCCTGCAGGCATCACTCACAGTAAACAATATCTATGATGAGAAATCTCAGTCAACACGACTGGGTCTTCTATCTTCTCACTTCTCGCTAAGGAAGCATGAATGTGTCTTTCAATGAATTACAAAAAGCTTCATCCAAAGTCTTTACATTCCAGGGAAAATCCTGTGTAAAGGGCTAAGGCCTCTAAAAACATAGCTAATTGAAATAAAAAGCGTATTACCCTAAGGGTTTCAGGTAGGAGAAATCTTACTGTAAAGCACTGCCTGGGTTTCAACGTATAATATTCTAGAATATTCAAAATGCTTTCTGTGGTGATTATCTTACGACGAAAGCCCACTGCGTTGTTTGTCGCAATTCAGGTCTTTGAGATGGTCATCAGGTCATTAAGTGCAGGATATGCAGACACCAATAGTAGGGCAACGATAAAAACACAACCTGACATAACACAGGCATGTCAGGTTCGAATGCAATGAAAACTGTTGGCAATCCAAAAGCCCGACTTTTTGTAGGTCTGTTGGCCCACAAGTTTTTTTTAAGACATCTGGAAACTGCTTCTTTTTATTTACAGAAAGAGCACAAAACCACTCTTCAAAACCCCTTCAGTCACAGAATTTTCCACTCCATCTTCTGAACAAGCCACCTCAATTCCTTTCTCTGTTTCTGTGACCCAACTCGTTACCTGTTCTGAGATCACTACCAAAACTGAGAAACGCTTGGAGAAATAAACAGCAGTTGCGTTCTGTGGTGAGACGAAGGTGGTGCCTAGGACCTGAGCCGCCCAAGATGGGCATGATGGGCGAGCTTCTGGATGGTGTGTTGATCCTTCCCTCTCGCTGGGTGTAGGGGTCGGGGCTTTTCCTCTCATCAGGACCCTGAATCAGGAAATTCATGGGGCAGACCTGGGCAGACCAAAGGTCCCAAGGTTCCCGGGCACTCGGCAGACATCTGGTTTCCCACTGGAGTTGTAACCGAGCAGGACCCTACAAGGCCTTCCCAGAATAGACCCCCGCCTGTGTCCTTCGCCTGCCTTTTGTCCGTAGAAAAACTTTAGTCAAAAGAATACATTTAATCCGAGAAGTGAGAAGATGCAGAAAGACAGTAAAACAGTCAAGCAACACAAAAGAGTAATACTTTAGCCATTCAGCAAAGTCAAGGACCTTTAGTTCTTCCTCAGGGTTACAGATCATATTCCGAGCCACGTCCTTTGAGCTGTTATGCAGATACTGAAACCTCCACCGGGCAGGAGAAGTTAACTGCGTGCTGCCCACCAGCACACAGACCACAGACCGGTTGGAACCAGAAGGTTGATGATGCTGACTCCCGATGACCTCACCACCAACCAATCAGAAGAGTGTCCACAAGCTGACCACGCCCCGCTCCTTGAAGACTGTAAGACTTCTCACAACACCCTCTTGGGCGGGACACACAGTCTTGAGGGCGTTAGTCCACTGTGGCCCCCTTTGCCCGGAAAGGCAATAAAACTATGTCTTTGTACTTCACCCAAAGCTCTGCCTCCGAGATGTAATCCGGCCCCGATGGCAATTAAAGCAACAGGCTAGTGAAACACCGGAGCATTCTCTCCCCACGCCCTCCATGCAGCAGGCTGCATATTTACGACTCAACTTTGTGGGTTTCTCAGAGAAGAACCTGCCTGTAGAGGGGAGAGGGGAGATGGCAGAAAAGGGTACAAAGCCCTCGGTTCAGGAGCCAGAACAGGGATTCCAGAGGCCCTCCTAGGGGGACCCCTCTCCCTTCTCCAATATACCCAGAGGCAGTAAATCGAGAGCAGGGCTTTTCAGCAGTCAGTGTATATAAATTACCCACCAAGGTACCTGCTAGCCTCAAGGAAATACATGATAAACTCATAGGAAATACTGCGGAGCCCGTCAGGAGCACAAACATGACAAAGAAATAGAATCATCTATTTATTAGAAAGACGGATGACCGGAATAAATATAAGGCATTCACTAAAAGTATATTAAATGCCCCCCAGTGAATGGCAACAGAAACAGGAACAGTGATGAAGGGGTCAAAAGAGACACCGGGCAAGGAAAGTAAGATGGTTGAACTGAAAATTTCAAAGAACTGGCTGAAATGAAAGAATTCAGCGAAATCAGCCAGCGAATACGTGCGTGAGCCAAAAGATAGTTATTTTCCCAGAAGACATCTGGGATGGAGAAACGGGGAAAAAATCCCTTATATGCCAAGATATGGAAGACAAATACACACATCATCTAAGAGGACATTCATAGAAAGACAGCAACACAGATTAAAAGGCCGAGAGGAATTCTATTAGAAATAATGGCCAACACTCAACTGTACACTTTTTAAATGATTAAAGTGACTCATTTTATGTTGACATGAATTTTACCTCAATGAAGAAAAAGACAAAAAAAAAAAAATAAGAAAAGGAATAACAGGCTGAGACTTTCCAAGCAGTAAAGAAAAATGTGTAAGGCTTAGGATTGAAAACACGCAAGTTAAAGAACGAGCTTATTTTTAAAATAAAACCGAAAAATCAACTTCTGGACCAATTACCATGATTTTTAGTAACATTAAGGACACACTTAATATGTTTCCAGCTTCCAGTGAGAAAAACAGCAAATAACGTGCAAATGAAGGGAAATCACAGTAATACGGGCTTTTTCACACCAACGCAGGATAGAAACGGCAGCACAGGATCTCAGTGGAGTATTACTTTCTACAAGTTAAAGGGAGAGGAAGGAAGCCTAGGATTTTATATCCAGTGAAAGCATCTTTTAAATGAAAAGGAAAACAAAATTTGCAAAAGTCTTATAAAATTTACTGCCTTAAGCCCTCATGAAAATACTCTTGGAACGATTTATTTCTGCAAAGAGAGACATGGGTCCAGAACAAAGCATTATAATAAAGGTAAACATAGAGCATTAGTAGCCTCAGAAAACAGTCACTTAGAGCCAAAATTCCCTTAGCACCCAGCATGGTTGGGGGTGCAGGGGGATTGAGGAGAGACATGCAAAGAACATGGTAAGTCTGTATCTTGTTCTGGGGAAAATTATGAATACTGAAATGTTTGATAGGTAATACTAAGAATAGTTATAGGTCTTAGGTTAAAATCTAATTGTACACTACAACTTTCAAGTAAGGAGAGGAAAACTTGATGAATCCACCCTATAAGACGACAGAGGAAAAAAACAGTATAACAATGAAGTTAGCAATAGAAACTCAGAGTTGTACAATGCACGTTAGGAAAAGCAAAGGAAAAAAATGAAAATCAAGGAAGCGTGGTAAACAGACGATACAAAAAAATGACATGAATTATAAGCTCTAGAAGAACTGTCACTGCAAAAATATAAGTGGGATAAACTGATACATTAAGATTACAAGCAGTTTTATCAACCTATTGTTGACAGTAGATATATTTAAAACCGAGGGCCACGTAAACGAGATAGAAGAGACTAAAAAGATAGAGTATGAGATAAGTTCACTGAAAAAATATCTGGGATGCAAATTTAATATCAGATAAAAAATCATAAATGTCATGATGGCATATTAAATGCTGGGGAAGGAGCAGATGAGAGAAAAGATGTAAATGACATACTTATGTAAGTCCCTCATAATAAAGCCTGAAACTGTGTAGAAAAGTAAATAATATATGTTATACATGTATATGAAGTATATGTAAGGTATATTATTAAATAACATATTTATATATTATTTAAATATTATATATTTTGATAAATATTATAATTATACATAGTTATATATGTAATCTATAATCTATCTATATAGTATATAATACATAATTTAATTATACATTTATAGATATTACATTTAATATTATATTATTATAGATTACATATAACATATATTAGTATACATTATTATAATGTTATTGTATATTAATGTATAATGTTATTATATAATACATAACATTTAAGATAAAAGAAATGTAAGAAAAATAAAATATCAGAAGAAATTAAAAGAGCACCTTCTTGGAACCGATCAACTTAGGAGAGAAAACGTTATCTGATAGATATATACGGAAATCTACGCCCCTCAAAACACACACACAGACACGTATTTGTAAATATGCATCTGCGTGTGTATAGCACGGTGTATGCGAGTATGTGTGTATGTGTGTGGCTTTCAAGCACACACAGAATGCTTACAAAATGTTCCACTCATAAGTCATACTTTAAAGAAGCAGCATGATACACCAATATATTCTTTGACCATAATTCAATAGAATTAGAAACCAGTAGTTTAAAACATCCCATAAAAGTGTTAGGACAGGGCTTCCCTGGTGGCGCAGCGGTTGAGAGTCCGCCTGCTGATGCAGGGGACACGGGTTTGTGGTCCGGTCTGGGAAGATCCCACATGCCACGGAGGGGCTGGGCCCGTGAGCCATGGCCGCTGAGCCTGCGCGTCCGGAGCCTGTGCTCCGCAACGGGAGAGGCCACAACAGTGAGAGGCCCGCGTACCACACACACACACAAAAAAGTGTTAGGACATTAAATATGTCTGTGTGTACACCTTTAAGGTAAAGTAAAGATACAAAATACTTGTCATTCAATGATAATTTAGGCATCAACTATAAATATTTGACAGGTCTAAAGAAATGCTTACAGGGATAATTAAAAGTTCAAATACATTTACAAGATAACAAGAAAGATTGGAAATAAATGAGCCATGGAGGCAAATAAAAAACTAGAATGACAGGAAAACAATAAACACCAAGTGAATAACAAAATCATGTCTGACAGAGATGAGTAGGAATCTGTGAAATAGGGAACAAGAAAGCAGTTGAGTTAATTATGAAAATGAAACGTAATTTATTGAAAAGCTTCATAATATAAGTGAACATCTGGTAACACTATTCGAGGAAAACCAAGAAATAATGAAAATAAATGAACAAAGGGGGAAATCAGTGTAAGTAATCCTAAATAAAGTAAAAATACAAACAAAGAAAACTTTAATAATATAAGCAATCCTGCGAGAAAACCTAAATTTAAATAGATGTTTGAGAACATACGAATAAAACTTACACACCAATAGATTTAAATAAACTAGCTAAGGACTATTAATAACATGAAGTAAATAAAAACAATCTCCCACATAAAACTCACCAGCCAACATAATGTTCAGGCAATTTCTAGTATATGCCTTTCTACTGACACGTTGTTCAGAAAATATAAAATGAAATGAAGCAGCCAATATTTTCGTAAGATTAGTTTAACTTAGGTATCGAAAGCAAACAAGGACGGTGCGAGATCAGAAAACCAAGTCTACAAAGTGTGGATGAAACATGTCGCCTGCCAGAGCAGTAAACGCAGGGTACTGTAGTCATGGAGCCCTCAGCCACCGCAGCACAGCCCCGCTCCCCACCCCCAACCAAGCTGAGCCCTGAGGGGGCTCAGGATGGGAAAGAACAAGATGCTCCCCAGGTAGCTGAGGTGCAGTTCAGAGGAATGCTTTCAATGAGCCCAGACGCTTGCCTCACCCCAAACACAGAAAAGCGCTAAATTCATTAACTGGAGGTGTCTGGTTTTCTTTAATGAACAGGAATCTTTTGATATTCCAATTACGTGAATTTTGTTGCAAAAACTCCTCTGCATCCAGGCTCTTCGCCAACCTCTTTGGAGCAGTCCCTCAGAGCTACCTGAGACACTGTCTCCGGGGCTTGAAGTCCTCAGAAAATCCACCGAATAAAACAAAACACAACTATTAACTTTTAGGTTGGGCATTGTTTTTTCAGTCAACAAAATCAAATCAAATTCAAATAATATTATAAATCAAATTCACTTATGAATGTACTGATGTAAACATCCTAAGTGAAATATTAACAAACCAAATTTAAGAGAGTACTGGCCATTTTTTTAAAGTTTGCATTATGATCAAAATGGGGTTGTTTCCAAAATGCACTAATACAAAATAAATATATTATTAAATCAGGTGAATAGAGAAAAAAGAAAAGAGAGAAATCATGTAATCAACGGCAGAGATGCCAAGATGTGTTTACAACATTCACTACCTATTTATACTTAAAAAAAAAAAAAGCTTTCAACTTAGTAGAAAACTGGAAATCAAAGGTAATTTCTTTTATCTGATAACAGCCATTTGTAAAACATCTCTAGCCAAAATCACATTTATTTATCAAAGAGTGTTAGACTCATTTCCTATAAAATCATGAACAGGGATATAAGTTTGCACTAATGTAGTTCAAAACAACACTGGGTGTCCAGGGTCAATGTAATGACACAAGGAATAAAGGCAACAAAAGTATAAATATTCAAAAGGAAGGGAGAAAATGGTCGTTATTTGTGGATAGTTTGATCACTGTTTTGGAAATCACGCACTTTAATAGGTAAGGCACTACAAATAGTAGACAATCCAAAAAGATTGCTCAATATACAATCAACGTACCACAAGTCAAGACATTCTTTTATACCAGGAGCAGGAAATGACATAGAAAATAAGGTAATATTTACCAACAAAATAAATTGCCTAACATATAATTTTAATAGAGCTAAAGTTAGAATTCAATCAGTAGTGAACTATGCCAGTTTATGGCTGGGACTACATGAATTTGGAAAGGTATCTGTTCTTCTTAAACTAATCTTTCAATTCAATACAGCTCACAACAAAGACAGCAGAAGTTTGCAGAATTTGACACATTGATTTTCAACTGTATGTGAAAGAATAAACATCTTACAGAGAGGAAAGAGAACATTAAAGAAGAAAAAATAGATTATTCTATGTGATTCACATCTTGCTCTACTGCAGGAACTGACTGATGGATGGGACCAAATACAAAACCCATAGGTTGCCCTATGTATTTGTGGTGGACGTTAGTTTTTATTGGGTTATTTTCGGCAGGCTCTTTTTTTTGAAATTTATTCTCTCTCAGTTCCACAGGGAATCACTCTTGCCTCTGGCCTCGGCAGATAACGAGCAAGCAATCTGGAGGGCAGAAGGAGAGAGTACCCTATACATGTAAGACCTCCTGGCAGGTATGCCTAGGACAACCTCGATGGGTATTTGTAACTCCACATAAGGGCTCCCTACTATAGCTACTTCAGGGTTACTGCATGACCCTGTGCTGGTTTCCCTATATCCTGCCCCCAATCTTTTAATATACTTCTTTGTATGTGGGTCATCTTTCCCTATCAGGACCCAGGCTGACACCACAAATCACTGGGAAGGGATACACTGTTTACCTTATATGTTGAAAACACTGGTTCACGATTTGGAGGAAAATAACCCTGGATCCCTACCTCACACCATACATACAAATAAATTCTGTTTAGATTAAAAATGCATGGATTGGGGGGAGGAATTGGGAGATTGGGATTGACACATATACACTATTGATACTATGTATAAAATAGATAACTAATGAGAACATACTGTATAACACAGGGAACTCTCTACTTCATGCTCTGAGGTGACCTAAATGGGAAGGAAATCCAAAAAAGAGGGGATATATGTATACGTATAGGTGATTCATTTTGCTGTACAGTAGAAACTAACACAACATTGTAAAGCAACTATATACGCCAATAAAAATTAATATAAAAAAAGGCTAGGACAAACCCTAACACTCCTAGAAAATTATGCAGGAAAACAATTTTGTGATCTTTGGGGAGATCATGATTTCTTCAATACGTCCTGCTTCGAAAAAAGGTAAGGGAGAAAAAACATGTCAAGGGTTCCTCACTAAATCGAAACTATTCATCTTTGTTTCAACAAAGGGCATCAGAAATAGGGGTCATGATGGGAGGGAACTGGGGGAAGATATTTGTACTGGAGAAAATTATCGACGGTTGACCTTTTAAACCAGACCATGCTCACCTGTGTGCCTGGTGCCCTGTATGTCTCAGCTGGAGAACCAAGACATGGGTTCATGAAGGCAGGTGTGGCCGGAAGGATACAAGCCGCCTGGCAGGCTCCTCCTATCCCTGGCAGCCTCTCCTCTCTACACCACTGTAAATATTCTCGATACATACTGTGCCACCCTGTCATCGTTTTCTATTCTTGTCATATTAAGAAATAAAACCGAGAAGCCCTGGAGTAGATTATACAGGGGAACTTAAAAAGACTGCAAGTGCAATAGAAAATAATACTATTAAGATGCTTTTACAAAACAATCCACTCTGAATATTTCCCCATCACTACATATTATCCTATAATGCAATTGTAATGGCTTGTATTCCATGCTCATATTGTATCTATAATTACATAACAAATTCTAGACTGTTAAAAACTGTTGCATCCATTTTATTTTTCCTTTTGCTATCCTAAGCGCTTGGCAATGAAAATCCCTTATACCAGCGTGTTTCTGCACATGTCCAATGACCTCCTGAGAATAAAACTCCTTGTCGTGCAATGTATTCCTGGCACACATTCCTAGCATTTGCTACCTATTGCCATGCTTTCTCCCAGGAAGATTATGACAATGCGCAAACCCTCCGGCACTGCATGTGTAGGCATTTCACCCTGTCCGCAGCTCATGGGGTTTCACGGGATGGAAGAGGAAATGATTCCATGAAGTACAACAGCTGCAGAGAAAACTGAAGTCCTCCTTCCAGACACAAAAAGAAAACACGGGTCTGATACTTACGCAGAAATTTATGTCCATTTAACAGATAATTAGCATCAGTTATACTTTGCATGCCTCGGTCATTAGCAACTTCAAAGACTCATAGGGATGAATACAACCCTTGCCTGTTGGTAGAGTACTACTTGTTGGTTAGAAGGGAAGCAGGTCACCTAATGAAAACAGGAAAGAACAATTCAAAGGGCAGATAACCTCCTACACAGACAGGAGGCAGCTTTGAGGTCAGAGAGGCAGAGAAGGCATTTTGGAAAGAAGCTTAGTTGAATCCATTTATTGACGTGTGATATTGCCTGTCTACATTTACAAGCTACACAGACAAACGGGCATCCCTAAGTATACTTGTGCCTCCAAAGCATTCCATTCACAGGTAGCAGACTGCTTTTTAGCAAGGTCTTTACCTTGTCCTTATTTTTTGCAGCGTTTCTCTCTTTCCATTAAATGATAACAGATGGCAAGCGTAGGAGTTGCATCTCTGTGCCTGAAAGAGACTGCTTGTTTCCTGGGTCTCCATCAAGGGTGGGTGAAAAACTGAAGAAATCTGTCTGTGCGGAGTACGTTGTGGCAAACGTGTATGCTAACATTTCAAGATCCGATGAAAGAGTTCCCTCCCCCCAAAAAAACCCCACAAAGCAAATATAAAACAAAATCATACACAAACACCCAAGACTGACAATTTTTCAATACTAAAATGTTTAAAAAATCCTATTTGGGGAAGGAACCTAAGTGTCCATCAACACTTGAATGGATAAGATGTGGCTGGTATACAGTGGAATATTACTCAGCCATAAAAAACAGTGAAATAATGCCATTTGCAGCCACATGGATAGACCTAGAGATGGTAAGTCAGACAAAGACAAATATTATATGATATCACTCATGTGAAATCTAAAAACATGATACAAATGAACTTATTTACAAAGCAGAAATATACTCATAGACATAGAAAACAGTACGGAGGTTCCTCAGAAAACTAAAAATAGAATTATCATATAATGCAGCAATCCTACTCCTGGGCATATATCCAGACAAAACTCTGAACCCCTAGGTTCACAGCAGCACTGTTTACAATGGCCAAGATACAGAAGCAAACTAAATGTCCATCGACAGAGGAATGGATAAAGAAGATGTGGTACATATACACAATGGAATACTACTCAGCCATAAAAAAGAATAAAATAATGCCACTTGCAGCAACATGGATGGACCTAGAGATGATCATACTAAGAGAAGTAAGTCAGACAGAGAAAGACAAATATTATATGATATCACTTCTACATGGAATCTAAAATATAATACAAATGAGTCTATATACAAAACAGAAACAGACTCACAGACATAGAAAACAAATGTATGGTTATCAAAGGGGGGAGGGATAAATTAGGACTTTGGGATTAACAGATACACACCACTATATATAAAATAGATAAACAACAAGGTACTACTGTATAGCATGGGGAATTCTACTCAGTATCTTGTAATAGCCTATAATGGAGAAGAATGTGAAAAAAGTATACACACACACACACACACACACACACACAGCTTTATATATACATAAAGCTGAATCACTTTGCTGTACACCTGAAACTAACACAATATTGTAAATCAACTATCCTTCAATTTAAAAAAACCTATTTGGGGCTTCCCTGGTGGCGCAGTGGTTGAGAGTCCACCTGCCGATGCAGGGGACATGGGTTCGTGCCCCGGTCCGGGAAGATCCCACATGCTGCGGAGCGGCTGGGCCCGTGAGCCATGGCCGCCGAGCCTGCGCGTCCGGAGCCTGTGCTCCGCAACGGGAGAGGCCACAGCAGTGAGAGGCCCGCGTACCGCAAAAAAAAAAACAAACCTATTTAACTATCAAATGTACGGTATTCAATTTCTATACCAATTGTGAAAAAAGCTTCCTAATCTTTACAGTATTCCCCGTGCCACACTTGCTTCTGGAAATGTCCATCTTATAACTGATTTTGCCTCAGTCGCTCATACAACAGTGTCATTACATTTTACCATACTGAAATTCCACAGGAAACCTTCTGAAATGGAGAAAAGTACTCAGTGTGAATTCCCTATTGCTGCCCTTGTTAAAAGCCAGACGCTTACCTAAAGCAGACGTGCTTTTGCAACCAAGCTTTCTTTTCATTTTTCAGATTCTGTGCCTCAGCTTTTTCCCACTAAACTCTGCTGCTGGTGGCATTAATTCTGCTTCACGCACTCCTAATAAATCACTGCAGCTCCACTCTCCTGGCTCTTCTGTAAATCTGGCAACAATGATGTTAATTGTGCATGAAAAATATATTAAAACTGTAAATCATCGCTATTTTCAAGCAGGATGCGAGTAACAAATCTAAAGTAACAAATCAATCCCTCTTCCCTTTGTCCGTATTTGGCCAGAGGCCATTATATTAAAAGCACAAAATCACAGGCTGTCTTTCATCAATTAGGCCTTACTGTTCGCTTCTGAATCTAATCAAGAACAATATAAAATGTACCACCAATCCCATGGTAATGACCACTGACTAATTTTGTTAATGGTGGTGGGAGATTCTCTTTGTATGGTGCATTCTCTGGAGTATTCTGATATGGGGACATTTTTGTACCGGTTGCATATAAAAGGGCCAAAGTATTTCTTTTTGATGTTTCCTGCTAGCTATAATCATGGCACAGAGGAAGGAGCTCTTGGGTAATTCTCTATCACTTCCTAATGGCAACAGCTGAATTCTAACTTTACGTTCCAGGCAATAGGAAATAGATTATTTGTTCTACCAAGGATGAAAGATTGATCTTTTATTTTTAAATGTACCTATAGGTATTCCCTTCGAATCTTGCTACACCGCTCGATATAGACAGCAGCACAAAAAAATTTTTTATAACCTAACTTGGGGAGCAGAAGCAACCACATACAATATCTACCAATAGACTTTTCTCTGCCAAAATTAAAAATAAAAAGTAATTGAGACAACAGTCTCCTATTTTTCTTGTATGCACTCTCTCCTCCTCTAAATGCTCCATGTCTGGATAAAGAAACTCGGCAAACTAATCAACAGATAAATTAACCCATCCGTCAACTTGCTGGATGGGCGATCTAATCCATTCTCACTTCTCTGATGGTCCTTGGAAACGAGGTGCCACAATGGAAACAAGTAAGTCTTTCATGGTCAGAAACTCAGGCACGAGGCCAAGTCAACGACGGGACAGATCACCTCTGCAGAATACATCAAATGACACCATCGAGATGTCAGCTGAGGCCAAGATGAACGAGAGAACAAAGAACAGGCCGACTGAGTAATTGATCTCCAAATGCAGATCAGAGTTTGTCATCTGACTGCTTAAAAACGTCCCTTCATGGGACTCTGGCTGTCAACAAGACAATGCCCAAAGAGGACAAAGGAGATCATACGTGAAACACGCCTGCTGTAGTGCCCGGCACTTGCGCACGTGGTCAGGCAACGTTGGGCTCTCTCTCCCCTTCACTGCCCCGCTGGAAATCTACTGCAAGTTGGCTGCAATCTGCCTCTGCGGGAATTTATCTGACGGATCACACTGTTCTCTGTCTCCAGCGTTTCCCAAGCACTCCAGCAGGTGGGCATCAGGGAGACCCCTGAACGTGCACATTGCACAGGACAGCTGCTCACGACAGAGGATGTCAGTAGTGCTGAGGCTGAGAAGGGCCAATGGCGGGACAAACAGTGGCTGAACGCTGAGATCATAATCACTTTGCCACCACTAACGTTTTAGGAATGTATGCATTTATCCATGAGGAATATGCACTTGCTAAAAATACTAGACCTACATATATATACTCTGCACACGTAGGTTTCTTTGATGCTGTTGTTCAGTGTTCTGCGATGAAGTTACATGAAGAGTTGTTGCAAAGATGACAAGAATGCGTTCCACCAAGAGCAGAGTGAGGTCTCGCTCCTATATTCCACACTGAGATGGTCTCACCTTACTGATGCGGCCCCCGTGCAGAGGGCTGCGGACGAAATGGGAGACATATATTTATACAGTCATATCTCCCGTGCACCACACGTTAACCCGGGTACAGAGGACGTAGGGATCTCTAAAATGCGAAAGAACAGTGCCCGTTGAATATCCTCTTATCCTCATAGCAACCCCGTATCCAACACACCAGCCCTGGGTTCACTCCTAAAGCTTGCACGTCAAAGTCTGACATCTATTATTTAATCATCTAATCATTTAGAACCTAAAGATGATATTACTGACTGAGCCGTGGATTATGCATGTTAGAGGTCATGGGAAAATGACAGAATGGGTCTGTAATCTGTCCATGGTGTGTCTCAGGACATGCAGCTACCCATGCCTGAGGCAGGTTCTGAACACAGACCTCAGCTCCTTGTTCCTTCACGGTCAAGGAGTTCTAAGGAGACCCCTCTGTGTCAACTGTCAGCAGTGGGTGTGTCCCCAGCTACCACCTTCCATTTTCCATAGCTTCCGTCCATCACCTGCTAAGTTCCGGATTTGCTGGTGCCAGGGCAGGCATGTGCTGGTTAGGCTCCCTGGCTGGATGTGCTAGCCACAGAAGGGCCCCGATGGACTCCAAAAAGATCCATGCTATAGAGCCTGGATGCAGAAGCTGTGGTCCAAAAGGAAGAAGAATTCAAGGCAGACTGGTTCTGCTCTCTGTACTCGACTCTGGTTATAGCCAACTTGCTCCCGTACTTTATATATTATTCGTAAGCGTGTACTTACATGCAATAAATGAAAGCAGGCTACAGTACTTCATTCCATGAATAGATCATAAATTACCTCTCACCTGTTTTATTTATCTTTTATTTCCCCTATCACAAATGTAAATTCTTAGCCATAAATCTCTAGGCACATTTAAAAAAATTATTTTGTTAAAATGGATTGCTTGAGGCAGAGCTACTGGTTCAAAAGTTATGGACATTTTTATTCTTTTCACACAACCTGCTATGTTGCTTTTCCAAAAAACATGCTTTTGCATATACCAATTTAGAAAAATGCCTACCAAGAAAAGTCATGCATACACCATAAAACTCTTAAAAGAGAACACAGGCAAAACATTCTCTGACATAAATCATAGCAATGATTTCTTGTATCAGTCTCCCAAGACAAAAGTAATAAGAGCATAAATGAACAAATGGGACCTAATCAAACTTAAAAGCTTTTGCACAGCAAAGGAGATCATCAACAAAACAAAAAGACAACCTACGGAATGGGAGAAAATATTTGCAAACAATGCAACCAGCAAGGGGTTAATGTCCAAAATATACAAACAGCTCACACAACTCAATATCACAAAAAAAAAAAAAACAACAGTAAAAAAAAAAAAAAAAGGGCAGAAGACCCAAGTAAATATTTTTCCAAAGGAGACATACAGATGGCCAACAAGCACATGAAAAGATGCTCAACATTGCTAATTATTAGAGAAATGCAAATCAAAACTGCAATGAGGTACTACCTCACACTGGTCACAATGGCCAAAAAGTCTACAAATAATAAATGCTGGAGAGGGTGTGGAGAAAAGGGAACCCTCCTACACTGTTGGTGAGAATGTAAATTGGTGCAGCCACTGTGGAAAACTAAAAAACTAAAAATAGAACTACCGTATGATCCAGCAATCCCACTCCTGGGCTTATATACAGAAAAGAGGAAAACTCTAGTTCGAAAAGATATATGTACCCCAATGTCCATAGCAGCACTTTTTACAACAGCCAAGACATGGAAACAACCCAAGTGCCCATCAACAGACAATTGGTTTAAGAAGATGTGATATATACACACAAACGCTGAAATACTACTCGGGCAGCAAGAAGAATGAAATATTGCCATTGGCAGCAACATAGATGGACCTAGAAATGATCATACTAAGTGTCGTAAGTCAGACGGAGAAAGACAGATATTATACGACATCAATTATACGTGGAATCTAAAAAAATTGTACAAATGCACTTACAAAACATAAACAGACTCAGACATGGAAAACGAACTTACGGTTACCAACGGGGAAAGGTGAGAGGGACAAATTAGGAGCTTGGGATTAACAGATACAAACTACTACACATAAAATAGATAAACAACAAGGACCTATTGTATAGCACAGGGAACTATATTCAACAACAAGGACCTATTGTACAGCACAGGGAACTATACTCAACATCTTGTAATAACCTATAATGGAAAAGAATCTGAAATATATAAAACGGAATCACTTTGCTGTATACCTGAAAGTAACACAATATCGTAAATCAACAAAAAAAGTCATGCATACACATTACTTTGGGCATAGAATATTGTTTTATTACATCTTTGCTGATATTATAGGTGAAACTGTGTTTTCTTTTATTAAATCACATTTAATTACTCTTAAGAAAATTACATAGGCAAGAGTCAGACAGACTTAAAGCCAAATTCTGGTTTTTTCCTTTTACAAACTGGCCAACTTAGATAAAGTATGAACCACCCCCGGCTTCACTTTCCTCATTTGTGACATGGTATTTTGGAGTGCTATTAGGTGTCCTCACTGATAGAGGATGCCCAAGTTTTAAAGCAAAGTGTCTGCTATACAAGCTCACTCACTGAATGCCACCTACTATCATCTTCATTACCATCACCATCATCAACACCCTCCTCACCTCTCTCACTGTCATTATCATGTCCATCATCACAGTCATCATCACCATGACCACCACCACAATTATCAACACAAAAGCATCATCTTCATTGCCGTCATCAACACCACCATCAGTAGCATGAAAATTATGACCGTCACTATCATCAGCATCATCACTACCACCATCATTATCACCATCAACCTCTTCATTGCCATCATCACCATCATGGTATCATCATCTCCGTCACCCTCATCTCGTCATCATCACCATCACCATCTTCACTGCTATCAATAACACCATCATCAGTATCATCAAAATTATGATCATCACCATCATCACCACCATCATCATCACCATCATGGTATCATCATCTCCGTCACCCTCATCTCATCATCATCACCACCACCATCATCATCGTTATCATCACCATTATCTTTCTCATTGCTCTCAAACTCAGCATCATCACCAGCATCACTACCACCAGGATCATCTATTATTATTACTACTACTACGATTATTATCTATATTTATTCATCTATGGGTTGGTTGTTCACTTTGGTCACTGGGATGTTAGTCTTTTATTTAAACGCATTTGATTTTAAAGATCTACCCAAATAAACCCTTGTTGCATGTCCATTAATTAAACTGCCTACAGATACAGTTTACAGCTAGATCCCCTAGGAGGTCACTTCAAAAAGCTACCCTAGGGTAGGCTATTTGGACCATGGTTTCCTAATTATCTCATCGTTTTTTCCTATTTTATTCCTAATGGCAGAAAGGAGTATTTGTTTACACTTGGTTTAGAAATGTGTCAGGTCGAATTTTCCGAGGTCCTTTCTGTGCCTAGTATTCATACAATTTCACATATCACGAAACATATGATATTCAAGTAGTGATATAACAGGACTATTATTATTATATATAAACACATCTTGTTCATGACTATTATAGAAAAGATCTTTGTCAGCATCACCTTTGGGGTCATTACAATGCGTATTCTTGGGGCCCATCTGTCATCATCGTCTTCAGGGTCATTAAAATGCAGATTCCTGGGGCCCACTCCGCCAAGTTAGTGAGCCAGTGGGGGCCTGGATGAAGCCCAGGAATCTGCGTGTGAAGAACTTCCTGGTTAGTTTGGAGACAACTGCTCTGTAGCGTGACCCTCTGGACTCCGTCCTGCACGTCTGTGTGTTAACTAGGCGATTCCCAAATGACTTCATGAAGGTATTTCTTTACCTCAAAGGTCAGCAAACTTTTTCTATAAAGGACAAGATAATACGTACTTTAGATTTTCAACCTATATGGCCTGTTTTGCAGTTATTCAACCCTGCCACTGTAGTGTGACAGCAGCCACAGAAAATGGGCCAATTATTGGGTGACGTTTTTTGCAAAGAGAGGCAGTAGCAGCCTCTGTGTTATACTGTCCACTCCTGCTTCACGTTTTCTGCAAGGCAGTGAGGCCCTCTCTTAGCGCAATACTTGTCCTTGCTGGGCTTCTCAATTTTCGTAAGAGCACATCTGTCGATATTCTCGGTAGCCCAGTTGATGACAGAGCACGCTGCTGTGCAACTAACTGATCACAGGAGCTGCACTTCGTGTGCTTGAGCAAAGACGTCCAATTCACTCACTCGGTCTTTTAAACAATGCTCAGCTCAGAGAATCGATATGACCATCAGCCTCTGGGCTCCATCCTTGAACACGTGATTCATGCTCCGCACAGCCATTCGGTCAATCACTTGTCCTTCCAATTCTTCCTTAGCGTATTCTGACCCTGTGAGTCTGGGTGGGACCACATTCAGCAAAGTGGCCTGACAATTAGAAGCTGCCCAATAAGTAATTCACTGAACGCATGAATCCAAGGAAAAACTGTGTATGTGTTAATGTCAGGGCCCGTAGAGTAGGAAATGTTAACAAACAAAGCCACAGAAAGTCAGTGATGTAAGGTTACTAGTGGTCCCTCCTTGGATTTACAGAGCTGCAGGACAGAAGACCAGGTCTGACCACCATCCTGAGGAGCCGCCCACCTCAAACCCTCACAAGAAGAGCTCAATGGCCAGCAAGCAGCAGCGGGGTATGACCTCCTGTGCTCCTTGCAGAATCCCCTAATAGAGAACGGAGGAAATGAACTAACTTGTCAACCAATTTCCCAACAGCCGCCCACCCCCCCCCCCCCCACTGCAACTTCTCCCGTTAAAGGCTTAGGCTGAAATTCGTTCAAATACAGTTTCACTTTCCGCCAGGTCAATTCCCTAAATTGGCTGATCCTTCAGCACATCCAACCCTTTCGCTGGAATTTTTTTTTTTTTTTTTTTTGGCTGCACCAAGAGGGCTGCGGGATCCTAGTCTCCCGACCAAGGACTGAACCCGTGCCCCCAGCAGTGAAAGCGCACAGTGCCAACCACTGGACCACCAGGCAAGTCCCTAGCTGGAACTCTTAAAATAAATGGTGGGCAGATCAGGTTCCACCCTGTCCTAACCCGTCTGCCCCATGTCAGGTCATGTTTTCCACCTGGAGTTACAGCGTATGTTACCCCAGATTCTGCCATCAGCAAACACATTCCAGACCCAGAAGTGTCTCTGGAGTGTGATGCCCAATGTGGCTCATGTCTCAACTTCCTCCTCGGCTGGATGTTCCTGTCACTTTATATTTATGTAACCAAGAGGTCCAGATACTTACCAAACAGCAGTTAACGCCTCATAAGCGAGGTTTCTCATTTTCAAATCTCTAGGTCCTTCTTTTGGCTGAAAAGAGACCAGTCTAGGGAAGGCTTTGCCACCCAGGCTCACTTCCTATCCCATTACGCCACAGGACTCTTTCTTGTCTGGTTACTATCCCGAGTATGAGGAATAACAATGAACATCAATGAGTTCTGCTTGCTCAGCATTCGATTTCCCTTTGGAGAACCGTCTTTTCTGAATCTCCCCTAAGCTAATTTCCTGCTGGACTCACCCATCCCTCTTCCCCATCCAGAAATGTCTACCTAACCCAGGCCATGCCAATCCAAGGGACTCTTGCCTCTAGATATGGAAATTGGTTCAAAGTTGGCCTGTGACCCAAGCTGGGTCAAAAAAAAATCATCCCCAGGCCAATACGCTTCTCTGAGTTCAATGGTGACATCACAGGGAAATGCCGGTGACCATTTGTTGCCACCAAATGAAGAGAGCCTCTCTGAGAAGAAAGTCAACATAGAGAAACAAAGATGGACCCAACCTTTCCGGTGACTAATGGCAATGATTCAGATCCGAGAGCACCATCTCTGAAGCTACAACCACTGCTAGAACTCTCAGTGCATAGACCCAACGAATCCCTTTTTCCCCTTAAGTGAACTGAACTTGAATTTACTTCACTTGCCATCTAAACATTTCTAAGTAATAACCAGCTTGATGAGCTCAAAATCCACATCCCTCCAACCAGTGGGACTTGAGTTATAATTTGGCCAAGTTTTGAAATCCATTTATTTTACCTATCACGTTTGCATCCATTATTGAACGCTTCATAAAAAATGAGCACACACCTAAATGGCTTACAGCCATCTATTTTTTTTTATCACAGTTTCTGTGAGTCCAGGTACAGCTTCACTGGGTTCTCTGTTTGAGCATCTCTCATGAGGCTTCAAACGAAGGCGTTGGCCAGAGCTGGGGTCTCTTCTGAAATCCGAGTGACTGGGCAAGATCAGATTGCAAGCTCATGGTTGGATTCAGTTCTTTGCAGCCTGTTGAACTGAGGGCTTCAGTTCCTTGCTGGCTGTCGAGCAGACGCAGCCTTCCGTTTCCTTCCATGGGGATCTTTCCAACATGGCAGTTGATTCCAACAAAGCATGAAAACCAAAAAGGCAACAGAAATGATCTGCTAGTAAGACATAAATTCCAAGCCAGTGCAATGTAATCACGGCACTGACATCCTATCCCCTCCATCGTGTCCCATTGGTTACAGAAGTCCTATGTCCTGCCCACCCTCAAGTAGAGGGAACTCCACAAGGGCATGACTACCAGGACACCGGGGTAACGCGAGGCCTTGCTGAGTCAGTCCACCACACACGTCTACACCAAGTGGTGGTGATGCCTGGAACTTTCCAGGGAAAGATGAGAACACTTAGGGCCTGACAGATATGGACTGAGATGCCTCAGAGGGAAGAGCTGGGCCTGCTGATGGCCTGAAGTTGATTCTCAAAGAAGAGAAGGAAGTATAGGATGCAGTAGTAGGATGAGTCTTTCCTCAGGAACGAGAGTTCAGTAGAAGGATGTCAAGTTCATTTTCTGGATCATTAGTGCATAGAATCTTCCATGTGGAAAACCACTGCCTTGAGGGATGGGAAGCCAAGATGTTCTTCACTGGTGAGGAGAGGGGGAGAAGACATCCAGGAGACCACGAGGGTGTCAGGAGAGCTTCCCAAAGACAGAGACGGTTTTAGGAACCGTGAACGTGGACGACAGCTGTTCTAGCTTCTTCTGGCCGAGACAGGAGGTAAAGACAGAAAACAAAAAGTCCACGTTGTATTAAGATTGCTAGCACTATTGGGACAAATGACTGCCAACTGGGTGGCTTAAATCAACAGAAATTTAAAGGTCACACTGTTCTGCAGGACAGACATCCAATATTAAGGAGTCAACAGGGTTGGTTCCCTCTGTAGGCTCTCAGGGAGACTCTGTTCCTTGCCTGTGTCTCAGCTCTGAGTTTTTGGTGTTTTTCATCAATCCTTGGTGGGTTTGGGCTTGGAGGTGCATCTCTCCAATCTCTGCGTCTCTGCCTCCATCTTCCCGTGGTCTCCTCCCTGGGAATCTCTGCTGTCTTCATTCTGTTCTCCTCTTCCCCCCTCTACTCCCTCTTCCTTCTCCTCCTCCTTTTTCTCCTCCTTCTTCCAATTTAAGCACTCAATACCTATTTATTAAATTCACCATTTGGTCACAGTGCAGCTGTGCACACCTGTGCTAAGATTCTAAGATCCAGTCTCTTGCTTTTAAGAGCCTTTTTCCCAAGAGAGACAAGAAGGACAAAGTGTTCTTGGTGATGTGTTTGACTATTTTTCCTAGGAAGGAAAGATTTAGTTTCTTTCTGACACGTTGAGGAAAACTCCACTTGGATTCCACGGGCGAAGCTTCAGAGAGAAGGTCTGGCTTCCTGGAAGTTTGTGTTTTCTTTTTATGGAGTCCTAGACATGAAAGAAGTGAGACTTACAGCGCTCTTTTTCTTCTTCTCCCACTCCCAATACCCACCTCTGGTAACCATCAATCTGTTCTCAGTAACTATGAGCTTGGCTTTTTTGTTTTTTGTGGGGTTTTTTGGGGGGTGGGGGTTAGATTTCATATGTAAGTGAAAAATACAGTATTTGTCTTTGTCTGACTTACTTCACTTAGCATAATGCCATTGAGATCTGTCCACATTGTTGCAAATGGCAGGGTTTCCTTCTTTTAATGGCTGAATAATATTCCAATGTATATATATCACATCTTCTTTCTCCACTCATCCATCAATGAGCACTAGACTGTTTCCATATCTTGGCTATTGTAAATAGTGCTGCAATGAACATGGGAGTGCAGATATCTTTCCAAGTTAGTATTTTTGCTTTCTTTGGATAAATACCCAGAAGTGGGTTTGCTGGATCATATGGGAGTTCTATTTTATTTTTTTGAGGAACCTCCATACTGTTCTCCATAGTGGCTGCACCAATTTACATTCCCACCAACAGTGCAGGAGGGCTCCCTTGTCTCCACACCCTCGCCAACACTTTGTCTTTTCAATAGTAGCCATTCTAACAGGTGTGAAGCGATATCTCGTAGTTCTGATTTGCATTTCCTTGATGAGTAATGATGTTGAGCATCTTTTCAAGTACCTGTTGGCCATCTGTATGTCTTCAGAAAAGGTCTATTCAGATCTTCTGCCCATTTTTAAATTGAACTTTTTTTTTTTTTTTTAACAAATATGGTGTCTTAAAAGGACATCAGTCATAAGGACACCAGTCTTAATAAGGACACCAGTCGTAATAGATTTAGGGTCCTGGCTAATACAGTATGACCTCATCTTACCTTGATTACATTTGCAAAAGCCCTATTTTCAAATAAGGTGACATTCATAAGTACTGGGGGGGGGGTTAGAACTTCAACATATCTTTTGGCAGGGGACACAATTCTACCCATAACTCAGGTCAACTCAGAACCTGTGACAAGAGAAAAGTCTGAAGACTACATACCCACGGCATAGTCTGTAAAAGTCTTTAAAAGATTCCGACTGGTATTCTGCAGTCTTAGAATAACCATTTCATATCTCACAAACCCCCAAATTCCTCACAGCACCTTCTCATAGCTTATCTAATTTAAATCATGACCACAGCAATAATAAAAACAACTACACAATCTTCATTTGAAGAAAATGCTAGAGGAAGTTCATTTCCGCCTAAGTCTAGAGAAAGGCATATGAGATGTTGAACTCTTTTCCAACCTGTGAACTTTAATTAACTTCTTGGAAATGATTCTACCTCCATTAAATCAAATTATAGATGATTGCGTTTATTTTTTTAATTTATTAATTTATTTTTGGCTGTATTGGGTCTTTGTTGCTGCGCGCGGGCTTTCTCTAGTTGCGGCGAGCGGGGGCTACTCTTCATTGCAGTGTGTGGGCTTCTTATTGCGGTGGCTTCTCTTGTTGAGAAGCACAGGCTCTGGGCGCGCGGGCTTCAGTAGTGGTGGCATGTGGGCTCAGTAGTTGTGGCTTGCAGGCTCTAGAGTACAGGCTCAGTAGTTGTGGTGCCCAGGCTTAGGTGCTCTGCGGCATGTGGGATCTTCCCGGACCAGGACTCGAACCCGTGTCCCCTGTGCTGGCAGGCAGACTCCCAACCACTGCACCACCAAGGAAGCCCAAGACAACTGCATTTAAAATCAGGCAACCTATGGCGTTCCCCAAACTAGGAACCCATTACTGTGTTGGCCATTCCGTCACAATTTTCCACCTCCTTCCTTTGTAACACCTCCGGGACTTTGTATTTCAGGGAAACATGCAGTAAAGAGATTTTGGCTGGGCTGCAGTTGGTAATTCTTGTGCAGGCAACGTCCTGTGAGAAAATCCAAGCCTCAGCTGCAAATTTCTTCATCCTGGCACATGCGATCCGTTTGCTGTAGGAAGCAGAGGGATCGTATTTTCTTTCATGTTCTAACTCGTACTGTAAAATATATTATTGTTTTCTAAAAAAAATTATGAAAACACGCAGTTTCAGGTTCAATATACATGAGCCAAGAGCTGAAGGCATTTGCCAAAGAAAAAAACTAACACGAACTCCAGGTATATACAACACATATCATGATTTGAGAGCAAATGCATGCCTATGGGTTGACATCGGCAATAATTCTTGGTACCAAGACATCCACCTAAGAGTAAGACACTCAATTGATAGGCTCTCCACAGTTGGCTAGGGAAGAGGATGAGAGGGTCCTAAAGGCATTTGCAGGACAAAATGAAGCCTGCTGAGGATGCTTGCAAGAGACAAGGTGGAACACAATATCTTGTCTTCAAAGATTTCCAAAGCAAGAGGCTGGGAGAGGAAGGAATCCAGTTGGCTTTGCTTTAGCTCTGTTGGTAGAGATGGCACATGGATAGATCACCAGCCCTTTCCAACGGTGAAAGGAACTCCCTTACAAACCTGCAAACGTCTTCATCGGCCAGCTCCAAAAAGGGCTGCATGTCCAGGAACTGTCCGTCGTCCATTTGACCCATACATTCAAGTAGATGGTTCATTAAGTTCACAAATGCTTTCAAAGGTTTACAGTCTCCTGGGGGTGTAGCCTTGTAAAATGATTGGAGTGAAGCTCTAGGAATATGGAGAAGGATGTTTCACCTCTGCTTACAACTTCAGGGGGTTAATGACCAGAGGAATACTGCATTGAGAAAGTCTGGGTGAAATGGGTCCCACAGCTCCTTCTATGTGGAAGATTTCACAATTCTGTGATTTATGTGCTAGTTGATGCCATCACTCACCCCCAGGTAATATGATGATTGGGTAGTAGGATATTCAATGTACCACAATCCCTTTCTTTGGAAAAAATGCATGAGATGCAAACATCCTTGTACAACGTGCTACAGTGGAATCTGATCTCATCATCTGATTTAAACTCAGAAGGAAATATCTAATCTAAGCTAATATGTTTTTACCAGTGTAATTTTCTTAGGGAAGATACAGTTTTCTAAGGTTTAATACTCTATTTTTAAATCTAAACTACTTTTTTAAAACACACAAAATATTATAGCAATATCACATTAGTTATCCGGAGGTACGCATTATAAAATATAGAGTTATGAAAGTATTTCACTAGGTAAAAATTTGGGGGGAGCAGTAAAGCTTTTAATGATTTTTTAAAAAAATTCCAGGCGATAAGTACATCTGAATTTGGTAAGAAAGGAACCTCGTGTTCTTTGATTTAACCTTACTGCACAGTCTATTGAGAAGAAAAATATGCATTAGCATTCCTTTGGATGGAATTCCATTTATGAATCCTCCAATGTCGAAAATATAACAATGCAAATGCAAAGTGAGTACTCTGCGTGTTAAACTATACCATCAAAGCACCTTCCTATAGTTCTGTCATGATTTTATCCCTCCCTCTTTCCCCATTTTATACTTTTTATGTCTTGGTCCATCTAGAGAAGCAACAAATAAGCTTCATTTGGGGGGATTCAGAAAGCCCTTCTTCATTCCACAACACAGGAGTATATGCCTTGGATATCCATCTCAAGATTGGTGGAAACCTTTCCATCATGGCTCCTCAATGGAAAACATAAATTTCAAACTGTTTTCTTTTTTCTTTTTCTTTTCGTGGAAACGTAAAGCATTCCCTGCTTGAATTCACCGCGCCAACGGATCCGTTTCTGAAACTTTAGTTTTTGTTCGGACTCATTTACTTTCCCATCAAAGGGCTTACATTTCTTTATGTCACCTCTTGGACTTACCCAAAGCCCTGCATATGTTAAATGCAAATAGTGATTTATCAATATTTTTCAATGAATCACCTAAAAAAGGCTGTAAAGAGAATAAGGAATGGAGGAGAGACGAAAACACACAAAGAATCAGAGTTGGGACCTGGAGATCCATAGACTATCTGGCTGGGGTTAGAACTACAGTGTACACATGGGATGTGTAGATAGGGTAGATGGGATGTCAGGTGAATATGCTCATTTTTTGATGGAATGATGGATTATGTCATGTCATAAAACAGATAGAACAGAACATTGCTCAAAGCATACATTTTAAAGAAAACTGGTAGCAGTGTTCCGGAACATGTAATTTTCAGATTGCGTCAAAACCAACTACAAAAGCTCCTTTGCTTGAGACAAATCAATGTCTTTCAGTGTTCCTCTCTTTCTGATGGGAACACACACTCTTCCCCAGGGCAAACTTGACTACTGTACACACAACCACATTCACAATGGATGAGCGAGCATCTTGATTAAGGTAAACTTCAGAGGGCTTGGAATTCAGAGAGGAAGGCAGAGTCTCGTCATCTCCATGTGCTTTTTGGCTTTTTCCAGAAAATTGTAACACACTGGATCTTAAAGGAATCACGGATGTTTTTTCCTGTGGGCTTTCTTCCAACATCCTACACACAAACACCACCACGCAGACACACACACACACACCCCACAATCTATATACCAATGTCAGTCATCACCACTCAAAATAATCAGACATGTGAAATCTAACAAGAAAAATTCTTTTCATTTTTTTTTTCTCTGTTTCCAGTTGTGGAAACTCACTTCGCCAAGCCTAAATAGAATATTCGATTGAATTAATAAGACAGAGACTACCGTGTCTCTCGTCTTCATTTTGTCTTAACAAGTGGTTAGCACATGAACAGATCACTCTTTTTCAGACTCTCTCTCTGCCTCGGTTGCCTGTGAGTTCCTGGATGATGTGTAGGTCTGATTTATTTACGCAGGGCTGCTGAAGACAGCCTGGTTTAGGAAAACCAAACAACAGACTAGATAGACAGGAACCTACTCCCCACCTGGGCACTCAAGGAACTTCAGGGTTCGAATGACAGATACTGTAATGAGATGAACACTGAATTACCCGAACATTAAAGTTATAAGAACAGACTAATTTTTTTCTTTTATAATCATTTCTTACACAGGAGCTTACTCCAAAATCACTATAACCCTAATATTCACAGGAAGTACAGTACTATTATTATTTATAACTGAGGTCACTTAATGTTAAAAAGGTTGAAGGCTTTGCCAACACAGTATGCAAAAGAAACAACAGGGTCCAAACCAGCAGTGTCTTTGGCAACAAATGACGCTATTACATGTCCTGGGGGCGCGACTGCACGAGTAAATAAGGAGGAGATTTCTGGACACTGACACATACTCGAGCAGACTAACTGCACCTCAACTTTCTATCTTGAACAGTTTGTTTGCAAAGTTTATAGTACGCATGCATAGCAAAGGGGGTTTTTAATACATCCTAAGTCATTTGGACTTGTTCTAATTGTGAAAAAACTTACAAATTGCTAACGGAATTGAGTTAAAACTCATGTTTTCGAAAAGGACAAGTGTAAGGGAAAATTTTCTTCTTTAGAGAACAGTTTTTCTGAATTCCTCTAACAAGTACAAGGCACACTGACCAAATAGCATTATTCATAATATACATAATTTCTAAACCCACCACGGGATTATTTTTCTGTTGGTGAATCTCTTAAGCTGGGAGAGAAACACATGTTGTCAGAAATCTACTCTAGTTTAACCGTGTTCACAAAATACTAAATTCTTTTCAATTAATCCTTGTCAGGGAGATACTTATTAAATAATCTTTCCTAATTATCTTCACTTACAAGCCACGGTCTACACAGCATCAAAAATCCCCCCTGACAGATGAAAATGGGAATCAGTTAATGATTTTCACATAGCTGCCTGCTGATGTGGACTGGCTGAAACATCTTTCTCACTGTGTTAACTTGGTCAGCTTTTAGTTTTTGCCACTAAAACTAAACTTTGCCACTCTGCCTACAACTATGCCACTCTGCCTGCAACCGAACTAGACTTTGCCACTCTGCATACAACCGAACTATTTGTGACGTGATGAAAAGAGAAAGGCAATTAATGTTTCCGTTATCTCACAGAAAAAAATAGTGCTATTGTCGGTGGATGTTCTCAGATCCTCTTCCAAGAAATGAATTTTAATGCTTTCTTGATGATTAATTTCTGTACTTCAAACAGGATGCTAAAAAATCCGTTTGACAGCTCAGGCTAAAAAAGATAAAGCTTAGGAATAAAGCAGAACAAGATAATACTCTGCTCTTTAAAAAAAAAATGCCATTCCGGAAATAATGCCATTTGCAGCGACATGGTTGGAGCGACAGATTATCATACTAAGTAAGTCAGACAGAGACAAATATGATATCACTTATATGTGGAATCTAAAATACTACACAAATGACCTTATCTACAAAACAGAAACAGACTCACAGAGAGGACAGACTTGTGGTGGCCAAGGGGGAGGGGGATGGAGGAGGGATGGTCTGGGAGTTTGGGATTAGCAGATGCAAGCTATCATATATAGAATGGATAAACAACAAGGTCCCACTTTAGAGCACAGGGAACTATATTCAGTATCCTGTGATAAACCAAATGGAAATGAATATGAAAAAGAATATGTATGTATAACTGAGTCACTTTGCTGTATGGCAGAAATTAACACAACATTGTAAATCAACTATACCTTCTATTTTAAAAATGCCACTCCTCAAAATTCCCTTTTGTTAAAGCCATACTGCGAACTGTCAGAAGTGATGGATGCTTGGTCCTGTTTCTTAAGCTGACCCCTCCAATACTACAGTAATTACTTATGTTAGAGACAATACACATGTATTATGTACTGGACGTTATATTAGACCAATATGCATATGCAAATTAGCTGAAAAGTTCTGTTTCTCTTTTCTACTATTACCTATGCTCCACTAACATCAGATTACAGAGTCGTTATAGGTACAAGATACTAGACAAAGCACTTCATATGGATTAATACCTTAAATCTCCCAGCTCATCTTTATTTTACACGCAAGGAAACTGAGGCATGTACTAGCCAAGGAACTTGTCCATAATCACTCAACTGGTAAGGGAACAGGCTGGCATTTGCCCCCTGGCAGGCAAGTTCCTGACCAATCCTCCAAGCTGAGCTGAAGGAGTGAACCGAATTGACACTAGAAAGGGTACAGAAAACGTGTCTGCACCCCTCATTTCATAGGGGTCCATAGGTTGTTTCCAAGCAATGGAAACAACCTAAGTGTCCTTCTATGCGTGGACAGGTAAAGAATTTGTGGTGTAGTTACACAATGGAATATCACTGAGCCATAAAAAAGGAAATTCCTGCTGTTTGTGGTAACGTGGATGGACCCTGATGGCATCATGCTAAGTGACATTAGGAAATGGCAAACATTGTATTCACTCCTGTGTGGACTCTACACAAAAAACACATGATATCACTTATACGTAGAATCTCAAAAAAATATTACAAATGAACTTATTTACAAAACAGAAACAGAGTCACAGATGTAGAAAACAAACTCATGGTTACCAACAAGGGGGAAACCGGGGGAGGGGTAAATTGGGAGACTGGGATTGACATATACACAACTATATATAAAACAGATAACTAATAAGGACCTGCTGTAGAGCCCAGGGAACTCTACTCAATCCTCTGTAATGGCCTCTATGGGAAAAGAATCTAAAAAAGAGTGGCTCTATGTATATGGATAACTGATTCACTCTGCTGTACACCTGAAACTAACACAACATTGTAAGTCAGCTGTACTCCAATAAAAAATTGATTGAAAAAATAAACAAAAAACAAAACCACCCAACTCGTAGAAAAAGAGATCAGATTTGTTGCAGCCAAAGGTGGGGGTAGAGGAATGGGGGATTGAATGAAGGTGGTTGAAAGGTACAAACACCAGTTCCACGACAAGTAAGTACTAGGGGTATAAAGTACAGTGCTGATGACTCTAGTCACCACTGCTCTAGGAGATACAGCAAAGTTGCAAAGAAAGTAAATCCTAAGACTTCTCATCATGAGGAAAAAACTTTTCCTTTTTTTTCTTTTTCCCATACCTGTACGAGAGGACGTATGTTAGCCGAAACTACTGTGATCGTTTCACGATATGCGGAAACCATACCATCATGCTGTCCCCCTTAAACCTGTACAGCAATAGATGTCAACTATATCTCAATAAAACCGGGGGGCGGGTAAGAATTAACTGACATTCTGTCAAATAAATTCATCAGTAAGTTATTTTTTTAAAGGACAGAGAATCACTTTCCCCATAACAGATCAGATCTTGAGGTCTAGAGGGAAGGAATGGGGAGCCCAAAAGATTTTGCCAACACAGAAGAAGACATTTAGAGGTACAGCTGCCATCGTGAGGGACATTTTGCAGAGACAGATGAGAAAAGACGACCATTTGGATGTTTTGCTCTATGCCATTCACTGACACCTACTCTGGACATCTGTTTTAGATGCCTGGGAAATCTTAAATACCCGTTCATTATGTTCCTGTGTAAAATCAGTGAATCTTTTGAATATGACATTTAGTAAGAGTCGCCATAAATCTGTTCTAAAACGAGGAGCCAAAAGTTGGGTGTCTACTTTCTACAGGTTAAACCTCAAATCTGCAAAATATCCACCCCCCAACAGGAACCAACTTTGTCTCCTTGATATATATAAGGGAAAGCGGCAAATGTTACCGACCCACTGCTAAAATGAGTGTGGGGGTTGCTTGTTTTTTAACCAGTTATTCTGGAGGTCGAAAGGGTAACAAACGAATTAGCATCTCAGAATGGGCAGCAACTCAGAAAGCTCAGAACAACTCTTCAGTGCTGTGTATGTTGCTTTCAATTAGGGTATTTATATTAAAGGCTGGCAAAACTCTATGAGTTTCCATTGCTGCTGTGACAAATTGGCACCAATGTTGCGGCTTCGAGTGGCAGATATTCAGGATCTTAGAGTTCTGAAGGTCAGAGTTCCACTGGGCTAAAACTGAGGGGTGGGCAGGGCTGTGCTCCTCTCTGGGGCTCAAGGACAGAACCCATCTCTTGTCTTTTCCAGCTTCGACAGGCTTCAGGGTTCCTCAACTCTTGGTTCCGCCTTGTCCTCAAAGGCAGCCATGGCCACTGTGCCTTTTTTCCATTGCTTCCCTCTGGCCCTCATCACCTTTTCTGCTTCCCTTATTCACAACAGAGCGTCTTTGTTATTAAATATGGACCCACCCAGATAAACCAGAATATATTCCCTCCATCTTAAAGTCAATGGATAAGCAAATACCGTAACAATAGGGACAGAGTAAAGGGACAAAGTAGGTAATTAAATAGTTAATCCCACTAGGGGATTGGACGTAAAGGAAAAAGTATGGGAGACCCTGTAAGTTAATGATCACTCAAGAAAGCAGGCGTGCTGAGCCACAAAGCCAGGCAGCCTTATTAGCAACAAAACCATGCAACAGAAGCACAAGACACGCCCCAAAACAATAAAAAAAAAATGGTGGCATGAGACCCACAGCCTGCCCAGTGAGCTCAGTAAGTTAATGACCCCTAGGACATGCTCTCTGCACACATAAAAAGCAATAGTTTATGAAACGGTGACATTTCAAAGTGAAAGACCCTCCCTGTACTGAGACCTGAAATAATTCTTCCATGTGCCATGACAGTCCCAGCTTGACCATGTGGGGGACAAGAAAACTCCCCTGCCTGATGTGGTGGACAAGCTAAGGACGGAAGCCTGACGTCTACCCAAGAATGAGGAAGAGGGTGGTCTTCTCCCCCTCCCCACTTCTCCTTTGGTTATAAAACTGCAGCCCAGGGATTCCCTGCTGGCGCAGTAGTTGAGAATCCACCTGCCGATGCAGGGGATACGGGTTCGTGCCCTGGTCCGGGAAGATCCCACATGCCGCGGAGCGGCTGGGCCCGTAGGCCATGGCCGCTGAACCGGTGCGTCCGGAGCCTGTGCTCCGCAACGAGAGAGGCCACAACAGTGAGAGGCCCACGTACCGCCAAAAAAAAAAAAAAAAAACTGCAGCCCACTAAGTTCTCAGTGGCTCACAGCACCCTCTCACCTACCTGCTTGTAAGCCTCACAAGTGTCCTATTCTAATAATCACTTCTTATCTATCACTTTGCCTCTCACTGAACTCCTATTTTTCTTTTTAATATTTATTTATTTATTTGGCTGTGCTGGGTCTTAGTTGTAGAATGCAGGACCTAGTTCCCTGACCAGGGATTGAACCCGGGCTCCCTGCATTGGGAGCACGGACTCTTAACCGCTAGACCACCAGGGAAGTCCCTTGCTGAATTCTTTCTGCACTGAGACATATAGAACCGGAGCTCCTCAGAGCCCGCCCGAAAATGCCACCTAGCGGTTTCAATTCCATCAGCAACCTTCATCCCCTTGGCCCTGTAAGGTAACATATTCAAAGGTTCCAGGGATTAGGACGTGCCCTTCTTTGGAGGAGGCATTGTTCTGCCTACAACAAGTCTCTGTGTGTCTCTCGAAATTAAGCATGCTTGTCTCTGTGGCCATGCCAACATGTGAAGCTTGACTAGCACAGGACAGGAACTCAGAACTGTCATTGGTAGGGAAGTCAGATGGCCACACCGTTGGATGAATGCATCACGACAAATCTAAAACAAATACTGGAGTACCAGAGTGGAATATTGAATTCCAAATAGCCAATACGGCTGTGCACACCCTTAATGAAATGCACTGTTATGAATTAAGATATGCCCTAAAGCAAGGTCTTTGGAGAAATCAGCATGACGCCGTCATTTCCATGTGTTATTGTGCAAGTGGGGTTTATTCATTTAGCAATAACCAATAATTAAACATCTAAACCTCCATGTTGATTCACAAATGGATGCAAATCATCTATTTTTAAACCCTCAAAACTCCTGACCCAATAGGCTGTGATTTTCTGTTTCTGCAAACACACGGGCATATAGCTTCCCTCACCAGCAAAATTCCATTATGTATCTATCGTAGGGAGATCAAATTTACCTATTCAGCCCCTATTAGATTTCTGACTCTCCCGCCAAGATGCTGTGAGATATCGTGTGCCAGAGTGCTCTAAAAAGCCCAGAGGAATCAACAGGTAGCAGTGCCTTTATTCTTAAATTTAGATTGCTTCTCTAGTAGGCAGCTTTTTTCGCGTGTTTCTAGTCCCAAATTCCTATTCAATCCTGAACCACAAAGAAACGGCCGAATCGTTTATGGGGTCAGTCCACACAACTGCACATCTATGGGTCTGTCATCAGGGAAGCTACTGATTTGTCTTCCTGGGCAGTGTAACTGTACCCCGACCTCTCAGAAGCAGGCATTCTATTTGAAGTGCATCCCTTGTTTGGAAGGTGAACACTATAAAGTCACCGGTTCAGAGACACCAGCATATCAAATTTATGATGAAAGCAATTTTATTTTATTTTCTTTAAAGGTTTTTTGTTTGATGTGGACCATTTTTTAACATCTCTATTGAATTGGTTACAATATTGCTTCTGTTTTATGTTTGTTTGGTTGGTTTTCTTTTTTGGCCATGAGGCATGTGGGATCATAGCTCCCCGACCAGGGATCAAACCGCACCCCCTGCACTGGAAGGCAAAGTCTTAACCACTGGCCCGCCAGGGAAGTCCCATGAAAGCAATTTGAATCCTTTACCCTGTTTTGTTTCCACCACCCTGTCTTTGCTTCTTTTTATTCCTTTCTTTGAATAGTTCGTGATAAGAAAGACCATGACCCAGGTGGCTTTGAACTGAGAACACTAATTGGTTTGGGTGGGGTTATCCATCCTCTTACATATGCACCAAGCAGCTACTGAGCACTAGGGCAGCTCAGCACAGGGCATGGAAGTAAGGCGTCCAGTGTCGGTTTAACCCCTTGAACCCTATTCAAGACCTAGACTTTACAAGGTAATTGTGAGATCTGTCACCATAGTGACAATAGCCACATGCCAGACGCTACTAACATAATGAAGTTCCACGCTTTCACTTTCTCTGGGCATTCCTTGTCATCTCCCTAACAGACTGCCCCCATCCCGGTTTCTCGAGAAAGGTGCCCACGCCACCTCTTTGCATCTGCACGGAGAAAGAAATGTCATCATTTAGGGCAGGCTTTCAGCCAAAGCTCACTGACAAACATCTCCTAAGGATTAAAGGTAAAAAAAGGAAAAGAAATGTCTGCATGAAAGTTACCAAGGACAAGGACACACTTCAGTTTCTATAGTAGACAGTGGTGGCTATGATTCCTCTCAATTACTTTTTTTTAGGTTCCAGGAAGATTTCATTCTACGTTTTTCCTTCTCCTTGTACAAAAAAGAGCACATGCAAACAAGAAATGAGAAACGGACGTTCACTGTAGACTAACTTGAGTCTGGTTGGTCTTTAGCAAACATTTTAATTTAAGGTCTACTTGAACAAGGAGATATCCAAGTTTTACTAGTATTGGATTAAGTTAATATATGGAACATGATTGTTTTCACAGATTTTCAGTGTTGTGTTCTCCAAAAGAAAAGGGGCATTTTGTTCAAGCAAGAAAATCATTTTTCTAACGTAGTTAGAATCATCTGACGACACACATTTGCCATTTGATTGCAGTGAATATTGGCAGGAAATAAAGTCCAAATGTGTATCAACAACATGGATTCTGAACAATCAAGTCCAATTGTTTTATCAAATATCCCTTGCTTGTGTATTTAAAACAATCAGTGGCTCCCTTTAAGACTCAAAAAGTGCTAATATCTTAAGGCATTAGAGCCAAAGGAACCACTCCTTGTATAATTTTCAGGTGCTCACTCCAGCACGCAAATGTTCTTAATTCTATTAGTTTCTCTAGATCCACTCCTTTACAGATGATTCAGGTATAACATAGAACACTATATGCTCAGACTGGTAATCACCTGCAAATCAAGACGACAGCAATGCTAAAAAGGCAATATATGGAAAGAATTAAGTCATTAATTATGATACTCTCCATCGATTAGACACTGCGTAAATTCAAGTCGAACAAGTGGTACATTACCGAGATAACTGAATATGAAAAAAAAAAGAATGGTTATAGAAAATACCACGCACAGGACATTATACAACCCTCTTGGCAAATCTGAGGCTGAGCGAGCAGGTGTTTTCTGTTTAGAATAAGTACTTACCATCCTCCGTGGGCACATAGATATTCAAATAAAGGCAGTCTTCATTCTGATCTTGAACGTAGGTCATCAGAGTATCCAGATTGGCAGTAAACCAGATGGGCAGCATGTCATGCAAGAGAGACCGCTCATCCAGGTGCTGGGGGCACACGGCAGCAAACTGAGTGGCGTTCCGAACCCCAGTCCATGAGGAGGGGGGTTCCGGGGGCTGAAACCGCCTTTCCCCAGTAGGAGGCGAGGCATAAGGGACCCCCAAGTATTGCTCCACTGGACCCAAAATCTCATTGGGCAGCGGTGTTCTCAAGCCCCTGATTTTGCCGTAATTGGTGTTGACCACAGGATACTGCGCCTGGCTGTCGATGAGCGTGAACTTGATGGCCAGGGCAGTGATCCACAACAGGACGTTGGAGTTCACCATGACACAGACCGGGGTGAAGACCAGCGGAAGCCATAACAGTCCCTGGGGTCTCGACATGGTTCACCACCACATCCGCGGGCGTCCGTGCGATGCAACTCCAAGCAAAGCAAGCCGTGAAGGGAGCCTGCAGAGAGAGACGGCTTTCCAGGGACCAAGACCCTGGAGAGGGGAAGGGCTCGCTAGGAAGCCTCTTCGATGGGTCATAGACAGAGCCCGAGCTTAACAACAAACCCGGCGGTTTTCTCAGCAGCCCATTACAGGACAGCAGCCCTCTCTTAATCCTGGTGCCGAATTCCAGCCCGTGCGAGGCTCCAAGGAAGCGGTGACCATCCAACACCTCCCCGGGGCAGCGATCACTTAGGAGACCTCCAAGGCAGAGCGGTCAGCCTAATGGGAGAAAAAAGCAGACAAGGCTAAGGAAGGCAAGACCACTGCCACCAATGGCGTTTGCTGCGTCTTCCATGCAACCCTCAACATCACGCGAGGAAATCTCATTCACCGATGAATCTGTAGAGCGGCATCTGCGGGCAGTAGAATTTCGCCAGACAACCGCTTGTCTTAACTTCTACAGTGAGTCCTATCAGCAAGAACGATGCCAGTACTCCGGAAACATTCAAGTCTTTGTTCAATGAACAAACACACTGCCAAAAGTTACACACATTGCACAGATAACTGTACTGATGTCTCCTAATTGCACTATTATTGATAATATTAGCCCAGCAATGGATAGGCACTCCCAAAACACTGTTTCTCAGATGTTTAAGAAAACTGTCACTTTATACATAAAATAAACAAGGACCTACTGTATAGCACAGGGAACTATACTCGGTATTTTGTAATAAACTATATGGGAAAAGAATGGATATAGGTATATGTTTAACTGAATCACTGTGCTGTACACCTGAAACTCAACATTGTAAATCAACTATACTCCAATATAAAGTAAATATATTTTCTCCCATTCTGAGGGTTGTCTTTTCGTCTTGTTTATGGTTTCCTTTGCTGTGCAAATCCTTTTAAGTTTAATTAGGTCCCATTTGTTTATTTTTGTTTTTATTTTCATTACCCTAGGAGGTGGGTCAAAAAAGGTATCACTGTGATTTATGTCAAAGAGTGCTGCAAAGCAGAAACAGAGACACAGATGTAGAGAACAAACGTATGGATACCAAGTGGGGAAGGAGGGTGGGATGAACTGGGAGATTGGGATTGACATATATACACTACTATGCATAAAATAGCTAACTAATGAGAACCTACTGTAGAGCACAGGGAACTCTACTCAACGCTCTGTGGTGACCTAAATGGGAAGGAAATCCAAAAAAGAGGGGACATATGGATACGTAGAGCTGATTCACTTTGCTGTACAGTAGAAACTGTAATACAACCCTGTAAAGCAACTGTACCCCAATAAAATTTTTAAATAAATTCATACATACATACATACACTAATAAATACATAAATAAATGTAAAAAAAAAAACTGTCACTTTTTCCTAAGGTATTATGAGTGGAGCTCTAAAAGTTTTCCAAGACGGGTAAAGGGAAGTGTGCAACCAGACCAGACTGGTTTCATGCCAGGTGGGTATTTACCAGCGAACATAAAGGGAGCAACATGCAGTGGAAAGAGCATCGACACCGGATACTCATCCTCCTCGGGCTACGCAGGGGCACGTGTCTGTAGGCCCCAGACATCATCGCCCTGAATCTCAGCTTCCTCGTAAGAAACGGAGCAAGATGCTGCATCTCAAGTACGTGCCGTACTGCTTGTCACATCAAGACACCATTCATAATTAAGAGTGTGGATACAGCAATCCCGATCTCATGTAAAGCACTGCATGCCTTCAGGGGTAAACCCTGCAGCCTATTTAAGAACCTTCTGGTACATCTGAGTCATCTTCCTACTGAGTCTGGGAGGAGTTAACTTTTAAAGAGTGACCTCCTTGGGAATTCCCTGGCGGTCCAGTGGTTAGGACTCCGGCGCTCTCACTGCAAGGGCCGCGGGTTCAATCCCTGGTCGGGGAACTGAGACCTGCAAGCCACGTGGCACCCCCAAAATGAAGAAAACAAAAAGGATCACCTCAATTTGTCCCTACGGGATCACACGACGACTCTCCCCAGATAAACCACTGCGCGTAGGACATTCAAGAATGTCGCACGTGAGTACCATACATGATGCATTAGAGACAGAAAACACTTCATGAGGTGTTGCAGGGACTCTACCTTTTTTTTAATCAACATTTTTTTACTGAAGTATAGTTGATGTACAACGTTGTGTTAATTTCTGCTGTCCAGCAGAGTGATTCAGTTATACAGACACATAGTTTTTTTATATATTCTTTTCCATGATGGTTTATCATAGGATACTGAATATAGTTCTCTGTGATACACAGTAGGACCTTGGTGTTTATCCATCCTATACATAAAAGCTCACATCTGCTAACCCCGAACTCCCCCTCCATCCCTCCCCCAACCCCTCCCCCTTGGCAACCACCAGTCTGTTCACTACAGGACTCTACCTTTAAATACAGCATTCTTCAGCTGAAAATAGACAGATGTGCTTCTAAGGACACAGATTATTCTGGGTTATTGAGTCTTTCTGGGCTAGAATATAATTATGCATTTCATTTCAGGGAATGGTTGAGTAGAATATGTCAAACAGATAATTTATTTTCTAATGAAACATATCTGAGCCAGACCTATCACGGAGCTAGAATAAGTCTGGGGGAAATTTTGTCATCCGTGACATCCTGGGCCAAGTTAATCAGAGTTGGATGAAAATGCACTACAACACGGGATGGTAGCATTGAGAGTGAAAATTCGCATCACACCCAATGGCTGATTTATGTGTTTGCTTTTATCTTTGTACTGGAGACAACATTTGGATTTCTGCCACAGCATGATCCAATTGCTGAATAATTAAGAGACAGACAGAAAACGTGAAAGAGGTGCTGACTTGTCTGAAATCTTGTGTTCCTGAAAGCCCTTCTGGTTTACAACCAGCATCAGTACTTCCTTCTCAAGCCTTCCTCATGGTCATAGGAGATGCCAGTAATTTCTGATTCTGATAGACCTGGGTCCCCAAATGCTACCTCTCTGTTAGCTGGAGAAGTGAGTCAACCTCTCTGAGCTTTAAGTAGATGGCATGTCATGCCTCCTTTGTGGGGCTGGGCTGAGCCACAAGGGAGCAAAGGGGCAGGGCAGAGAAAAGGTCTCCTCAACACCATGAAATGCTGGGATTTTGAACACAGACCTGCTCAAAACACTCCCGGGTACAGAGACAAAATGCACTGAAGGCAGCCCAGGGTTGGCATGAAGCAGGTATAGAGCGAGTACTTTAAACTCTTTGAGCCTCTCTTTACTTATGTGTTTCTAACTCTCTGGGAATTAACTGAGCTGGTCCACACAAGGCATCACATAGTCCCTGGACCACAGAATTCCATAAAGGTAGAATTCAGTTGGTGGATTTGTCCCAGGACTTACAACGTGAATGCCTTGAGGAAGCCTGGTCCACTCCATCATTTTTCCAGCTCCATGTGGAAGACAGCACCTCTATGTCACATATTTGTTAAGACTGAGCAAGTGAGGGCACACGTACACTTCCTGCTTCACCTGTGTGATCAAGCCTACCTCCCCACAAGGTTCTGAGGGCCAGAGAGAGACCATGAACCAGCCAGACCTAAGAGGAGGGGAATGGGGGAGCGGGTATCTGGACACTCGTGAAGCCCAGGCTAGGCATTCAAAGCAATCATACGTTCCGAGCCAACTTATTTCCCGATGCTCTGGAATTTGGCACTTTGCACACATGGAATACCACCAATGCCGAGCACTGTTGCACAGACTCTGCACTGCTGACATCTGGGACCACACTGCTCTTTGTGGTGAGGGCCATCCTGAGCCCTGTAGGGTGTGTAGTAGCACCTCTGGGCTCTACGCACCCGAGGCTGGTAGCACCCGCCTCTCATTTTTAACACAAAAATGTCCCCAGACATTGCTAAGTGACCTCTGGAGGCAAGATCATCTCAAGGTAAGAACCACGGGTGTAAATCATCAAATATGGGATCATGGTGGCCACGTAAATGACTGAGCACCTGTGGGTACATTTGAAAATTATCAAATTATTTATGTTTGTGTGTGTATATATATGTGTGTGTGTGTCACATTCAAATATTTGGCAACTGTAAAAGTTTTAGCAATGAAGGTTTAAAAAATAAACCTATTTTAAATATGCATCCTCATTTAAAAATCATTATAAGTTTATTTTGGGGAGGACCAAAAAAAGACTTCTCAGGTAAACGTCACACTGAAAATAATTTTACAAGGAGTGAAATGCTGTTATAGCTACACATAATATATATGCACAGTTAGGATACGTATAATACACATATTTATAAATATGTTATCTATTTTCTCTATAATATGTATTTATATATTTTCAAATTTTTCCGAAATAAAAACAAGATACTACAGGGCTTCCCTGGTGGCACAGTGGTTGAGAGTCCGCCTGCCGGTGCAGGGGACGCGGGTTCGTGCCCCGGTCCGGGAAGATCCCACATGCCGCGGAGCAGTTGGGCCCGTGAGCCATGGCCGCTGAGCCTGTGCTCTGCAACAGGAGAGGCCACAGCAGTGAGAGGCCCACGTACCGCAAAAAACAAAAAAACAAACAAAAAAAACCAAGATACTACAAAGGAAATTCCTGAAGAAAAAATTTTAATGAAAAAAATGAGAACAAAAACTGTAACTTCACTGCATACATACAACTGGGGAGTTAGGAAGGCCTTGACAGCATGTTCTCCCTGCAAAAGTTGCGCACAGACTAATTTCTCAGAGTGGCATTTCGACCTGATTTATAACTTGATTAGGTAGTTTCGAATGATCTCTACAGGACAGTCGTTCTGTACGAGGCTGTAATTAAGACTTGGCTCCAGCTACTCAGGCAAGCTAAACTATAAATGAGTCAAAATAAAAACTGCAATAAATTTCCTTCCAAAGTGCAGATCACTCAAATTGAGATTGGTTTAAGTTTACAATATGTATTTAATTTAGGTGAGCCCTGATCCAATTTATCTTGGTGTTTTGGCCTTCCAAGGAATAAAATCATGTCTCCTGGGTGTACACGGCCTCACCTTTCTGTGGCTGCGAAATACATTAGAAGACAGAACTCTGTGGATGCATCTTCCAAGAAAAAAAAAAAAAAGAAAAGAGAAGAGGATTAATGAGGTGGCCCAGCCCTCCCCTGATGTGACTCTCAGCTCCATCGAAGGTCTGGGACGTGCTATCTGCTACCAATAGTCTGCTGACCCCAAGAGGCACTTGGAAGATTCACTTTCATCTCACATCCCAAAGCATCAGGAAACCAAGAACAATAGATGCTGGTAAAATTAATGAGCTTGTACAACAATCCTGCCACACTGTTTCCTCGAAAGTCTGCAACAGCCATTCCCCCAACTACAACCTGTAGACCTCCCCAGTTTCATTTTTTCTTTTGTTTTTGGTGAGGACACCAACGTTTCATGGTACCCAAGTGGGGTATGGTTCATCTTTAATCCTACAACACAGATGTCTACCGTGAGGTGGCCCAGGGCACCTGTTATCTACGTGAACAACCTCGACATTCTGCACATGGGCTGACAACACACACGCGTGCGCGCGCGCGCACACACACACACACACACACACAATCCCTATTCGAGATTCCTTGATGCTGGCAATCAGCCAGTTATTACATTTTTGTGTATTTTTTAATATGCTGGCTTTGATTTTATCTCCCAGATGGGCACAGTCACAATCTACTGTGTCTTTTGTCAAATCTTCTAGCTCTCTGCACATCTATCCCTGTACTTCCTTTCATTTCTAAAAACCAGATCCCATCAAAATCCACCCTTTTGAACCAAGAAGTTTAGATGTAAATAATTACAGAGTGAAGATGCCATATGTACTACCTTCAAGGTTGCTGTATGCCCAGTGGGGGCTTCAAAGCATCAACTCCATCACCTCCATCACCATTTCTGTTCTCACACTGAAGTTTAATGGCTCAGGAAAACAACAGGGCCACAGTCATAGGAACTGGAGTTTGCAACAAGAGCCAGAACCCAGACTAAACCCAGGAAAAAGAGTTAATGGCTTATATGTGGTCCAGTCAAGACACTGAACAGACTGGGCATATATCTGGACAAAAAATAATTCAAAAAGATAGATGCGCCCCTATGTTCACAATATCACTAGTTACAATAGCCAAGACATGGAAACAACCTAAATGTCCATCAACAGAGGAATGAATAAAGAAGATGTGGTACATATATACAATGGAGTATTACTCAGCCATAGAAAAGAACAAAATAACGCCACTTGCAGCAACATGGATGGACAGACTGTCATACTAAGTGAAGTAAGACAGAGAAAGACAAATACCATATGCTATCACTTACATGTGGAATTTAAATATGACACAAACGAACTTACCTATGAAACAGAAACAGACTCACAGACATAGAGAACAGTCTGGTGGTTCTCCAGGCCAAGGGGGAGGGGTTTGGGGGAGGGATGGATAGAGAGTTTGGGGTTAGCAGATGCAAACTATTATATATAGGATGGATAAACAACAAGGGAACTATATTCAATATCCTGTGGTAAACCATAACGGAAAATATAAAAAAGAATGTATACATATGTATAACTACATCACTTTGCTGCATAGAAGAAATTAACATTGTAAATCAACTATACTTCAATTAAAAAAGGATTGATTGGATAGAAAGATACACCATGCATATGTAGGCCAGAGATATGATCAGGAATAAAGCATGGATGTTTTTTCTAGAGCAATGATGCGGACAACAGAATCTACAGTGGTCACCGAAATAAAACACCAACACTTAGTCATAGATCAGTAAGTATTTCATAAAGATCACTATTCTAAGTTACTGGGACATAGCGGGAGATGAGACAGAATTCCTGCCCACATGAAGATTATACTCTCATGAAAGTGTCCCTAAAAGCGGTGCTTTTTTCCTTATTCATTGTGTGTACATCTAAAGCAAGCACAGGGACTGGCATGTATTAAAAGCTCATTAAATGCTTGACTTTCTGTGTCTAATTCAACTGATACCTAACATTATTTCCAAATCCAAATCAAATGTTCATAGAAGCAATACTACTTACGATAGCCAAGACATGGAAGCAACCTAAATGTCAACAGACGAATGGATAAAGAAGATGTGGTACATATTTTACCATGGAATACTACTCAGCCATCACAAAGAATGAAATCATGCCATTTGCAGCAACATGGATGCAACTAGAGATCATCAAACTAAGTGAAGTCAGTCAGTCAGAGACAAATATCACACAATATCTATCACTTATATGTGGAATCTAAAAAAACATGATACGAATGAATTTACATACAAAACAGAAGTAGACCCACAGACAGAAAACAAACTTATGGTTACCAAAGGGGAAGGGAGGGAGGAATAAACTAGGAGTTTGGGATTAACAGATACACACTTCTATATATAAAATAAATAAACAACTAGGTCCTACTGTATAGCACAGGGACTCTGCTCAATATTTTGTAATAACCTATCAGAGAAAAGAATCTGAAACAGTATATACATATATGTATATATATGTGTGTGTGTGTATATATATATATGTATATATATATATAAAACTGACTCACTTTTCTGTACACCTGAAACTAACACAACATTGTAAATCAACTATACTTCAATAAAAAATAAATTTCAAAAAAAATCTATTTTGATCACTGTAGCCCTAGGGCAAAGAAAAATGTTCAACACTTAACAGAAAATTTAATAAACACATGCTTAATTTTTAAAAAGCTATTTATTACCAAACATGATTCCCAAATCTAAATCAAGTAATTTGCAAATATGTCCAGGGTTTGTGTGGAGCTCTCTCACCAAACTCAAGTCACAGATCATCAAGGTCAAATTGTCATGTCTTCAAGACATCTGGTCTCTGAAAAATCTCATTTCTGTGCTCCTCTGTCTCCATGCTTTTGTTCCACAGTTCAATAATTAGTACCATCCTTTTTCTAGTTATTTAGGTAAATGCAAGGCCACCTGTGGTGGCTCTCTTTCCAAGATTCCACATACACTAAGTCCTCACATCTGCTGAGGGTCTTAACACAGGACCAGAGACGTGGTTACCGGTAACCTCACTGGTTACTGGTCAAAGAGAGGAGAGATCACAAAGGGTTAGCGAAAGTGCAGAAGCCCAATGGCACCAAATGTTGAGCACGGATGTTGAGCCCTTCCCACGCCACGCCAGTGACAAGTAGTGTGGCCACACAGGAAACAAATGTGTGTCACGGAGGAAAGTCGAGCGTGCAGAAGACTTTGGTGCAGATCAGCGTACACACACATATATACACAAACTATATAGTTAAATCGCTTCTATCTGTCCCATAGAGCTTCTTGAATATTCATGTCGGGAGACAGACATTTCCATTTGCAGCCGTAGTCACAGTAAGAAAGGAACAGGAAGAACCCAGACATTCACGAAGAGGTGAATGGATAAATGCTGGCATATTAAAACAGAATACTACACACAGTGAAACATAAAAAATGGATCTGTAAGTTAAAACGGATACATTTCCCAAATAAAAAGCAAGTCACAGAAGAATACATATGGTGTGAAGTTACTGATATGATATTACATAAAACTAAACAGTATATTACTTAGAGCTGTATTTGTACTGAAATACAAAAAACAGGAAGGGCACGATTAAAACCAAATTCTGGGACAGTTAACTCCTATCCAGGGTCACAATTCACAATACAAAGATATTGGTAATGTTCTATTTTCTAGTAGGGCCGTATGTATATTTGTTTAGCTTCTATGTGGGTATTTATATATTTCCATGTAGTGCACATTTTATGAGCATGGTTATTTCACAGTGCAAATTTCCATCAAGAGATGCATGTCTATATAGGTTTGCCCTCACTTTATTTTCCCAAGCACTTAAAAAAATATCTGAGGGGGCTTCCCTGGTGGCGCAGTGGTTGAGAGTCCGCCTGCCGATGCAGGGGACACGGGTTCGTGCCCCGGTCCGGGAAGATCCCACATGCCGCAGAGCGGCTGGGCCCGTGAGCCATGGCCGCTGGGCCTGCGCGTCCAGAGCCTGTGCTCTGCAACGGGAGAGGCCACAGCAGTGAGAGGCCCGTGTACTGCCAAAAAAAAAAAAAGAAAAAATCTGAAATTTTAAATGAAAATATCTGAAATTTTAAAAGGGAAGGAAAAAGATCAATGCCAAGGTTACATGCCAAGCCCAAGGCAATGGGCCATCTGCCCACACAATCCATAAAAAGCAGCAGTGGCTGACAGCATCGCTAAAACTAGAGTCAGGTCACCTAAGACGCTACTGCCTAGGTCGCTAACTAGCCAGGCGACCTCTGACCCATCACTCAGCGCCCAGAGCTGCAGCTCCCTGGACGGCGCCATGAAGACCTGGAGGACGTGCCCTCTGCTGTGGCCTTCAGCCTGAGGATCCTCGGGAACCACAGACGGCTATCCTCAAAACTGAGTGTACGTGAAACAGGGAAGCGGTGGGAACAGAAAGTTCTCCAATGAGGCAGAAAGCCATACTTCAGGGGAGACCACTGGCACTGCAGAGTACGGGAAGATGCGCGGTGTCAGAAGCAGATAAAACAGGCTTACAACCCTATTTCTAAAAAATGTATTCTTCAGGACCACAAAACCTCTACGGGCAGGATAAAAAGATTTACATTCACCTGAATTCTACACCCACATTCATAATGAATATTAATTCCCCGATATTCACGGATTCCCTGTACTCACTATCCTATACAAAGAATCCATTGCCACCTTCTCATATCTGCATATGGAGTTATTTTGCAAGAGTTTGTACTGGAAATTATGCACACATATATATAACTATATGTATATAGTTTTAAAATATACACATATCTACATCTAAGCTAATAATATAATAGGATGCACGTGTGTGTGTGTGCGTGCATGTGTGTGTGTGTGTGTATCTCACCAAACCAACCCACTGAGGTATCAAGTTCCTTTTGTTCAGGTACCATGCCTTCTCCATTCTTTGTAAATCTCTCCAGCACCTTGTGCAAGGCCCTTCATGTTGTACATGATCAATAAAACATATTATACGTGATGCCGATTACCCATTGCTAGATAGTTCGGTCTAAGTGTGAGCAGTCTGAAAAACAGGCTCAAATACACACCGCTGGGCATCGCAACATCTACTCATCCAGCTGTTAAACATCTGGAAGGAGTACGGGCAACGGTTAGGGACGTGCCTTCTGGACTTGGGCTGCCTAGAATTCAACGCCGTCAGCAACCACTGAAGGCTGGAGACCATCGATGCCTCCACATTCCTACCTATAAAATGGGCACAGCATAGGATGTAAGTTAAATATCTGGAAGGAGTACAGGCAAGGGTTAGGGACGTGCCTTCTGGACTTGGGCTGCCTAGAATTCAACGCCATCAGCAACCACTGAAGGCTGGAGACCATCGATGCCTCCACATTCCTACCTATAAAATGGGCACAGCATAGGGTGTAAGTTAAATATCTGGAAGGAGTACAGGCAAGGGTTAGGGACGTGCCTTCTGGACTTGGGCTGCCTAGAATTCAACGCCATCAGCAACCACTGAAGGCTGGAGACCATCGATGCCTCCACATTCCTACCTATAAAATGGGCACAGCATAGGATGTAAGTTAAATATCTGGAAGGAGTACAGGCAAGGGTTAGGGACGTGCCTTCTGGACTTGGGCTGCCTAGAATTCAACGCCGTCAGCAACCACTGAAGGCTGGAGACCATCGATGCCTCCACATTCCTACCTATAAAATGGGCACAGCATAGGGTGTAACTTAAGGATATTACTGCACGTAGGTATAGGGGCATATACGTGTGTGTGAATACATACACCACATATGCATATGTACGTGTACGTAAATATATATACATGTGCAACAAGAAGTGTTCCCCAAAGAAACGAGAGCTAATTATAACTACTTCCTGACATTTTACTCAATGCTTCCACTGTGACCCACTTTGATCAATATGACGATACGTAATCAAACTCCCATCTGAATACAGTCTACATTCCAGATGATGAGGTCAAGGCTGTAATTTAAATCACTACAATTAGGCAAATGCGTGCTCCACTTCTTCCCAGCCCCTCCTTCTGTGGGACTGTGGGCTTCTGCAGGTTGGAATTTGGAATGGAGTGTCTAAGAGACGCATTGAAACTTCTAGATACGTAGAGAGAACTGTCCCCAAGGGCTTCTGTCAGATGGTAACAGAGGAGTGAAGGACTGAAACTCAAGAATGTGAACACAAGCCTACCAAGATTTACAGACAGTGGGAAAGATGTACCAGGAAGGAACACACATTATTTCAGAGTCAATTCACATTCATTGCTAGACGATGAGCGACTGAAAGGCAAAGACCACAGATGATCAATAGTTAAACTTGGGAAAGTGAAGGTCCTCAGCAAAGGTTATTCAATCAAAAGGAAGAGACAAGATACTGAAGGAAGCCATAAGGAACCTGGACAAGAAAGGCAGAAAAATGGCAAGTCAGCATCCACGATGCTCTCCTTAGCTGATTTCCTGTGGGTACCATAGTAAACCCCCTACCAGCGACTCCATTCGTACCCCCAACATAAACCTCCTGTGGGCCCCATCCTTTAGCCCCTACGGTTTTTGCCTGTGTGAGTTTCATCGTGAAGACAGAGTGTCTTGGGTTTGCCCTTTGACACAAGAATGAAAAGTGTTATTCTGTGGCACTTTACCAGTTTCAGTCAATTTTGATGGAACCTAACTTTAAAAACTGAGGTACAGATCCATTTCCGAGGATCTATTTGTGAGATCTCTGCAAGTAAAGTAAGGAGTCCCAGATGTTAAGCACTCTATTTTTTTTTCTGCTTATTATATCTCTTTTAGTCATTTTTTAAATTGAAGTATAGCTGATTTACAATGTTGTGTTAATTACTGCTGTATAGCAAAGTGATTCATTTATGCATATATATGTTCTTTTCCATTATGGTTTATCATTTGTGGTTTACTGAATATACTTCTCTGTGCTATACAGTAGAACCTTGTTGTTTATCCATCCTATATGAATAGCTTACATCTATCTGCTCACCCCAACTTCCCACTCCATCCCTCCCCCAACCCCTCCCCCTTGGCAACCACCAGTCTGTTCTCTATGTCTGTGATTCTGTTTCTGTTTCATAGACAGGTTCATGTGAAGCACTCTTAATACCATTCACTATAAAAGGCGTTCCCAGAGTTGTATAACAGGGGCTGAAGTGATCTTGATCAACAAAAGGAGATATTTATGACAAGAAGTTGAGTGAGTTCCCCTGCAAAGGAAAGCTACTCGTGTGAGCAAAAAAGAGGAGTCTATTGATAGACAGCCCAGTTTGACCTGGGGTTAGTACCTTAGATGTGGTGGGACCTCACCCAGTCAGATGGGGGGCCTGCCGATCGATGGCTGAACACCTGGACACTTTGGGGTTAGTCTGGATGAGAAGAACCGAGTCTTCCCAAAGGAGACAATGATCAAGAACCATTTCAGGTGATAATGATAAGTGTGTGTCTCTGAGTCTGTAACAAGTAGCTTTGAAAGGGCTGCTTATAGCCTCTACCGATGAACTGTACAGTGTCCAACAACAGAGAGTGTCTTCAGCATGTTTCCTGAGACACCATCCATGACTCAAGGACTGGCTCAAGCTTATATAGACCCCAGCTGGAGTGTCCCACTTTTCCTCTGAAGCCTGTATCCTATTTGCCTAAAGCATACTTCATCTTATGGGGAAGGCTGTTTCATCGTACGTGGAAGACCCTGCATCTTGGAAATTACTATTTTCAGTGTGATGCTCACTGTGACAGGTGGAATTCTTCTCTCCTGTGTTTCTGATGGTGTCGAGTCACTTCAAGTGATGAAAGCTGATGTGCTTATACACCGTAGGACTCTGGGCGATTAAACAATCCTGTTCCCACACACTGTACTCGCCAAGCACAACTCTATCTAAGCTCCCAGAAGAGGCGGGTTTGTTTTCTGTCTTGACCACCACCATCTCCACCCATTCCCCAGCACGTTTCCTCTGTCTTCCTCAAACAGGAAGATTCATGTGTGAAAACCAACCCTTTTCCCAGGGGTTGAGACACTCCAGAGAGGTTTCCCGTCTTAGCATCAGAAACTACCTGAGTTGAGACCTTCCATCTCTAGCAATTGACTGGGTCATCCAAGATGTGGAATGTAGGCGAGGGCTCTTCTTCCCTGAAAACCTTTGTGTCTCACATTATGTAGAGAGGGAGGAGATGAAGGAAGAAAAGAGATGCAAAAGGAAGGAGAGAATTCACAAAGGGAGGGAAGGATAAGAAGTCTGTAGTCAAGAGACAGATTCAGGGTCAAGGCTCAAAGGCATCTCCTCGTTAATCCCCCAAAGCCTTACGAGCATTATAACAAAAGTACAATTCATGCAAATGAAATGGATGGTGCCAATAAATGCAGAAAATAGCGTTCAACTGTCACTGCCCCTGACACCTTTACTTTGTAAAGAGAAATGAGGGAAGATTCGAATCCACTAGATTCCTTACTTTACCTTCACATGCAAACACTCTCACACTGTACCCTCTCTATTGGAGCCTAATTACTCTCTCATCCCCAGCCTCTGGCAAAATTCCTACCTACACACGCAGGTTTCAAAAAGAAAAGCTGAATAAAGTAAATTTTTAAATCCTTTCCTCTACGCAGTTCCAAATTCAGAGTTTCTCTACCCAGAGTCCCTGATTCCCATGCCCACCCAGGTGCCCCTGAATAGAACCCAGGGGTTCTATAAGCTAGAACAGATGAGAGAGATTACATCTTTGTTTTCAGTAAATGTGAACTGAAATTTAGGCTTTGCTTCTTATGAATGTAGGTGTAACAGACACACACACACACACACACTCAGTAACAGGAGAGGTCCCTGTAACTTTCCCCCAACAGAAGTCACATATTTTCTTATCAAATGAATGTTATGGCAGATATCACAAAATGCTGTCTATAGTCACCACTACTTTCCAGTTGTGACAATTATCGGCCTCTTAACTAGATCTGGTTACTTAATACACAAAGAAGAAGCACATAAAATACTATGACACATTTTACAATCCAGCAATCCCACTCCTGGGCATATATCCAGAGAAAACTCTAATTCAAAAAGATACATGCAGGGACTTCCTTGGTGGTCCAGGGGTTAAAACTCCATGCTCCCAGTGCAGGGGGCCCAGGTTCAATCCCTGGCCAGGGAACTAGATCCCACGGGCTGCAACTAAAACAAGATCTCACCTCAATGAAGATCCCGCATGCAACTAAGACCCAGCCGTCAAATAAATAAATATTAAAAAAAGATACAGGCACCCCAATGTTCATAGCAGCTCTATGCACAACAGCCAAGACATGGAAGCAACCTAAGTGTCCACTGACAGATGAATGGATAAAGGAGATGTGGTACATATATACAATGGAATATTACTCAGTCATGAAAAAGAATGAAGTAATGCCATTTGCAGCAACATGGATGGACCTAGAGATGATCATACTAAGTGAAATAAGTCAGACAGAGAAAGACAAATACCATATGATGTCACTTATATGTGGAATCTAAAAAAATGATAAAATGAACTTATTTACAAAACAGAAACAGACTCACAGACAAAGAAAACAAACTTATGGCTATCAAAGGGGAAAGGGGGGAAAATAAATTAGGAGTTTGGGATTAGCATATACAAACTACTATATATAAAACAGATAAACAAGGTCCTACTATAGAGCACAGGAAACTATATTCAATATCCTGTAATAGACCATAATGGAAAAGAATATGAAAAATAACGTATATATATGTATAACTGAGTCACTTTGCTGTACAGCAGAAAATAACACAAGGTTGCAAATCGGCTATACTTCAATAATAAAACACTATGGCACATTTAAAGAATATCTTGATAGCTACGTCAATAAAACTGGTTTCCTTTTAAGGTTATTTATCTTATGACTTAAAATACTATTTTCAGAAAGGGTGTATACTTTTCCCCAAACTGACAAAGGGATCACACACACGCACACACACACACCCCCCGAGTAGGCATGGTTAAGATCCCAAACTACTGATACCGCCTGCATCTCCAGCTACCCTGAACTGGTTATAGAAGGGCTTTCTGCTGGTGGATACGGTACACGTGGTTGAGTGAATAAAGACCACACACTCAACAATCTTGCAACAAGGCTTTTCTGGCTCTTCTGCCCTCCCTTCGGAGAAAGTGCCCTGAGCGTAAGTCCCCTGTGAGAAGGCAGGACACCTCCGCCTGAAGGTCTTGCCTTGCTGTGGTCACACCTGTCCAGGTCAGGGAAGTCTTCCTGGGCATCCCTCCCCACAGACCTTTGCTAGAACCTGACACCACCCCAGTCTGGCTTCCCTAGTGGTCAAAGCTATGCCCACAACAAGTGACTGATAGGAATACTGGGACCAGGAGTTCACCCTTTATCTACACCACTTGTATACGGAAGAGGCAGGGATCAGCTCCAAGGCCAGGGCACCCCTTCACCTCTGGAATGATTCCAGCAAAGGCAGGGTCCTTCTCTCTTTCTAAACCAAAGCCGCTTAAATTTTAAACCTAAAACTTGAGAATAAAGGAACGTTGAAAACTCACACGTCTTTCTAATCCTAGATACATAGAACATGATGGCTAATGTGAGTTTCCATTTGAAATACCACCAGTGGACGGAGGAAGGGAAAGAGTCAGAAGAAGAGAAGTTAATTAATTTGCCACTGGACTCAAACCGGTCAGAGTGGCCATCATCAAAAAGTCTACAAACAACAAATGCTGGAGAGGGTGTGGAGAAAAGGGAACCTCCTACACTGTTGGTGGGAATGTAAATTGGTACAGTCACTGTGGAAAACAGTATGGAGGTTCCTTAAAAAACGAGAGTTTCCATATGATCCAGCAGTCCCACTCCTGGGCATATACCCTGAGAAAACCATAATTCAAAAAGATACATGCACCCCAACGTTCACTGCAGTGCTATTTACAATAGCCAAGACATGGAAGCAACCTATGTGTCCACTGACAGATGAATGGATAAAGAAGATGTGGTACATATACACGATGGAATATTACTCAGCCATAAAAAAACAAACAAAATAATGCCATTTGCAGCAACATGGATGGACCTAGAGATTATCATACTAAGTGAAGCCAGACAGAGAAAGACAAATATCTTAGATATCACTTATATGTGGAATCTAAAAAAAGGGTACAGATGAACTTATCTACAGACCAGAAATAGAGTCACAGATATAGAAAACAATCTTATGGTTACTGGGGAGAAACGGGGGGAGGAATAAGTTGGGAGACTGGGATTGAAATATACACACCACTGTACATAAAATAGATAGTTGATAAGGACCTACTGTAGAGCACAGGGAACTCTACTCAATACTCTGTAATGACCTATATGGGAAAAGGATCTAAAAAAGAGTGGATCTATGTATATGCATAACTGATTCACTTTGCTGTACACCTGAAACTGACAACACTGTAAATCAACTATACTCCCATTAAAAAAAAATTTGCCATCGGATGCTGGGTCACCAGAGTATGAACTCATGAAAGCCACCGAGAAGAAATCCAGGGATGAACAGCATTGATGGCGGCGTGCATAAACCCACTGCTTCTCTATGTGTCCTACCTATTCCCTACGGTCCATTTCTAAGACAAAGGATGCGGGAAGACTCAATGTTACATAAGCTCCAAAGTGTTTAACAAATGACAAAATCCTGAAACTCCAAAAAGGTAAGTCTATCCCTTCTGACTTACAACCTGTACCACCTCCCTTCTGCATCTGAAAACTCTCTGTTGCTTTTCTTCAGTGTACATGTGGGAAGAGTTCTTTCTTCCCTTCACCTCTTTCTGTACAGAGAAGGATATAAAAAGGTTGATTTTTTTTTCCCACTACAATAATCAGATGCCCCAGGTTTTTTTTCTGCGATGAATGCTTTCCTTGGCTATTTTCAGACCTCCTATTAAGAGCTATTCTCTCATTCTGGCCTATTCCTCTTAACCCAATTAAACCCAATTAAATCCTCTGCCTTGATGGTTCTATTTCCCCTACGTTTAATTATCCTTTAACTAGTCTCTGTTACTGCATGTTCTTTTCCACTGGCCCACCCCTGACGGTATCACGAAGAGGACGTGATACACACACGTATAAAACCTTGATGTTAAACTTTCATGTGACAAATTCCCCTGAGTGGAAAGTTACCGACAGCCAGGGTGCCATTCGAAGACTAAAGTCCTCTGCAGCTTCAAATATTGGAGGAGCACAGGCTGATTGCGTCAAAGAGGTTTTAAAACGACCACATGCAAAACAATCGGCCTCTGTTAAGAATGTCCTTTGAGTTAATTAGGTGATTAGGAAAACACTGAATTTATGGCAGCTCAGATAACTGCCTTCAATATGTATTAACAAATAAACTTCACGTGTGTACCTGTGTATGTGTGTACGTGTGTACGTGTGTGTGTGTGTGTGTGGCTGCTTTCCCCGAGATTTTTACAGACTAGATTAAAATGAGAAGCCTCCTTCTGAGGAGGCCCATTTTGATGCTTAATTTCACTCACAAATTAAGAGCTTCTAAAAACACACTCAAGAGCATCAGAAATTCATTAGCTTTAAGCATATTCTAAGAGTAAAGTTAGGAAGCCCGAACTCTTCAAAACAGGTAAAGGAAAATCAGAAGAGGCAGGATGGAGACAGAGCCCTGCACCCAAGGAGAACCGTCTCCTGGAAAGAGGCTGGTTTTCCAGATCACAGGACGGGACCTCAAGGCAGGAGGGAACACAGATGTCTGTAACCGAAGACCAAGTACGTAAGTTCTAGCGACATTCATCACTTAAAGAGACTCAAGGATTAGATCATATCACAAAGCCAGCTCTGACTGTCAGCACTGCACGGATTTCGTGAGTGGGCTTCTCCTGGGCTAAAAGGGACTTTTCAAAAATAAACACTTCGGGGATTTCCCTGGCGGTCTAGTGGTCAAGAAAGACTGCGCTCCCAATGCAGGGGGCAAGGGTTCGTTGGATCCCTGGTCGGGGAACTAAGATCCCGCATGCCACGTGCTGCAGCCAAAAAATAAAATAAAATAAAAAATAAACACTTTGGTGAGCCCCTGGCTTCTCAGCTAATAATACAGAGACCTACACCCCACCTGATATTTATCGCGTATAAAGTGCGTCAAAGAAATGTAGGCTATACTAGCTGCAAAAGATAAAGCGTGCTATTCATAATGGCCAGTGCTCACTGGTAGAAAATACTCCTCACCGTAGCAGCTCGGGTAAGGCCAGATTATACTGAAAGGAATTCTGGCTTCCACGCAAGCATGCTCGACCACTGAACACATTTCTAGGGCCAGTAATGATGTCCCTCACTCCCGAGTGAAAGGGCCTCATGGAATCAGACCAGCGCAACGCAAGGAGCTCCTCCACGGAGCCACTTAGGATGACCGACTGGCCGGGAAACACGAACTGAGATAATTGTATTTAATTCAACTTCATGCGCCATTCCAGAAACAGGAAAAAGTGGAACAATTAAATCGCAACGGTGCCATTTGAACCAGCCCAGTGGGCTTCCTGTAGGACAGACAAAGTGCTCCACAACAAGAACACTCTATGACTTCAGTTTAAAAAAAAAAAAAGAAAACAACCAGAGAAATGAAAGGCTTTTTGAGAGAAGCATTAGGTCATTTTTCAGCAATGACTGCCTTTCTATAAAGAACACATCCGATAATAAGGGATAAAAAACAACTGAGTAATGAAGTTTGCTCAGGTTATATCCTCATTTTATCCTTTAAGGGAAAGAGCCTTACCTCGGTGAAGGGAACCGTGGATGTGATTTTTAAAGAGGCAGGAATCTGTGCGACTGTTGGTCCCTGGTTCTCAAAGGTGACTGTTTATTAGAATCCTCGGGGAGAAGTGAAAAATGCCACCACTCAGGCTGCACTCCAGACCCACTCTGTCAGCATCTCTGGGCTGGGGGCGGGTCGAGGCACAGGTGTTGGCATTTATCAAATCCTCCAGCTGATTCTAATGGGTTGCCCGATTGGCCAAATGATGCTTTAGAAAAGGGTATCCACCTACACACCCTGGGAAATTTGGGTCTTGTTTTATTTTATTTTTCCTTTAGAAAAATTTCCTTTCAACAAAGAAAGACTGGTATGCTGTCTTCAAAGCCAAACTATAAGTATTATTTCAGCAGCAACAAAAACATCAAACAGCAAATTCCTCCCCCAAGGTCCACCCCCTCCCCCATCACCATGGCTACCTCAGGAGGGGAAAGATTTTCAGGTGTCGCAGCTTTACTTCTTAAAATATGCTCCATCCTAGTTCTAAACAGTTTGCTCCTTTTTCTTGACAAGTCTTTTTTAGATCCTATCTAGAGATGATCCATCCTATTTGCCTCTAAATTTCCCAATACAGTTCCAACACTTTTGCTTATCTCATTTTCTAGTACTAACATCATTGTAACCGTGCAATTAATGGTCACTCTTGAACCGAGCTCTGTACTCTGACAGAATCTTCTTTTTTGAATCACCTGTTTTAACTGGAGACAATAACAGCCTCAGTTTCACTTTCATACTTTCTGGGAATCTACTGTCCATTTTTCTAAATGCTCCCACAGAACGCACGCTCATCTCAAGGACTGTCTCCACGGGATCAAATGCTTCATTTCCTTTTGGTTTATTTTTTTTCTAGATGTCTCTCGGGAGCATCCTTTTGTGTCCCAGTCTCCGCCCGGAATGCACTGGGGACTCAACTCCTCTGGCTATTCTCTGTGAAGTCCATTGTTTCTTGGAAACCATTTCCATCCATTATGTATTCTGCTATTTGAAGGAACACATTATCGCACGGCCTTCTGAGAAAAAAGTCATGAAAAGTCGATCTTTGGAGACCACGCACGAGTTCAAATTCTAGACTCTGACCTCACATGGATAGATCGGTTCAGAGTGGAGTTCTAGGTGGGAAATCAGTTCTATCTAGGGTTGTGGAAGTTTCTGTCGTTGAATCTTTGGGAAAGACTTTGAAGGGCCTGTGGCATTCTAACTATTGATTATTCGGGGGGTTTTCTCTTTTTCTACTTGCCCTTCCAACGGCTCTGAGGATCCCAGGCTCTTAGGATCTTCTCTGTGTAGCAGCTGTTCTGAAATTTCACAGCAGTGTGCTTCGGGCATGAATTTCGTTTCATTCTCACGCTGGGCATCCAATGTGCCATGTAAGTGTGAAAGCTTAGATGGTTCAAGGATGGGGGTAAAATGCAAATTATTTATAAGTCTTTTCTGCCCCTTTTATTCTTTGTCACCCTTTACTGGAAACACTGTTTGGGTGAGGAATTCCTAGATTGAGACTTAATTTTCTTTCTTTCCTTTTTTTTCCATCAGGTTTTACCCATAGGAAATATCTTCATATTTATGTATGGATCCATTTTTTTTTAAATTTGGCTATTATGTTACTTTTTCATAGGATTCCCACTTTTTTAAAGGATTGGTATTTTAGCATATCTCCCACAAGTTATAGATGAGAGCGTTTTTTTTCTTTTTTCACGTTTCTAGTTGCTGCTGTGTATGTTTCCTCCAGATAACATTTTTCCATTTTTCATTTTTTTTTAAGACTCCCTTATTGGAAGCTACCCTAAAATATCTAGGACGTAAGGCTATCTTTTCTCATTGACGAATAAGCTCTGTGTCAGTAGGCTGTGGTCCTCAGCAGGTGGACTTCTATACAGTGAAAAAGCAAGTTACTCAAATGGCTTTCAAGTGCTATTTATGGAATTCTTTTCACTGCTCACTCAGTTTCCCCATAAAAAGGTGCCTCTCATACGTGTTTGGACAAGTCTAGTGGCTTTCAACTTGGGAGGGAAGTAGGGTGCAGTAGGATACCACTCGTCACTGGGATGCAGAATGTATGTAATTCCCTAATTGTTCTGTCTGGAGACTGAGTCCCCACTCCACTAATTCTGAAGTCCCTGGGTCCTTCTCTCTTGCATTCAACTCCTCCAAATAAACATCTTCTATGTCCTTGGCAGTAGGGGGGAAAACAGTACTTTGCCACATGGATGGAAACCTCTGGTCTAACAGAACATCAACAGAGCTTAGAGTTTTAAAGAGGTTAAAAAATGCTTGTATTCAATCTAACTTGGATTAAAAAAAATACGTGTGTTCAATCCAAATTCTGTACCATCCAAGGAAGTCATTTATTTTTCTTACTCTGAGAAAAATGCCACTAGACAAGGACCTGGATTTAATATAAACGGCATATAAATGGCAGGGTGGCATAAAATTAGGTAGTATTAACAAACTAGTGAATACAACAGAAAGGAAGCAGACTCACAGATATAGAGAATAACCTAGTGGTTCCCAGTGGGGAGAGGGGAGGTGGGAGGGAGGGGAGATACGGGAGGAGGGCAGTAAGAGGAACAAACTCTTAGGTATAAAATAAGCTACAAGGATATATTGCACAACACGTGGAATATACCCTAAGTTTTATAATAACTATAAATGGGGTATAACCTTGAAAATTGTGAATCATTATGTTGTACACCTGTAACTTATATAATATTGTACAGCAACTATACTTCAATAAAAAACAAATTAGGTGGTATTACACCACCTTGAAGCAGGGAGAATGCGCTCCATGAAATAGAATTCATTACATTGAATTACATGCTTTCCAAAGTCATTGAATAAATAGCTTGATGTAATGTTTTTCATGTACATGTCAAATCCTAAAGCATTTAATTTCTTTTCTTCATTTTTATCTGGCAAAGATGCCTCTAAGAAAAAAGAAAAAAAAAAAAAGGGAATTCCCTGGCAGTCCAGTGGTTAAGACTCTGTGCTTTCACTGCAGGGGACGCAGGTTTGACCCCTGGTCTGGGAACTAAGATCCCACGTGCCGCATGGCCAAACAAAATTTTAAAAAGGCTTAAAACAATTTTTAAATAAGTAAGAAATAGGACATCTGCAGAAACATGGATGGACCTAGAGATGGTCATACTGAGTGAAGTCAGTCAGCCAGAGAAAGACAAATAACATATGATATCGCTTATATATGGAATCTAAAAAAAAAGGGTACAAATGAATGAACTTATTTACAAAACAGAAATAGAGTCACAGATGTAGAACACAAACTTATGGTCACCAAAGGAGGGGGAGGGATAAATCGGGAGATCGGGATGGACATACACACTACTATATATAAAATAGATAACTAATAAGGACCTACTGCAGAGCACAGGAGCTCTACTCAATACTCTGCAATGGCCTATATGGGAAAATAATTTAAAAAAAATAAAAGAGTGGATATATGTACATATAACTGAATCACTTTGCTGTATACCTGATATTAACCGAACATTGTAAATCAACTATACTCCGATAAAAATATGTTTTTTAAATGGGGAAAATAAAACCAACCTCAAAAAAAGTAAGAAATAGGACCAGAAGTGAAAATTTACACAGAAAAATTATCTGGAAGCAGGAATGAGGGTAGGTATGTTAGATGCTCATCAAAATACATTTGGCAACATTGAGCTCTGACGTTTCCTCAGTGAATTTCCTCATGTTCCGCCATCTTTGTCATCCAATCAATTCAAAATCAGAAGCTGTATCTTCTCCTGTTCATTTTACTTCTAAAGGGTTCATAATGGCCATGAGTGTTTGCACTCAGCCCAGGGGTCTTTAATCAAAATTGAGTCAGCATAAACATAGAGAACAGATTTGTGGTTGCCAAGGGGTGGGAGGAGGGGGAGGGAAGGACTGGGAGTGTGGGGTGAGCAGATGCAAACTAGTATATATAGGATGGATACACGACAAGGTCCTACTGTAGAGCACAGGGCACCATATCCAATCTCCTGGGATAAACCATCATGGAAAATAATATGAAAAAGAATGTATATGTGTATAACTGAGTCACTTTGCTGGACAGCAGAGGTTGGCCCAACGCTGTAAATCAACTATACTTCCATACATTTTTTTTTTAAACTGCGTCAGAACCTCATTTGTATCTCTAGAAAATACAATATTCAGGGACTTCCCTGGTGGCGCAGTGGTTAAGAATCCACCTGCCAATGCATGGGACACGGGTTTGAGTCCTGGTCCGGGAAGATCCCACAAGCCACGGAGCAACTAAGCCCGTGAACCACAACTACTGAGCCTGTGCTCTAGAGCCCATGTGCCACAACTACTGAGCCTGCGTGCCACAGCTACTGAAGCCTGCAAGTCTAGAGCCCGTGCTCCGCAACAAGAGAAGCCACTGCGACGAGAAGCCCGCGCACCTCAACGCAGGGTAGCCCCTGCTCACTGCAGCTAAAGAAAGCCCGCATGCAGCAACAAAGACCCAATGCAGCCAAAAATAAATAAATAAATTTATATATTAAAAAAAAAAAAAAAAAAGGCACTTGGAATAGGTGCTAGCACAGAGGAAGAGCTATGTAATTGTTAGCCTCTGCTCTGACTGATAACCCAAAGAGAGAAGGCCAAATTCAGGAGGCAGAATGCTAGGGTGCCAAAGTCCAAGGGGAAACGATGATATGGGGGCAAACACTTACTTAAATGAATATGATTCATTTAAATAAATACCCTATTTGGAACCATCCTGCACTGCTGGTGGGAATGTAAGTTGGTGCAGCCACTGTGGAGAGCAGTATGGAGGTTCCTCAGAAAACTAAAAATAGAGCTACCATATGATCCAGCAATCCCACTCCTGGGCCTATATCCAGACAAAACTCTAATTCAAAAAGATACATGCACCCCAATGTTCATAGCAGCACTATTTACAATAGCCAAGACATGGAAACAACCTAAATGTCCACTGACAGATGAATGGATAAAGAAGATGTGGTACAAATATACAATGGAATATTACTCAGCCACGAAAAGGAATGAAATAATGCCATTTACAGCAACACGGATGGACCTAGAGATCATCAATACTAAGTGAAGCAAGTCAGACATAGAAAAACAAATACCATATGACATTGCTTATATGTGGAATCTAAAATACAACACAAACGAACCTACCTATGAAACAGAAACAGACTCATGGACATAGAGAACAGACTTGTGGTTGCCAAGGGGGAGGGGCGTGGGAGCAGGATAGACTGGGAGTCTGGGGTTAGCAGATGCAAACTGGTATATATAGGAAGGATAAACAACAAGGTCCTACTGTAGAGCACAGGGAACTATATGCAACATCCTGTGATAAACCATAATGGAAAAGAATATAAAAAAGAATGTATGTAAATGTATAACAGAATCACTTTGCTGTATAGCAGTAGTTAACACAACATTGTAATTCAACTATACTTCAATAAAAATAAATTAAAAAGATAATACTCTTTATCATCATTTTTGATGACACAAGCATAATACCTTGATGTGTGGTCAAGATCTATGAATAATTCTAGTCAATGGTCAAATCACAGCAGACAACGCAGGCAGAATCATATCCTTTGAACACGAAAACATTGCTGGTTGATGGTAGGAACTCCAGAACTTTGTAGAGAACACCAGGAGGCATCTTTTAAATTTCATACACCCAGAATTTAAAAGGGGGGAAGATGACTGAGGCTGACAGAATTCAGAGGGTTTCATGGAGATAGGTAAGTCTTAGCTGTCTCCCTATGTGTTCTCACATATTACTGCGGATTCTGTGCCCGCCTGCAATAAAGCACGGATGCCCATCGTTTGGTCACACAAATGCAGAAAACTTGTGACTCCAAAAATAATGGCTGGGGTACGGATGAGGATACGTTACCAGAATTCCATGTTGTAAAACATCTTAAGAAGGGCAGTTAGCCCATCTTGCTTATGTGACATAACTTAGCGTGATTAAATGTGATCATGTTTACCGACTGAGTTCTGATACTTGACTAAGTATCACAACACGTTTTACTGTGAGTACAGGTGGATTCCTATCTGCATTAATATATCGATTTTGCCACTCTCAACTCCCTGTGGGAAGGCACCATCTCCTAGGATCCTTCTGTACACAATGGAGAAGATAATCACTGGAAATGAGCCCACGGTGACTTTTTTCCAGCAACCATTTCAAGCCCTTACACCTCAGGATGTACTCGTGGAAAATGGACAAGATATGCCATCCTAACCTGTTGCTAGAACCCAATAAAACCATGACTATGGAGGCAAGTTTGAAAAGTGTCAAGCAACACATGCATGCAAAATTATTCTAGTGGGCACTGACTCATTTATTTGAAATAGAGTATTGCAACGTAGTGGTGGCCACCATCAGAACCATGGTGCACATGATTCCACGTCATGCTTGGAGTCCAAACGAGCTTGGAAAGAAAACACTCCTTCGATGACTTTTTCTAAAAAAAAAGGGTAAAATATAGAAATGCGAAGCATATATTCATCTTTGTAGGTGTGTGGTGTGGTGGTGTGTGCGTGCACACCACGCACACGTGTGCTAAAATAGTTTACTAACTCAGGGAAAACGGCGGAAACCTGAATTCCATGGGACTGGCAACGACAGAACGTCAACTCAATCTTTTGAAGTCCTGAGCTAAGAAAGCTCCCACAGACTAACAACTAAAAGACACCAAACCACTGATTATAGCATGACAAGGGAAAAAGGCAGATTTTGTTCACCAAGGTTACGAAACGTTAATAAACTCAAGGGTAATGGATAAGGCTTCAGGTCATGTCATCTTACCATCAAGGTCATTCCAGACACATGGGACTGGAGTATCCTAAATATCAACCATCTCCTGTGAGTGTCAAGGGCTCAGAGTAACTCATTTTTTAAAACCATGATAGTAGGCTAAAATTTAGAATGTTGTTACTTGTATAAATTTTGTGGCATTCCAATACGAGGAGAGCAATCTCGTGGTGTGCATGAGGGGGCACCTTGGTCTGATAAGTGGATGAGGGTGCTCTGACTGTAATGTCCCAATGCGATCAGTGCTGGGTTCACACCCTATTACACGGCTGTCACTGATGGCAGGTTTATCCATCATGACCACTGGGCACTTGAAGCCCGACCTCTCAGATCCGTCAGTTGGAGGGAGCAACTACGTCTCTCTCAGGACTAAAAAGCAATTGCAAATCACAGAGATGCGACAAGGCTCGGGTTCATGTCGTGGGCAGAAAAGAAGACGGCGAAAGAGGTGGCTTGTTCTTGCCGTACAGGGTTGAGATGCCGTCTCCCTTTGATCCTTTCTTCCTTCCCAGAGACATTTCCTTACTACTCCCTGTCATCTAATCGTTACCATGCTGAAGGCAGCTACCTTTTTTTAAAAAAAATAAATTTATTTATTTAATTTATTTATTTTTGGCTGCGTTGCGTCTTCGTTGCTGTGCACAGGCTTTCTCTAGTTGCGGCGAGCGGGGGCTACTCTTCATTGCGGTGCACGGGCTTCTCATTGCGGTGGCTTCTCTTGTTGCGGAGCACGGGCTCTAGGCACGCGGGCTTCAGTAGTTGTGGCTCGCAGGCTCTAGAGCGCAGGCTCAGTAGTCGTGGCGCACGGGCTTAGTTGCTCTGCGGCATGTGGGATCTTCCCCGATCAGGGCTCGAACCCATGTCCCCCGCACTGGCAGGCGGATTCTCAACCACTGCACCACCAGGGAAGCCCGGCAGCTACCTTTTTAATAGCACATAGGAAATGACTGATAAGTTAATGTCCAGACACTAAGAGCCCTTCAAGTTTTAAGTAAATTTAGCTCCTTTTGTCTTAGAAAATTAAATGTGTAGCTTTAATTCCAATCCTGGCTCCACCACTGTGTGCTGTGTGCCCTTGGGCAAGTTGATTAACGTCTCTGGGCCTCAACTCCCTTATCTGTAAAATGGGAATAATAATAATAATAATACGTAGCTCAAAAAAAAATGTGTACCTTTAGGAAATAAGTTCACTTTAGAAATTAAAACAAGAGCCCTTCGAGAGAACAAAAGGACTAATTGAATTTCCACATGGGAGAGGCCTCAACTAAACCTTCCTTTATAAAACTACACCAGGGACTTCCCAAGTAGCGCAGCGGTTAAAAATCTGCCTGCCAATGCAGGGGACACGGGTTCGAGCCCTGGTCCGGGAAGATCCCACATGCCACGGAGCAAGTAAGCCCGTGTGCCACAACTACTGAGCCTGCACTCTAGAGCCCTCGAGCCACAACTACTGAGCCCATGAGCCACAACTACTGAAGCCCGCGTGCCTAGAACCCATGCTCCGCAACAAGAGAAGCCACCGCTCACAGCAACTAGAGAAAGCCCGCGTGCAGCAATGAAGACCCAACACAGCCAAAAATAATAATAATAATAAATAAGTTTATAAACAAACAAACAAAAAACTACACCAGGATACAAATTAAGATGAACGTGTTCCAATGTAATGTGTCCGTTTATTATCATTAACATCGGACGTGTCTGTTTACTCTTTATAAAAAGAAGGTTAGCAGCAGAACTGGGTTAAGAAAAAAAATCTTTGCCTAGGCCATTCCTCAAAAAAGTTAGTGCTCATAGCTGCAATAACTCCAGTTAAGCAATTCTCCACATGACCTTCAGAAGGTCTAAACTGCTGACAGCATTTTTTTTTTTTAAAGTTCACTTTCATCTCTCGATGGTATTTTGAAAATATTACTCTTTAGTATCTTCCCTGGAGCAGAGTCCTACCCGTAAGCACAAGGTTATCCGTTCATTTCCACCACCCTGGCCGACATTTTTCTTTAAGTAAAGTGAAGGCAAAGCATTCTTGGAGGAAATCACTATTGCATTAGGAGACACCAATATTTTGCCTCATTCCCTTGGCGTGACAGCAACAATCATTCTCTGTGCTCAGGACGGAACGTAATTCTCACCTCCCTTGGGCATCGATAGCGCTCAGGAATATGAGGACCAACACGTGCAGAATGAGGCGCGCTCAGGTCATCCGGAACCCGCCCTCTTCTGACAACTCCGCACAGACTTGCTCAGTTTTAGCAGGAGGCACAAAGAACTCTCAAGAGAATCGTGACTTCTTCAATAATCTGTTATAATTTACACAGATACACGTACTACGGAAATAATACAAATACATAAAACTATAAGAGACTGAGGGCAGCGCAGTGAGATTACCTCTAAACACAGTCTTCGTCGCTACTAGTTTATCATGACATTAATTTGATCAATAGTTTTTCACTGTGTAGGGGACACTGTGTCAGATGAGGTGAGGGTTACAGCAATATAAAATATTTCCAATACTTAGATTTTGAGTCTAGGAGAGGAGTGAGACATTAAAGAGGCAGGGGGACCCCATTATCACGGAGATGCTCTCTTCAGTAATGGATTTTAGGGGAGGAGCGAGGCTTCCCTGAGAAGTGATGTCCAGGTGCAAATGGAATCAGAAGGTTGAAATGAATTTTTCCAGCTGCAAGAATGGTCAGCTGAGGGAGGAAAGGGGGGGCATCCCTGCAAGAGACATGGAGGTCTGAAATGGAACAGGGCTGGGTCTGGAAGGTTCTGAATGGTATGACATGCCTGGGACAGAGTGTATGTGGAGGGATGTCAGAGATGGGGTAGAGAGGGGAGCCTGAGGTCAAAGGCCCCCAGTCTTTGTTCACACACGTGAGGATCTCGTACACACAGCCTCCATCAAGGGCAGAGGGCGAGATTCCAAAGGGACAGGAGCAAAGAAGAAAGAAGGGGCGTAGGGAAGAAAGGAAGTGAAGAGGATGCTAGCAAGGGGGGAAAACGAGAAACAAGAATGTTGTCAAAGACGTGGAGGAGAGGGGACTTCCCCAGCGGTCCAGTGGTTAGGACTCCGAGCTTCCACTGCAGGGGGCACTGTAGGTTCGATCCCTGCTCGGGGAGTTAAGATCCCGCATGTCGCATGGCACAGACAAAAAAAAAAAAAGAGAGAGAGAGAGAGAGAAATGGAGGAGAGAGCATGCCAATGAAGGAGATGGATGGTGTAGAGGTCCCTGAAGGTGACAGGAGAGACGTGTCTCCTGGCACTCACAGGATCATAGCCTTCTAAGTGTGGCGGGTGGAACAATGCCCTCCAAAGTCATCCGCTTCTGACCTCCCAGAATCCCTGAGAACATGCAACCTTCCCTGGCAGAGAACTTTACATGGACTGTGCAGATGGGATTAAATTAAGGGTCTTGAGATGGGGAGATGCCCCCGGGTTATCTGCGCAAGCCCAGTGAATTACAAGGTCCTTCAGAGGAGGGGGCAGGGGTCAGAGTCAGAGAAGGAGATGTGAGAACTGAAGCAGAGAGAGGTGGTGATGGGATGTGAGACCATGAACCAAGCAAGGTACGCTAGAAATGAGAGAAGGCAACACAATGGATCCTCCCCTACACCTTCCAGAAGGAACCAACCCTGCTGACACTGGTCTTTGCCCCAGACATCTGACCTCCAGAACTGAATTTGTTAATAATGTGTCCTGTATGTCAAACCATTAAGTTTGAGATCACCAGTTACAGTGGCAGTAGGAAATCAATAGATTGCAAAAAAGAGTGGAAAGTGAGGAAAATGCATTTTGACTTCTTCGTCCTTCAAGAAGACTGGCTGAGAAAAATACAGCAGATGTAGCGGTGAGGCTTCAGGAGGGTGCCTTTCAGATGTGAAAGACTGACACCGCATCTCCCAATAGAGGGGCCCTTAGAAAGAACTTGATCAGAAAGATTCTTAACCGGCAGCTAGCGGAAAACATTTCTGAGAAAGTCTACACCACCAGAGCTTTACAGTGGTCTCCCTAAGTCCTGAAACATCACATCATTTTGATGTTTCTTTCCAAAGCAGTTTAGCCATTTCAACTTGAAAAAGAATGATTCCAATTTATCCTGAAGATAGAAGATCAATTCATTGATCTTCAGCTGTGCAGACACAAGACGGCGCCACTGTGGAAAATGACTTCCACTGCTGTCTCTGTACTTTGAAAGGCAATGCGATGAAATGGACTTTATCCTCAAATCACTTCAATTCTGGTCAGATATCCCTGGATCCTCACTCATCCTGTGCTGCTTCACTCCCTTCAAAAAATTTTTTAAATGGTTCACGTCACATCATTTCAGAGACGGGTTCAAAGACTTGACCACTGAAATGGTAATGATTTAAAAATATCCGAGGAGATTAAGCTACAGTAAACAACGGTCAATACTGGGATTGGTTTCAGTAAAATGCTCCAACGACAATCTGACATTTCTAAGCATAAAATAACAAATGACCATTCCATGTTCAGCCTCAATCTACCCTCATTCATGGCTTTTTGAGGAAGTACTTGGTTTAAATATTTTAAAAATATAACTTACAATATCAAAAGAATTAAATTAGTTGAGATTTTTAATTAACTATGGATTATAAAAGTCTCCATGTTAATACCAGCCACAAAAGAGACCAAAGGACCACCTGTTAGGAAATTTAAACTCCGTAGCTGATGTATTTCCCAGTTTACCCTCATGATGAATCTGCAAGTTTGGGAAGGTGAGAAATTAATCAGGACACGTATCCAGGACGCAGAGTGCTCATCGGACACCATTTGCGTATTACCTTGCCAGATTTTGTTAACCTTCTTCCCAGAACGGCATCATTTGAACAAGCCAGTCAATTACCATTAAAAGGACAATTGAAAGACTAACCATTCCCCAAGGAAGGCTTATATTCTCTAAGTAATTGAGAAGAAAATATATCAGCTAAAAATCATAGTCTATTTCGAAGACTTAATTACAGATAAGTCAATGCTAAATAATTTATGTTCTTCCATGCATATTAACCAGACCAGAACAAATAGCAGGAAAAAAAAAAAAATCTAGAATCAACACTCCACTGCTTCCAAGTTATCACCCGTAGAAAGATGTCATGAGCCACGGCATATATTTTCTTCTCCACCCAGATCCACAAAATGCAAGGAGTGAAATAACACCGATTCATCCCTGGGTGAAAAGAAGATGTCTGGTTTCCTAAAGCGTAACTAACATGGGCCGGAATGACTTTGTTTTCTCCATCTGATATGAAAGGGTCTCAGAAGGATTTTCTGCACGATGGAAAAGAGCCTCAACCACTCAGAGGCTGGGCAGCTCCGGACCAATGTGCAGGGAAAGGTCTTGCACGGGACAGGACCTTGTGTAGTTGGATAAAGCTGGCATGACGCAGGCTGAGGGCACAGGAGGGGGTAAGAGGACCAGGCCAAGGTCACTTGCCCACTTGCACTCCTCAGCCCGAGCTAGACCTTATGGCTACTGGTTTCCAGGAAGCACCTGTCCCTGTTAAACTACAGTGTGAAGCATGCTGACCTGCATTTATCCAGCATTTACTGAGAACCTTCTACATGCCTTGTGCTGTGACAGGAACAAAGAAGACTGAATTTTCTCTACTTAAATTTCCAATCGCCTGCCAAGAAAGAGCCTGGGAAGGTTCATGTAAGGGAACGGGACCATGTCTCCAGTCCCATGAGCTAACAGCTCTCATGTAGATTATGTTACATGCTGCCTCACTGAAGTCCTACGTGTTCCATGTTCCCCAATGCCCCACATCATGCTTAAATAAATATGTAGGAACACAACGGAAAATCTTATTTCAGCAGTCATCGTGGAAAGGGAAAAGAAGTAGGGCATATTAAAGGCATGTGCTTAGGCAAACGATCCTTAATCATCTACAACAAAAATATACTGTGTTAATATTTACTACAGGTCCACAGCACGCCCAAGTGTGTGACATTCAACTGCCTACCAGAGAAAGACAAAACAATTCCATTCCCTCTTGATATTAATTACCCACTTCAAGGAAGCGTGCCGAGTCAGAATTACCTGGCTTGTCAATGCTCTCTCACACACACACAGATGGAATCAGTGAACTCTCTGGTTTTAATGGTATGGAATGCACTTCATTAAAAAGTTGAGCAAGGGACTTCCCTGGTGGCACGGTGGTTAAGAATCCGCCTGCCAGTGCAGGGGACACGGGTTCAAGCCCTCGTCCGGGAAGATCCCACATGCCGCGGAGCATCTAAGCCTGTGTGCCGCAACTACTGAGCCTGTGCTCTAGAGCCCGCGAACCACAACTACTGAAGCCCACACGCCACAACTACTGAAGCCTGCGCGCCTAGAGCCCGTACTCCACGACAAGAGAAGCCACCACAGTGAGAAGCCCGCGCACCGCAACGAAGACCAAACACAGCCAAAAATAAATAAATAAAATAAATATTTATTAAAAAAAAAAGTTGAGTGAAGCAAAGTTTAAAAAATCACAATAATTGCTTGTGCTTAAGCAAGCATTCCCTTCCTCTAGATCACGAAACACATGAACAAAGGCATGGCAAAACCAGTCAAGATGGTTCCCCATGGTCAAGGGCCTAATTATGAACCTCAGCCTAAAGGATCGGAGAGCCATGCGAAGCTATCACTACAACAGCCAGAGGCGACCCACGCTAATCAGTGTGGCTGCGCCACGTACGCTTTCTTGTGGATGGCCCTGGGTTCTCCCCCTGGTGCATACACAGTCGGTTCACATGTAAACTTCCAGGGAGCTCCCAGACCCCAGGGACGCATGCAGATGCGTCAGATTCCTGATTCCAAACACCTGCTGTACGAGATGGTAGCGGTGCATTCACAGAACTCCTAACATGAAAGCAGGTATCTACAGTATTGATAATGTGTTATATGTTAATATTTGTTAGCAATTTGCAGATCCAAAATAATCACCGTGAACTACCCTCCTGACTCCCCGGAGAATCCGATCGTGGCCTTGAGCACGGATCAGCAAACTCACTGTAAAGGGTCAAGGGACGTAAAGGGTCAAGTGATGGCCAGGCCGTCTCTACTGCAGCCATTCAATTCCGGCACTGTCGTATACAAGGCGCTACTCCTAAAAACGGAGTCACCCACAGGCCACAGCTGGCTCACCTTAGCCTAGGTCATGTTCCACGGTCACGTACTCAAGACTGAGTTTATTGATCGCCTCCAAAAGCCAAACAAAATTAGCTTATGCATAAAAAAAAACTTATAGAGACTTCCCCGGCGGTCCAACGGTTAAGGCTCCACGCTTGCACTGCAGGGGGTGAGGGTTTGATTCCTAATGGGGCAACTAAGAACCAGCATGCCACATGGCATGGCCAAAAAAAAAAAAAAAAAAATTATAAATAGTGTAAGATGATCTCTTTAATAATACATTTGCCCCTTTTTTCCAGTCTAACATATACCTTTTCGGCAGAAAGGAAGCCTTAAACTAGGAAAAAAATAGGCAGTGTAGTATTGGTACGAGGTAATATTACGGGTTTGGATAATAGTTAAGAAGAAAAGGATCAAGGAGGCCCCCAAATAATTTCTATTTATATTAGTTTATTGTTATATTTGTAAAATATTTATATTATACATAATTATATATTACCTATATTATATTTATATATATATATATTTTTTTTTGCGGTACGCGGGCCTCTCACTGTTGTGGTCTCTCCCGTTGCGGAGCACAGGCTCCGGACGTGCAGGCTCAGCGGCCATGGCTCACGGGCCCAGCCGCTCCGCGGCATGTGGGATCCTCCCGGACCGGGGCACGAACCCGTGTCCCCTGCATCGGCAGGCGGACTCTCAACCACTGCACCACCAGGGAAGCCCTATACTATTTAACATTATTATTTTTAGCATTGTATTTAAGTCTATAACTCAGTTACTATACCAAATTGATTTACATAACTAATCTGTGTCCCTCAGAATCACAAAATGTTTTAATAAAAGATTCATTTGGACAATGTGTGTCCAGAACTAAGTAGCATATAAACAAACTACCTCAATGTTCGAACGTATTAGCCCCTAGCATAACCCTGAATGTCAGGATCTTCAATAGACTAGCAAATTCAGTCCAAACATGAAATGCCAAACATCCTAATTCTGGTTCATCCCTCGATCCCTTCACTTAGAAATGAAAATCATGGTTTCAGGAGTGCCTTGAAAGGCATTGTTCTTGGTTGTCAGTTTCGAACTGAACTAAGCCATCTTTGGGAAAAAATTAAGGAATGTCTAACAACAGTTCACCAATAGCATCCCCGATGACCACGAAAATCCATGGCAAAGCATTTCCTTTAACAGGGTTACAAAACCAGAAAGGGTTCAGTCAGCGGCGTATGCAAAATTAGATCCAACGGGCATAAGTTGAAACGTTCAAGTATTCAGTAGGCTTAATGAATTCTTTCTGCTTCCTAGACAGAAGTTTTTCTTCATTTATAACCACAAATTCTCCAAAGTGAAAAGGGAATAAATACATACATCTCTATTATTTAAACATGTCAGAAGCCTGACCATCGAAAACATGCTCATGAGCAGCAAACCTGGATGACAACAGAAATGCCCTGATTCACAGGTCTTTGTGTTTCCCCACTAAACCCTGTACCCCTTGTAAATGACAATCAGTCCAGTTAAAGAGTCACAGAGGGCCAGAAAAAGAAACGAAATTGAGTTATTTGTAGTGAGGCGGATGGACCTAGAGTCTGTCATACAGAGTGAAGTAAGTCAGAAAGAGAAAGACAAATACCGTATGCTAACACATATATATGGAATTTAAGAAAAAAAATGTCATGAAGAACCTAGGGTTAAGACGGGAATAAAGACACAGACCTACTAGAGAATGGACTTGAGGATATGGGGAGGGGGAAGGGTGAGCTGTGACAAAGCGAGAGAGAGGCATGGACATATATACACTACCAAACGTAAGGTAGATAGCTAGTGGGAAGCAGCCGCATAGCACAGGGAGATCAGCTCGGTGCTTTGTGTCCACCTAGAAGGGTGGGATAGGGAGGGTGGGAGGGAGATGCAAGAGGGAGGGGATATGGGGATATATGTATATGTATACCGGATTCACTTCGTTATAAAGCAGAAACTAACACACCATTGTAAAGCAATCATACTCCAATAAAGATGTAAAAAAAAAAAAAAGAACCTAGGGGTAAGACAGGAATAAAGACACAGACCTCCTAGAGAATGGACCTGAGGATATGGGGAGCGGGAAAAATAAAAAAAATAGAGTCACAGAGATTTTAGTTGTCACTTGGGGTCTTGAGGTTTCTGGGAAAGGAAAACTCAAAGTTCTGTCTTTACTTTTTCAGCCAAGCCATCCTTAGGAGACAATACAGTTCCAAATAGCATCACCGCTCATGAAGCCCAGCCCAGAACTGGCGCTCCAAAGGGCTGCCCTTACCAGAGACGCAGTCAGACTCTAGCAGAAACGCACAGCTGGATAAACACCCAGTGCTTTCAAATGCAGAGTATGGACACCAAGGGTGGGAAAGCGGGGAGGGGGGTGCTGGTGGGATGAATTGGGAGGTTGGGATTGACATATATACGCTAATATGTATAAAACAGATAACTAATGAGAACCTGCTGTATAAAAACTAAATTAATAAAATAAAAAAAAAAACCCAATAAGGAGTCTTCCCCAGTTCATAAGTTCTCATTTCCTTCCCCCTGTGGTGTGCTTTATATCACGTTCCCTTCGGGTTTCATAATCCAAGCTGTCATGTTCGGAGCTGTGCTGTCTACAGCTCTGAGTCTGATGTCAGACACATTATGACCACTTCTCCTCAGAACCAGGATCGACTGGTTACATTAAACTGACTGCTCCTTGCACGGCAGCTCCTGAAATGGTTACAATCGAGGCTGCATAGTAGGCTTGTTGCTCGAAAGGCTGGTGGTGCGACAAGGAAGACAAATACTTGGGCAACTTCATGCCTTGGTTATATATTAATGCTCCTCCAGATTGAAAAAAGAAAACGACAATGAAAAAACAAAAAGGGGGTTTCGAAATTCAGAAGACAAAGGGATTTACATAATGTGCTCTTACGGATTGTTGAACTGTATATCCTCATCTGTTTCATCTTCCAAATTTGCATGTTAACCACAGAAAGGGGGACAGTAGTAGTCTTTCTTTATTCATTACAAATTACCTTTGGGGAAAAAAAACCTAGCACTTTTTTAATAGCAGGAAATAGGAAAAGGAGTTTGGAGATCTAGTTTTTAGAAATAGGAGTTCAATGAAGGACGTGACCTTGACAATCTTTTAGAATCCAGGAAAGGTGCAGAAGTTTGTCACAGCGTAAGAATAGGGAAATTAGGTGGTTAACTGTAAAGAGATACTCAAAAGCCACTGGTGGTCTAAATTCCGAAAAATGTTTAGAAGTTACGGCACTCAGAATGGTAAGAAAGTAGGTAAACAGCAAGTATTTAATCCATGCAATCATATAAACGGCTCAGCAGGGCTTGAATTGACAGCTGAGCCATGAAAAGTCTTAACCGTTTACTTGAAATATATTAAAACACATCCTTTCTGAAATTTAAATGGGGGGAAAGGGTCCCAATTTTGACTTGTAAAATACCTTCATTAACGTATGCTCACAAGCATAGATCGTCAAAGTATTCTACCCATTTCCCCTTCCTTGGGCTGTGCTCTATTTCTGGCTTTCAGAGAAAGAGAAGGATCCCGTGGCCTCAGTGGGCCCACAGCCTGCATTAGAAGCACGTCTGATATTTTGGGTCGCACTCTTCAGGGGCTACACACAAAAGCGATAAAATGAAATGCTGAGGCCATTCAAAGGCCCCAGTGGCTTGAGATGCTTACTGTAGAAGAAAGTGGGTTTTCAGTGGCCAGTAGGGATGAGGGTGAATTTCAGAAGGAGGGCTGACTTTCTTGTCTCATCAATGAGATATACTCTGCACTGTGGCTATTTGGAGAAACAAATAATTCTTATTCTAAATTCACAAAGCATGCCAGTACGTATACTCCCAATGAGCTTGAAATCTCTGCTTTGTACTTCGGTGAATTTCAAATAGATTATTTTTAAAAAGAGAACAATTTTTACCACCAAAGGAATCTGAAAGCACTGCCAGGTTTGAATTAACCAGGCTGTAAACGCATCCACGAAATAAGCCAGCGGAGACCAATGATTATGTTTTTCATACTTACCATGACACTGTCTTTCTAAGAAGATGCTCTTAAAAATGCCACCGTGAAAATCCACTTGATTTCTTTTCCATCTCAGCACATTTTTCCCTGTAAAAATAAAACAGAGAGAGAAAGACAGAGACAGAGAGAGAGACAGACAGACAGAGAGACAGAGAGAGAGACAGAGAGAGAGAAATACACTCAGTTAAAGAGCTGGCGCCATTGTTTCAAAACCCTTGTAACATTCCTTCTAAGCTTTCTTTTGGGTAATTATAAAAACTAGCTAGTAGTGTCATAAAGTAATTCTTAACTGATTCCCTAACAATCCAAGCAACTAGTCAAGAAAGGGCACCGACACAGTTATGGCAAACTGTAGATTCTATACCCAACCAGTTGAGTCCACAGGCAATTAGAGAATTCAGAATAAAGTGAGACAGCTGGAGGTCGCCAATCTACGTCTCACCTGCTTTCACCTGGCCACCATTAACTTTTCGTCCAAGATGAATAATCAGTTTAGTCCGTGTCTACGTTCGATGTAGTTTATTTAAATTAAGAATTTAAAATCCCGGCACAATTTAATTTGCAAAAGCTGCTCACTGTGTTAGATGGCGTTTGTTTGCAAGAACTCATCCTCAGCCTGCAGAGATTTTTTTTTCCCCCCTTACAGCAGTGGGTCAGACGGGCAAGAGCCACGCTGCCTCGTTCTCTCGGCTCTCATCCGACAGAACGAGGCTCTAACTGACCAGTACTCATATTAGTACCAAGCACGTAAAGTCTTTGGGTTTCATAGCTAATGAGTCAGCCCCTTATTAAGTTGTAGGAAGGTAGGGTCATAGTCTGATTATGGTTTTGATAGAACATGTAGTTACTATTTCATAAATACTGTGTTTTAAAAAATTTTTATTGGTGTGTATAGTTGCTTTACAATGTTGCGTTAGTTTCTGCTGTACAGCAAAGTGAATCAGCTATACGTATACCTCTATGCCCTCTCTTTTAGATTTCCTTCCCATTTAGGTCACCACAGAGCACTGAGTAGAGTTCCCTGTGCTATACAGTAAATATTGTTGGTTAAAATATATTTGTGGAAATGACTTCACACGCACCCACAATCTTAATTGCATTCATTGTTCCTGACCCTTCTACAGCCGCGCAGGGTACGTAGCATAGCATGTATTTTGCATTTAGTAAAACTGATATTCAGACGTTAGCTCACACGACACGTTGAAGCCATAAGGCAGAGTCAGACCTACGTCTATCCTGCGTTCAAAGACCACACGCTTTTCACAGAATCAAGCCGCCTCCTCGTCCAAATAGAATAGGAATTGTTATAACAGGTAACATGTATATGGTGTGTCAACCTTTAACATACCGTTTTATACGTGGACTCTCTGCTTATTTATTGATTTATTTGGCTACACGGCATGGCTTGCGGGATCGTAGTTCCCGGACCAAGGATGGCCCCCGGGGCCCCCAGCAGTGAAAGCGCTAAGTCCTAACCACTGGACCGCCAGGTAATTCCCATACAGACCCTTTTTAATCTTCTCAGTGAGCACGAGAGGGAGCGTTATCTCCATTGCTTTAAAAAAGCGAAATCCGGGAGGTATTAGCGAACTGGCCAGGACCACAGAGCTCTCAAGAGTGGGGTAGGGCTCAAAGCAGGTAGTTCGGCCATCAGCCCACATCGTCTCAGGTGGAGCCACTAATATCCTTTCTCTTCCCCACGCTCAGTCCCCACGCTGTGGGAATCTACACCTGACGCAGTTTCATCAGGGACAAAAAGGTTATTTGGTATCAGGACCAAAGACAGCCTCACTGCATGAGTGATGCATACAGCAAACACGTAAATTAGCTATTCTAACACTGCATGATTAATATCCCAACTTCGAAATTGGCTCTGTTTCTGTTTCACTTGATCAGAGGTCATATTTGGTTCACACCCACAGGTAATTGTCAAATTCACAGCTGCAAAGTTAACTAGGTGTGTCTCAGGAGAGGTCTACAGAAATTAGCGAGTTATGTCTGGTAGATGACTCTTTCCTGCCTTGGGATAGTGTTGAGAAACATGTATTTGAATTATTATCTTAGGGTGAGTTTTCCTTTGCCTCTTGGCTTGCTGGATTTCGTGTATGTGGTTTTTAGGTGCACAAGGGAGAGAGAAACATTCAGTAACTAGTATGTGCATGAGTTTCCCTTTTTTTTTTTTTTTTTTTTGCAAATCTGATACTGATGGAACAAAATATTCACATCCTGTAGGGTTTAATTCACACGTCAGGAATGATTCCATCCACCCTGCTTGCCTATCTCACCAACTCCACTTCTCTTACTGGGCCCTGGTCACTACCATCAACCCAGATTCCATAACCCAGCAGGACCCTAGGGGCCCTTCCCGGGACAGAGACCCCTCCCCCACATCTCCTGCTGCAGCTCCTCTCTGAAGTGCCTAGTGTATCTCATGCCTATTTCCTGAGTTTTTTCAGATGCTAAAAACCACCACATGGAAGAAATTAACTATCTGATGACCACTAGCACACAGCCCCCAGACCAACCGGCGCCCCTGTGACACTGCCCTGTGACCTCATCATCAACTAGTCGGAGAACTGTGTATGAGCTGAACACACACACCCTGGGATGCCCCTCCCTCACCGGGCCTTTAAAAATGGGTTGCTAAAAGTTGTGGGTTTTTTGGAGACAAGCCACCTGGCTCCTTTCATGGCCCTGCAGTAAACCCCTGTCTGCTCCAAACTCCGAAGTTTCGGTTTGTTTGGCCTCACTGTGCATAGGGCAGACGAATCTGTGTTCGGTAACAATTCTACTATTTTTCCTGCTATGCAAGGCGAAATACATTCTAATTTTTTTTTTATTATTATTGTTTCTTCTCAAAGCCCCACATGTGTGAATTTACAACATAACATTCTCCCAGACGGCTTTTGGTAGCAGCAACCTCCAAACACCAAAGGGTCAGAGAAGGGCAATGACCATTTATTACGCCCGCCTATTACGGCATTTTGCTGTTCATGACTCTGTTATCTAAGCAGAATGCTGATCGCTAACACTGACCTATGTTCAAGTAATCACGTGTTCATTTTTCTCATTTGTTTTCTGCTACATGATTCATGGGGGTCCATGAGGTAATAATAAGCTTTGCTTCATGTATCGGAAGCTAAGTTATAAGATAGAGTCCTGTGGCTAATAAGATATTTCAAAGGTTAAAGGCTCAGTTCTCTAGATTAAAACACTATTGATGTTACCAGTAAATTTGGGCTGGATGACCTACTACAGAAGTCCTGAAGACAGCTAAATATGATGACAGATAGCTGATTATTCGGAACTTAATAAGAAATTACATTTTATGATTTGTCTTCATGTGAAACTACACCCTACCGTATACAGACCATTTGTGAAGACTTACGCTATACTTAGTATGTTATTGACTCATCTATAAAAGCTTCTTGTAAAAACAAATATTGCCTGAGATGACAGATATTACTCAAGGCAAACCAATATTTATGAGTTACCAATATATTAGCAAGCATTACCATAGATATCCTATGTCATTTTATTGGAATTTTACCATACAGAGAATACACTAGTCAAAGCATACAGACCTTTGGCGGAATATCGGACGTAGAAGCTAAGAATGATCTATTCCACGCTACGACAATGTTTCAAAGAAGCCTCTCCATATAAGTTCACCTTTACAACTAAAGACTTGGGGTTTCATAGAGACACTCACAGCCATTCCAATTCGCCCTGGGTAGGAGGTCAAACAGATACCTAGAACATAAGGTGAAAGTGTATAAATATTTTCATAAAGGAGGACACTGACGGAGTTAGGACTCTTCAATAGGTTACGAATATGATTTTATTCTCTGGTACCTAAATAATGTACAGTAAACTCTGTCTAGAAATCCTAAGATATTTCACTTCGCGAATGTGCGTTGAACACAGGCTGTGCACAAGGTATGAGGATAGAAAAGAAGTTCCAGAGATGAATGTGGCACAGTCCTTGTTCTCAAGGAGCTTGCGGTCTCCTGGCGGAAAACGTCATCAAGGCGAGGACTTAGATATAATTGCAGGAGCTCCGGTATCCAGAGATAAAGGAATAGAGAGGGCCATGGTCAGAAGAGGTAGCAGCTCTGGGAAACTCTTAGCATATGGCATGGAAGATGGCTTTGAAGGAGGAGAGAGAGGAGGCTCACGTTTGTCATGGGGAAAGAAGGAGATGGTAGCTACACTAGACTCTCCAGGGTCCTCACGAAGTCTGTGCCAGGATTACACCTAAGGGGTCCCAAGGTTTCGACAGCACTCATGACCAGGGTCTGCATCTAGCCCTGCACACACATACACGAAAATCTAAACTTCTTTTTAAAACCTAAAGATATTTCAGAGGTATTTTAACTTAAAAAAAAAAATAAAACTACTATCATTCATCATTTATTTAGTTGTCTTTTGAGTCACAATGACCTGCTAAGTTTCTAAAAGAAAAATGGGAGAAATAAGTTTAATTTTGATAGACGTTCTTGAGTAGCTAAAAAAATAAAATAAAATGCATGCTCAGATGGGAAGAGGACTTATCGGTAGGTTTTTAGCAGGGTTGTCCTGGATATGTCTAGTTGTATATATAAATGTTCCAATTAACATAAATCACTTGAACTTGCACCCAAATTTATCTAACCCAGACTTTATCATTCTCTCAAACAGAACAATCTTCCAAACCACATTCATTTTTGAAAAGATGCATATTTAATAAAACATCTGTTTTCTGTCTTGGATTTGCTCCCAATTTTATGCAATGCTCAAATTGTTTAATTTTTAGCATTAGGAAAATCCGGGGGGTGGAGAGAAACAGAGAAAAATTTTCCTGAGAAGTTAAAGTGAGTAACTGAAAATACAGATAATCAACTTTACACAGTTCTACTCCTCCCGAATCACCCCAGAATTCGGATGAACTCTCAAGAAATTCATTTCCTGTCCACGTTTCTAATTTTGATGCAAATCTTTACAACAAAATTAAAAAGTACTAATGTCATCATCCAGTGAACAGTGGAAACAAACAGCGCCACAGAGTATATTTACAGCTTTCGTGTAAGACTTAACTAGTCAAGGTCCAAAATCCTGAACATTCCTAAAATGTATGCCTCGAAATTTTCTAGGCATGTACTAGAATAGGAAGCTTTTCTATGACACTGTCTTTAAAAGAAAAAAATACAGAAAAAAAATGTGTACAAATTCTAGGGATGTGGATACTGGCAAAGATTTTAAAAGATAAATAGGCATTTAGAAACAAATCACGTACGTACGTTGAACGACCCATATGTTTCAGTAAATCATGCTAGCCTATAACCAACCTGAACCATCAAGGAAGAGCCCATCTTCCCGTAGATGAAAGACCAGCTCCTCCGACCACAAACTGATTCAATAATCAAAGGTGTTCTCTCAGTCTCTCTGCCTTGGCTACATGTCTCAAAAAACTGTGATGCCTCGGGTGCTAACACTTGCTAACACGCAAGATTTGATATTCTCATTCCCTCAATGAATATTTATAGACTGCCTCACAACTGCTCATTTCTTCAATACCCAATGAATACCCCATCTAGGCTGGACTCACGAAACACACATTTTAAGGAAAAGCCGAAAAACATTTAAACACACACCACGCGTGGTCAAAAAGGAAAAATGCAGTCGAGTGTGGGTGAGCACAGAGAAGGAAGTAAACAGCAGATGAAATATGAAAAGGACAGAGCATGCAGCCCACTCGGAGTGGGAAGAGGGCAGGGGGAGTGGCACAGGCCGTGTCCTAATTCACTTAGTTGGAAACCGAAAGACAACTGGTAGACCAGCAGCGCAGTCATCAGAGAACACTGCAGGGTGGAGCTTGCAGGTAGGTAGGAAGCTCATTCTGTGCAAAGGCAAACAGGTCACTGAAAGGAATCTGGAGTGAATGCTAAGCATAATACGAAGCCATTCCTTGTGAAATATTTCAGGCTGACAAGGAGGAACATAAGGTCAAAGATAAATGATCTGAAAAGCCTGCCCCTAGTGGCTGTGTGCCTCTATTTTAAGGCACATTCGATGCTTCATTAACTTATTTTGCAAACATCTCTAGAGGCAGGTACTCTCGTATAACCCTCTTAACAGAGGAGAAAACAGAAACGTGAAAATATCAGCTACTGCAATTCACACAGCTAGGAAGTATCAGGTGGTCTGGCTCCTCTGGTGGAAACTGGTGAGTACCAGAGAGGACTGCCAATAATGCATGTCAAAGTGAGTGAGTGGAGGGCTTCCCAGATGGCGCGGTGGTTGAGAGTCCGCCTGCCGATGCAGGGGACACGGGTTCGTGCCCCAGTCCGGGAGGATCCCACGTGCCGCGGAGCGGCTGGGCCCGTGGGCCATGGCCGCTGAGCCTGCGCGTCCGGAGGCTGAGCTCCGCCACGGGAGAGGCCACAATGGTGAGAGGCCCGTGCACCGCAAAAAAAAAAAAAAAAAAAAGTGAGTGAGTGGAACAGAATCGTGGCCCCATGTGATAGACAAAGGGTGGTTATGTGTGAAATAGTGGAAAATATACGTACAAGTCCTGCCCCCTGTTCTAGCACGGAGCTCCTAAGACCCTTGTAATTTCCCAAGTGACAAGAACACTAGCAGCATCTTTTGTTCTACTATTTGGTCTTTGCCTCTGGTTCCTGACTCAGAGCTCCTAAGTCCCTTGGAATTTCCTGGGCGATAGGAGTGTGTTTTGTTCTAATGAGATGACTCCTGGTGGGGTCCTGGGTGGCTTCAGGATGGGGGCTGAGCACCACAGAGTCCAAGCCATAGTGTGAAGCCTGGAACTTTCGGCCTCACCGTCCACACTCTGGACAGGGAGATGGGCTGCAGGCTGAGTCCATGATCGGTAAAGCCCACGTGACGAAGCGTCCATGAAAATCCCCAGAGTTCAGGGTGCTTCCTAGTTGGGGAACACATCCCCACGCGGAGAGGCTGGTGCACCCCAACTCCGCGGGGACAGGAGCTCCTGCCATCAGGCTCCTTCCACAGCTGGCTTTCTGGATCTCTTCATCTGGCCGTTCATCTGTATCCTGTGTCCTAGCCTTTATTATGAAATAACCGGGAAAGCGTTAAGGAAACGTTTCCCTGAGTGCCGTGAACTGTTCCAGCGAATGATGGAATCCAAGGAGGAAGTTCTGAGACTCTCCAATGTACAGCCAAGTGAGAGGAAAGTTGTGGGTAAGCTGGGGACCCACTGCCTGCCCTTGGCTTCTGAAGTGTGGGGAGTGGGGGGCCATCCTGTGAGTCCTTCATCTGTGGAGTCTGTACGAACTCCATATTAGCGTCAGACTGAACTGAATCACAGGACACCCAGCTGGTGTCACAGAGAAGAGCTTGGTGTGCGGGGACCCGTGGGGGAGGGGGGAACACCACACACATCTGTTGTCAGAAGTATTGTCGACTCTATGAGGAAAAGAATCACAGGAGAGTTTTTCCCAAGCAGTATGGGAGAGGGGAATACAAGAGCAAAAGGTAGAGACGTGGCGGTCTCCGGGGCGGAAGGCACTGTTAACCAGGAGTAGGTACAAACCTATGCAGGATGGTCTGGAAGCTGGAACTTAAGGAGCAACGTGAACTGAAGAACTCAGAAAAGCTAAGTAAAGGAATGGAGAGGCAGGAGAAGAAAGCCAGAGAGGAGAGTTTTGGAATGCACGGAAGGATGAAGTCCCTTAGCAGAGGGTCAATGAACACCTCAGAGGCTACAGAGAAACTCCAAGGAGGAAGAGGGCTTTGTTGAGTGGTCAGCCCCTCCAGAGGGCAACTGATGGGGTCCAGGTGTGCTGTCTGAAAAGAAAGCAGAAGGGATGTGAGGGTAAATAAAGAAATGTTTCTTCTTAAGAGTCCCTTCAGGGCATATGTGTCAGGGCACCAACAGGATTTTGGAAAGACGATTAGAGCCGCTGAGAAGGTCTTGATAATGAAAATGTCAGACCAGTTTCAAAAGGAAAAGACTATCAAGAGAATAGGTAGGATTAGGGACTTTCCTGGGGGTCCAGTGGTTGACTCTGCACTTCCACTGCAGGGGGCGTGGGTTCGATCCCCGGTCAGGGAACTAAGATCCCATGTGCCGCAGAGCGTGGCCAAAAAAAAAAAAGAAAAAGAAAAAGAGAGAGGGAGAGAATAGGTAGGATTAAAAAATGATCATCTGGGACTTCCCTGGTGGCACAGTGGTTAAGAATCCGCCTGCCAATGCACAGGACATGGGTTCGAGCCCTGGTGCAGGAAGATCTCACACGGCCCGGAGCAACTAAGCCCGTGAGCCACAACTACTGAGCCTACGCTCTAGAGCCTGTAGGCTACAATGACTGAGCCCGCGCACCTAGAGCCCGTGCTCCGCAACAAGAGAAGCCACCGCAATGAGAAGCCCGCACACCGCAACGAACAGTAGCCCCCGCTCGCTGCAACTAGAGAAAGCCCGTGTGCAGCAACGAAGACCCAACGCAGCCAAAAATAAATAAATAAATTTATTTAAAATAAATAAATAATGATTATCTTTTACAGTCTATCCATTTCATTCTAATCACCAAAAAACAGCACGTTCCCCATCAGTGTCATCGACATGAGGATATTGCATCTGACAACGATGAGCTCCTCCTTGGCTTCGAGCCTTCTCTCTTCCCTTTGTTAAAGTACCTAAAATATCACCCCAACTTCCGACAGTTACTTCCTTGGCTTGTTCTCTGTCCAACAGGAGGCCAGGTCCCGCCAATACCATATTCCCAGCGCCTCTGAGGAATGTGAAAGCTTCTCCGTTTCCGCAGTCTCTGCCATCATTCCATCTTAATGTACATTATTAGCCTGATGTCTTCAATGTCTACCTACACTGCTCCCTGCCTCAATCATATTCACCAGCACCAAGGTGGCGTTCCGTAAATGATTCCACGCTGCTGAAGCCCTGACAGGGCTCTCCACAGCCTACAGAAGAACATCCATTGGCTTGACCATTGGGTTCCACCACCTACAATGCTCTGATTTCACTTTGTCTGTACCCAACAACAGGCACTTGAAAGCGCGCTCAGCCCATCCCTTCACTCAACACTTGCTGCGTCCACGTGTTCACCCACTGTCCCCTTTGCCCTTCTGAAAAACTCCTCTCCATCCTCTGAGATGCAGCTCACAAGCTGTCTCCTTTGGAAAAGCGTTGGTGCTAGCCTAGCTCCCAAGGTGTATCAACACCCTCCCTTTGACCCCTTCCCCAATGTACCTGGTCTGGACTGTGTGACCGGTAGCATGCGGCAGAAGGGATAATGTGTCTCTTCCAAGCTCAAGGTATCAAAGACTACGGCGGGTCCTAGGATTCCTCTCAGCCACTCCGTCTTACCCTCCCTTCTCTCACTGCCCAGAAAGCCACTGCCAATGCTGTGTGAGCAGCCCTAAGGTGAGGTCCACAGGACAGCTAACTGAAGCCCTCTGCTGATGGTCACACACGTGAGGCTCTCTTATGCCTTCAAAGAACTGCATCCCTGGTCCACAAGCGGACAGCAGCATCCTGAGAGGCCCTGCATCAGAACCACCCAGCTATGAAGCTGTTGAATCCCTGACTTACAGAAAATGTATGAGATAAGACACACTGGCAGTCTGGGGTCATTCTTCAAGCGGCCACAGGCAAATACGGAACTGTCCTACGTGACACCAGTTCTCTAGTGGAAAATAAGATTCTATACTCGCAAGGTCTGTGTGTTTTCCCTTCTCACGGCATGTAGGATGTGCCTGCCTTGTGGTGTAGGTGTTTTCAAGGATTATTTTGTCTTCTCTACTAAGAATGTGATCTCGCTGGGGTCAGGTCAGGGGTTGAATTTTATCAGTGTTTCTATGTTCTCTGGTATCTAGCACAGTGACCTTCTCCAAATAAGATGTGAACACATGGCTATCAAATGAATGAATGGATGGATGAATGAATGGTGAGAAATGAAAGGTGAGAAACTCTATTCAGTTTCTCACTCTCTGAAGGAGGAAGAGCTCCACACAGCCCAGAATGACCAGAACTTTAAGACAGAAAGTGCTCTCGGGTCCCTGAAACGGGAAACAATCACTGTCTTCAAGTTCCTCTGCTGTATTGAATTACGAGCCAAGCATTTGGAGGCCACGGAGGAATAAATAACGTCTAGCCTCTGATGAGGCTTTATGGTGGTCATTATTAATCCTTACACCCCTCACGGTCCACAGCACATGGCAGACGTCCAATAAATATGCGTGGGCTTGAACGGTCCGGGGACCTGAGAACGTAAAGATAACCTGTAAATCCAGAGCGAGCCTGAATGCCAAAAGCCAACGAGGAGACCCAGAGATTTGAATGCCACCTTCCGAACAGGAAAGACCAACGTGGGAGGTGGCCGTCAAAAATCAAACAGGATGTCTGTGGACACGCAACCCGAAAGGACTGGAAGGCAGCGGTCCTCACCGTGTGACCCCTGCACCAGCAGCCCAAGTTCACGTGGGAACATATTGGGTCCCACCTTTGATCTGGCGACTCGGAAACTCAGATGCGTGGATCGCAGGGGTCTGTGTTCAAGAAGCCCCCCAGGGGCTACTGGTGCTGAATTTGGAGAAACCCTGCGTTCCATCATCTGCTCCAAAGGCAATAAAGATTTAAGACTTGGAGGCTTCTTCCAGGAATAATCTGAAATCAGATTAGAAAATGGATGGGAATTGATCCCCAGGCCACGGACCTGAGGACACAGCAATCAGGCAAAACCAGGAGGCCAGAAGCCAACTCTTTCATCCACATCACTTAGGTTTTTTCAGCACCTGCTCTGAACCCTACCTGCTTCCGTCCCTCAAGTCTTCCCCTCTCCCACCATCCCTTCAAGACCCTCCCAGTTGGTGGTCTCAGTTCCTTCCGAAGACGTCCCGTGAACCAGACCTAAGGCAGCATCCCCCACCAGGGACCTTCCCGTTCTCCTGGCTCTGTACACACTGACTTTGCTACCTTCATTAAAGGAATGATGTCACCTGCACGTATGTCATCACCTGAGAAGCGTCATGCTCCTCCAACAGACCACGTTATCCGTGACGGAGCTGGTGTCTCCCTCTTACCTACCGACCACCACGGAAAGTCCAGAGCCTGCCAGGCGTCAGACACTCAGTGCCCCGGGTATTAAACATTCGATCGTGCTTCTAAAGGTTCTGACATTCATGCCGACTGGGAGGTTTTTAAAGCTCCCGTCCAGCCACTTTATAAAGGTCAAGAAATACCTCCTCGGGGAGAAGAGAAGAGAAGGCCTGAATAACTGGACAGTATGTCACGCCGTGCACACGAGCAGGGGAAAGACAAAATGCCTGCTCTCTCGCGTAACTGTTTACAAAGCAAAGCTACAAGCGGAAGATGTACTGAGGCAAACGGACGTGGGACCCTGTACTTCCCCAGCACCAGACACAGCAGAAAAAGAGGCGAAGACGAAATACGACGAATCGTACCTCCCTCCAGTTTCAGTTTTAGTGCCATTTCGATTTTCTAACGTAAGTGCCACCCTATGCTTCACGATCCAGGCTTTGGACAGGTTACGTGTCACTCAGAGGTCCATCCCTCTGAATTCGCTTTATTTTTTTTCCTTTTATTTATTTATTTGCTCTGTATTTTTTTAATTTTATTTTATTGGAGTATACCTGATTTACAATGTGTGTTACTTTCAGGGGTACAGCAAAGTGAATCAGTTATACATAGACATGTATCTATTCTTTTTCAGATTCTGTTCTCCTATAGGTTATGGCAGAGTATTGAGTAGAGTTCCCTGTGCTACACAGTAGGTCCTTATTAGTTATCTATTTTATATGGAGTAGTGTGTATATGCCAATATGCATTTGTTTTAAATGACACAATTCTGAGTTGCAAACCCCCTCCCCTCCCAGTTTGCCTCTGACGTTTCACCAGGTCACAAAGAAGTTTCCTGAGAAAACTCCCTGACGCCTGTGGGCTCGCTAATTATGGTGTAAAACGAGCTGTATTCACATCAAAAGGCTTAATTACAATGACCATGGCTCTCGATTCAGGTGGAATTCGAATGGGAAAGGACATGGAGATGGGCCCCACCCACTCACTTTACAGTTGAGGGGCAGGAACTTGTTTCCCTTCCAAGAACTGTGATTAAAAAAGGGGATCCCATGCTGTCTCAGCAGGTGTGATGCTGTGAGAGGATGCGGCAGCATCCTTAAAATCTGGATGAAATGGAGGTGATCGTGGGAGACAAGTATCCCCCCGCACCGAACCCCCCGACTGGAGGAATGTATCGGAGAGACAGGACCAGGCTGAAAATAGGCACAAAGCTGGCTGAGGGGTCTGCACTTCTCAGCTCTACCCCAACGGGCTGCGGCACTTTGGATAAATCCTACAGAGAGCTTTGCATGCTGGTGTATGAGATTCCTCAGGCTGCTGTAACTAAGGGCCACAGGCTTGATGGTTTAAAACAACAGGAATTTCTTCTGGAAGCCAGAAGTCCTGAATCAAGGTGTCCCAGGGTCTCCCGCCTTTTTGAAGGCTCCCGGGGAGGGTCCCTCCTGGTCTGCTCTAGATTCAGGTGGCTGCTGGCCATCCTTGGTGTTCCTTGGCATGTAGCTGGGTCCCTCCAGTCTCTGCTTCAGCGCTCACGTAGCCGTCTTCTCCCCCTGTGACCCTGCCTTCACTCTGGCTCCCACTACGCGTGCCTGTGTCCTCTCGCAGCAGTTTTCCCTCTTAAAAGGACCCCAGTCGTACTGGATCAGAGCCCACTTCGACGACCTCATCTTCGTTACATCTGCAAAGACTGTACTTTCAAGCTCACATTCTGAGGTCCTCAGGGTTAGCAATGCATCACATCTCTTGGAGAAACACAGTTCAACCCACCATACTGGGTTTATTTGTAAAATGAGATGGTCGGGCTCATGAATTTTTGGCTTTAGTTTCTAAGTGTTAAACCTGAAAAGAAATTCATGAACACTGCTCTAGTTCTCTCTTTCTCTCTCCTCCTCTCCTTCCCTCCCTCCCTCCCTCCCCGCACCGCACCTCCCACACATTTGGAATTGTGGAATAGGAACACTCTGATGACTGGCTGGATGTATTTACCTTCAACCAGGTACTTACTGTATTTTTTATACAAAACCCACCTTCTACACGTTTGCATGAAGCCAGAATGTGTGCTCTCTGCAGAATTCACATCCACACATGTATCCACGAGAAATGTCAGGATAACTGTCACCAGATTGCACGTGGGAACCACATACGTACAGGCATCAAAAGCTCTTTGCAATAAGTGCATAATAAATTCACTTGTCCTTGTCTCGTTGTACTTTCCTGGAGCCCAGCTTCTTCACCTCTTTCCTTGTGGAGCAGACACTTATTTTAAGTCTGTTCCATTGATTAATTTGAACATGGTAGCCATGGCATCAACATCTCAACCATATAACCCAGTCTTAAAAATGCAGACAGGGAAAAGTAAAACATTTCTATTTAGGAACTATGAAATGAATACAATGAAATACTATTCATTGTAGCAAACATAAATACTGAAGAAATGTGTAAGGAAGAAAGAACAGCCTACATCTCCACAATCTAATTTTACAGAATCAAACTCTTAGTCATTAGTTAGGGTACCTCATCCATTCTTTCAGGAACAATTATGGAGTTGATATCAGCAGTTTAAATGAAGCAAGGCATCTGAATAAAAATCGCTGTTTTTGCATAATCCTTTTATCATAAAAAATGTAGACGGTGCTCATTTATTATTGAAATTTAAAACAATAATACAAAGCAACCTATTATGCAGTCATTTATGACAAATCTTACACTGCCTTCTTTGGGGTGAGTGATATTAACTCTGAGCCTCTAATGTTAACAATACATTTCTCAAAAACACAATCTTCCATACAAATCCATCCTGTATTCACTCATAGAATATTAACTCTTCTTATGTCGAAGGATCTAATTTTAATCCATCAATGCAACAGTTCAGAAAACATAACACCATTTTCAAGGAGTCTGAAATTCTCTGCACCGAACGTTTCTACCGCTTCCACTGATGTCAATAACTTCTCAATGACGGACAGCGCTCACCAACTTGTGCTCATCTATAGAACTGCAAATCACATTCTGGGCGTCAAGGGTTCACATACTGTCTCCCCATCTACTGAGTTTTCCAACTGCAATGCGATTTTGCCCAATTTTAGATAAGCTAGCTGCATTTATCTCGGCCCTTTGCTCTGAAAGATACCTATCGAGGATTTTTCTGTTCTTGTTTTCTGTTTTTATTTGCTCGAAAGCTCTCCCTTACATAAATCAATTCCGTCTTCCTCTGTGATAAAGTGCACGATAATCACTATCCCCAAACATCACCCTCATTACAGCCGACACAATTCACAAAGTCGACTCTGTATGAGAAAAGAGCTTCCAAAATAATACGGTTACTACCTCTCATGGGGAATAGTTTGCCCAAGTGTTCTGATCACACCCAGCACACATACGGGCTAACAGAATCCCAAAGACAATGAAATTCCCTGTGTAAAAACTCATTTTACAACAGAGGTCCTTCACTCTGATGCATTTTTACCCCCAGGGGACGGATGTGTCACTGACACCTCGAGGCTTGAGGGACGCGACTAAGCATGTGACAAGGCACAGGCCAGCCACCTACAAAAACGAATTAGCCACCCCAGTATCAAGAGCACCCAGGTGCGTACATCTTTCATAAGAAAGGTGTATTCCTGCCATATCTGAGTAAATCAAATCACATTTTAAATATTACACGGCACCTACTAGATGGCAAAATTCTCTAAAGCATCCTTCTGCAATAGACTCCAATGATCTTCTACCAACGGTGGTTTAACATCCCTAATCTATGTTATGGGAACTTGGGTTTATGAAGCGTGTGCGTGTGCGCACACACACACACACACACACACAAACGTACAAATATGTGTAGGGCATATCTTGCTGTTTCTTGCAAGACCATTTTTTAGAAAGGTTGATATGTCATTCATTTTATTTTGCTCTATAAGTTAAATATCTAGTATCATTTTTCTCAAATATGCAGTCTTTTACCGAAAGGGTCTATGCCATTGCGCTAAAGGATGAAATAAACTTAGAAACAAAGAGCACAACGGTAGTTGCCAGGGGCTGGGGGGTTGAGGAAGTGGGAAGATGGTGGTCAAAAGACACAAACTTCCAGTTAGAAGATGAATTAAGTCCTGGGGTCTAACGTACGGCATGGTGTTTCTAGTTATCAATAATGTCTTAGACATTTGAAAACTGTTGAGAGTAGATCTTCAGTGTTCTCACCACAACAAAAGACGTGGTAATCATATAGCACGACCGGGGTGTTAGCTAATGCTAGGGCGGTAATTATTTTACAATATATAAGTGTATCAGACCATCACATAGTACACCTTCCACTTACGTTATGTATCAATTATATCTCAATAAAATGGTGGGGGGAATAAGGATGAAACAAACCAAGAGTGATGCGAGACCATCTTGGTCAGACACCTGCGCCTAAACTGTCTTAATCTGGGGCATAACTATGGCAGCATGAGAATGATGTCCAACTATAATTGTGTAGATTAGGTTGCTACTGCTTAGTCTTTATTTTTGTAAATGTGATACGTAACACGGACTTCAATCAAACTGACATAACTCCGTTAAGTATGAGTTGGCAAAGGGGAAAAAATTGCAGGGGTGTGTGTGTGTGTGCGCCTGTATAATGATGGAACAAAGGTTACCCTCCCCCTCTCTCCGTCTTTGCCTGTCCTCAGTACTATGGGTACCAGATTAAATGAGGTCCAGTAAGCCCAGAGGGCACACACACACACCTGGCCATATTTACACAGCTTTCCTTCTGGGGACAGCACAGCCTCACGTAAGGCAGGCTTCCTCCCTAAGGAGCTGGTAAGCTAAGACCAAGTGTTACGGAAAACACTCAGGTTCTTTTAAAAATAACTTGAGTACTCCATTTTGCTGAATCTATAACCTACTTTCATAGAGAGTAAAAAGAAAGAGCAGTCCCTTCAGGAAGAATTTGCATGAAAATGATGGAGAGGGACACAAGCTCATGAAAAGAAACTCGAAAGATAAATCAACCTACTGCGATGCACAGACCTCGGGTGAGCTAGCAAACTAGTAAAAAAAAAAAAAAATCATCTTTGACTTTTATGACTTGATGGTGATACTGAGGAATTGTTGATAATTTTAGGAGTGGTAAAGATACAACGGCTATGTGGGAAGAAATTACTTCTTTTATTTTAAAGCAATATACTGACATCGTGAGATGAATTACACAGTGCCATAATGAGAATGGGGGAAAAGGATGGGCTTAAATAGGAACGCTTAGGTTAGGCATTCATAATTGTTAAGGGTGAGTGATGGGTACATGGGATTCATTATTCCATTTCCTTTCCTTTATTTCTTGCAAGTACTTGAAATCTTCCACATTAAAAGATTCCATAAGATTTCAAGAACACACAAAAGTTTTTTCTTAAAAAAAAGACAAAAGAAAAAATGTTTACGAATCAAAACAATATACACGAATCTACAAAATAAGTAATGCCCCTTTGATGAAGAATGTGGGATTGATATAGATGGCTTTGAAAATAAGTTATAGGTGCAAAACTATATAAACCTGTCAAAAAATAAGGAAACTGCATATAAATCAATGAAGTTAGAACACTCACACCATACACAAAAATAAACTTAAAATGGCTTAAAGACTTAAATTTAAGACATGACACCATAAAACTCCCAGGAAAAAAAAAAACATAGGCACAACATTCTCTGACATAAACATAAACTGTAGCGATGTTTTCTTTGGTCAGTCTCCGAAAGCAAAATAAATAAAAGCAACAATAAACAAATGGAAACTAATCACACTTAAAAGCTTTTGCACAGCAAAGGAAACCACAGACAAAATGAAAAGGCAACCTACAGAACTGGAGAAAACATCTGCAAATGATGTGACTGACAAGAGCTTATTTTCCGAGATAAACAGCTCATACAACTCAATAACAGAAAAACAAACAACCCAATCAAAAAACGGGCAGAAGATCTAAACAGACTTTTCTCCAAAGAAGACATACAGATGGCCAACAGGCACACGAAAAGATGCTCGACATCGTTAATTATTAAAGAAACGCAAATGAAAACCACAATGAGATACCACCTCACACAGGTCAGAATGGCCTTCATCAAAAAGTGTACAAAATGCTGGAGAGGGTGTGGAGAAAAGGGAACCCACCTACACGACTGGTGGGGCTGTAAACTGGTGCAGCCACTATGGAGAACAGTATGGAGGGTCCTTAAAAAACTGAAAATACAGCTACCAAATGATCCTGCAATCTCACTCCCGGGCATATATCCGGAAGTGACATACACCCTCATTCGAAATGATACATGCACCCCAATGTTCATAGCAGCACTATTTATAATAGCCAAGACATGGCAGCAACCTAAGTGTCCATCAACAGATGAATGGATAAAGAAGATGTGGTACATATATACAATGGAATACTACTCAGCCATAAAAAAGAATAAAATTGTGCCACTTGCAGTAACGTGGACGGACCTAGAGATGATCATACTAAGTGAAGTAAGTCAGACAGAGACACACAAATATTATATGATATCACTTACACGTGGAATCTAAAAAGCTGTACAAATGAATTTACATACAAACCAGAAACAGACTCACAGACATAGAAAACAAACTTAAGAGTTACCAAAGGGGAAAGTGGGGGGACAGATAAATTAGCAGTATGGAATTAAGCAGATACAAACCACTATACGTAAAATAAACAACAAGGACCTACTATAGCACAGGGAACTATATTCAATATTTGTAATAACCTATAATGGAAAAGAAAATAAATGATTTAAGACATAACCTCCTGAGAGAATTAATCATGAAAAATAATGCTTATGAAGATTTGCACCAATCCTAAAGAGGTTTTTGCTACAATATTTTGGGAAATGTGAAGTTCAGAGTGGCACAGATATATTGGGTTGGCCAAAAAGTTCGTTTGGGTTTTTCCATATCATCTTACGGCCAACCCAATAGATATATAGTATGTGCCTAAATAAAGATATGGATAGAGATAGAAATATGGATGTAATTCAGACATAAATACAGGTAGGAACAACATGATATAAGTAACAGTCACAGACATGATATGGTTATGATATAGATTGATATAGATGATACAGATACATAGATACTGATGGAATATGCATGCATATATATACACATATATTTATACACACATACAAAGATGTACATATAGACAGATAACTAAAATATTAAAATATTCAGATAATTAAAATATTAAAATGTATGAAAAATTCTGAGAGAAATTACACAAGTTGTTTAGTGTTTAACCACTGGTTTATGGAACGAAGATTGATGTTTACATTTTTTTTCCCCCAAACTTCTATATTCCTATAACACTCTTCATCCCTTCTTCGTAAAGAAAATCACACTGTCCTTAAAATCTCCTTGCAAAGGCTACAGTGTGCTTTGATGACTTATTCATAAAATGGACCCACAGAATTCAAAAGAGAAGGCTTCTGAAGATACCCTTAAGCGATAACCACCTGTGTGCATATTAAAATTTTATATTAAAACCCACACCATAGTGTTAAGAGGATGAGATCACTTTTTAAAATATCGATCATGGTGAAAAGACGGCCACGCGCCTATGGGCATTTCGGAACCTAACCTCCACGGGGTGCCAGTGGAAATCTGGTCAGGAATATGTTCCCTCAGCTTTATGCCTTTTGACAGAAAACTATTCGGACGAGCTGTGAGAAGGCGTGAACCCCAGGCCACTCTGAAGCTGCGGAAAGGGCGCCTTGCTGGCTGCCCAGGAGGGCTACAGGTTAATGCAATGAGGGACCGTGCAAAACACAGTGGACTCTGCCAGTCCGCTGGGGTTTCCAGATGGAAGGCGGCCGTCCTGTAAGCTGCATACCCCCCAGTCCAGCGGGCTGAGCAGAGCTGACCCACACGAGCGAGAGCCTCAAGCAAACAGCAGAGTCACGTTTGCTGTCCCAGACCTTCCAAGAACAGAATCCTCCTTCCACGTCCAAACCCTGGATGGGACTTTTCCTCTAGTCCTTCTACAACGGAGCATCACTTAGCAACTATCAAAATGAAAAGACTCTTAGGTGTCCAAGCGATAGCAACAAAGTACAGTAAGTAACCAACAGAGTAACAGCGACACAGTATTGGATTGTAATCCTACAATGTAGTTAGTATCCCAAGTGTACAGTAAATATCCATGAGTCCCGACAGATATAAAGGAATGAGTCAATGAATCAATAAATGAATGAGGGAGAAGGGACAGATCTCCCTTTCAGAGGAATTCTAAATAACTGACGTCAATACTCCATCATCCAAGACATGCAGCTGAATCGCCCCACCTCCCCACCTTGAGGCACTTTAAATGACTGGCTGCCAAAGAACAGACTATGAAAAGGTGAGGCGGGTGGTGTGAGTCCACAGTGGAAAAACCCACTACCTCGGCCAGGGGATCAAGGTCAACATCAACATGTTGAGAGGCTGTGCCCTTGACAGGATGAGAAAGGCAGCTGACTTTTGCGGGTTCCCTCCTCCAGAAATGTACCCCAGCCTAAAACATCACACAAACTGCAACTGGGAGACTTCCTACGTAATATCGCAAAACTATTAAAATCATGGAAAACAAGGTCACAGAACAGAGGAGAAGAGGGAAACATGACGGCTAAATGCACCGTGTTGTGCTGGAGGCGATTCTACGACAAAAAGGGAGCATTAGGTAAAAACTGGTGAAAATCACATCAGGTCTGGGGCTTACTTAAAAGTATTGTGCCAGCGCTGGTTCCTTAGTTCCAACAGATGTCCCGTCGTAAAAGAAGACATTAAAAGGATATGGGGTGAACAGGCACTCTCTGTACTTTCTTTACAGGCTGTTTTGTACATCTAGAACTATTTTTAATTAAGCTTATTTTTAAAAATGAAAACAGTACAGGCATACCTCGGAGATACTGCAGGTTCAGTTCTAGACCATTCGTGTAAAGCAGGTCACACAAATGTTTTGGTTTCCCAGGGCATATAAAAGTGACACTTATACTACACTGTAGTCTACTGAGTGTGAGACAGCATTATGTCTTTAAAAATAATGTACAGACCTTAATTTTAAAATAACTTACTGCTAAAAGATGCTCTCCATCCTCTGAGCTTTCAGCGAGCCATAGCAGTAACATCAAAGATCATGGGTCATGGATACCATCACACATACAGTCATAATGACAAAGTCTGGAATACTGTGTGAATTACCAAAGTATGACACAGAGACACAAAGTAAAAACATGCTGTTGGAAAAATTGTACTGAGAGACTTGCCCGACACAGGGTTGCCACAAACCTTCAATTTGTAAAAACAAAAAACAAAAAACAAAAAAACACAGTATCTGTGAAGTACAATGAAACCAGGTCTGCCTGTATTGCAAAACTGTCCTAAAGAAAATAGGTTTCTATTTTGTGAAATTCATCAACATGGAAGAATCGGAGTGAGCATTATAATCTCAGTGAGGCTGGGACGCTAACTTCCCACACTGAAATGTTCTGTCCAATGGAAAAATCAGCCTGTTTCATCCTGCAGAATCAAAACCCCATATAAGCAATAACAACATCGTTAAAATTTTTAAAAAATGCTTCTTACTGAAGTGAGAAAGGATTCATCTCAAGTGTGTTTACTTTAAAGCATCAATGGAAAAACAGCGGGTCTCAGACACTGAGATCTTTAGGTAACCCTAGCTCTGTGCTCAGGTTCTTAGGTGGGTAAGAGTAAAAAAGCATAAAAGGGCCATGACAAAGCAGGTGCACAAAGGTGTGACACTAACACTCCAGGCTTCTTGGACGCACATTACAACAAACCGTTATCCAAACATACGGGGGGGTCATGGGGACCTCCGTGGTGGTCCACTGGTTAAGAATCGGTCTTGCAATGCAGGCGACACCGGTTCGATCCCCGGTTGGGGAACTACAATCCCACATGCCGCGGGGCAACTACTGAACCTGTGCACTGCAACAAATGAGCCTGCGCGCTCTGGAGCCCCAGTGCCACCACTAGAGAGAAGCCCACACGGTGCAACGAAAAGCCCACGTGCCACAACTAAGACCCAAGGCAGCCAATAAATAAATAAATAAATATTTAAAGAGAAAAAACAAAAACATGGGGGTCAGGAGGGGACCATGTTGATGCATAAGGTAGAATATTATGTTCATGGTAAGTCAGCATCCCCTTATCCCAATGCCTGTTTCCCTTTGGATCAGCCCTCGGATACAGGTGAATCCTCACAAAAATACACATTCTACCGAGTCACCTCCCTACTGGAGAGTCAACAATGGCCCTGGAAACTCCTCAAGGTGAAATGACACAGACCAGCCCCTGTGAGTTGACTGACCTTCCTGTTCTGCCTTCTCTCCCTCCATGCAGAGGAAGACCCCTATGTTCACCAGAAAGAGGGGCTCCTGGTGCTTTGTGCCTCTAGGACCCTTTGGCTGTCTTTAAAATTTAGGGGATGGTAGATGTTTCTTTCCTCTTGAGTCTATCTCAACGGACTAGAAAGACATGAACAGAGAAGTAGAATCCACTAGCGTTTGCAGAGATGAAAGATACAAAGTTTTCATCTTGGACAAAACACTATGGGGAGGGACTTCCCTGGTGGCACAGTGGTTAAGAATCCGCCTGCCAATGCAGGAGACATGGGTTCGAGCCCTGGTCCGGGAAGATCCCACATGCCATGGAGCAACTAAGCCCGTGTGCCACAACTACTGAGCCTGCACTCTAGAGCCCACAAGCCACAACTACTGAGCCCATGAGCCACAACTACTGAGCCCACATGCCACAACTACTGAAGCCCACGTGCCTAGAGCCCACGCACCACAATGAAGAGCAGCCCCCCGCTCGCAGCAACTAGAGAAAGCCCATGCGCAGTAACAAAGACCCAATGCCACCAAAAACAAACCAAAAAACAACAACAAGAAAATCCTATGGGGAGAGAGGAGACAGCATCCCTAAAAAAGTTTCATCCCTTCCTACAAATGTGTGAAACATGGCAAGGTGTAATTAACAAGTGCAATTAACTAACGTTTCAAAAAACTGCAGAGGCATTGGGTTCTTACAGATAATCAAGAATCAAGAGACAAGGAAGATCAGAGGCAGCTAAGCTGCTTTCATAGTAGTAACTCAGAAAAAAAAAAAAAAAAAAACACACCTGCGTTTCAAGTAACAAGTTTTGCTTTCAATTCTGGAGGGTTTTTTCCCTGTGTCCTCCCCTAGTTCTTTTCGTCAGAGATTTCTCTTTTTCCATCGCTGTGGCACAAAATACAGAAAAGTAGCTTTGAAAATGATTATGTGCTTTGCTTTATTAACGTTTTTGATGATGTCTCTGATTTCATATGCTTCTCATAAAACTGGCAAAAATACAGATATCAAATTCTGAACTTTCAGGTATTTAATCTTCATTTCCAGAATAGTGTTTAAAAGTACTGTCCAGCTGTGTGGTTTGGGGATAAATCACTGGACCTCTGTGTGACTCAGTTTCCTTCTGTGTAAATGAATGAATACAAATGATTATTCAGTTTCTTTCAAATCCTCATAACCTGTGATTCTAAGGTATTTTCTTATTTTATCACAAAGAGCCCAACCAACTATACTTTTTATATTTACTATAGGCAAGTCAATCATGGTCTAAGCTCATTTTTATATTCCTGGAATTAAAGGTGGATAAAAAGGCATACTTTCCTAGAATTATTGCATCTTCCATCTCCCCACCCCATAAGCTGCAATAGCCCCCCCAAAAATGTATAGTATCTGCTTGAATACTGTTTTGGTTTTTTTTGCAGTACGCGGGCCTCTCACTGTTGTGGCCTCTCCCGTTGCGGAGCACAGGCTCCGGACGTGCAAGCTCAGCGGCCATGGCTCACGCGCCCAGCCGCTCCGCGGCATGTGGGATCTTCCCGGACCGGGGCACGAACCCGTGTCCCCTGCATCGGGAGGCGGACTCCCAACCGCTGCGCCACCAGAGAAGGCCTTGAATACTGTTTTTAATTTGAAGAGAGGATTTGTTTTTCCTGCTGAGTAGGTTTGTAAGGATATCAGACCAGAGGAGGAACAGCAAGGAGGGGAAACAGCTGTGTTTCAACTGACCTGCTCCGGTGAGAATCCCAGCACCACTGAGACCCAGAGGGAGCCACCTGCTCCCCTACCCTGGCCGTGACATCCGCAGCAACATGTGGGTAATTCCCTCTGAAGAAAGGCCACCCTCAAGGGAAACCGGAAGAAGTAAGGACCATCGCTTGGGAATAGATAGTTGTTTCAACACCAGTAAATCCGGGGATGCCCACCTAGGTGTGACTAAACTCCCCTGGGCTCAGCTCCACGCTTCAGGGATGCCCTTAGGCCCCATTAGATGCTGTGGGTTTTAAGACTGGGCTGTGCAAGGAACACCAAAGATGACAGTCATCCACCAGAAGCTAGGAAAGAAGGACAGAACAGATTCTCTGTCACAGGCTCAGAAGGACCCAACCCTGTGGACACTTTGATCTCAGACTTCTGGTCTCCAAAACCCTAAGACCATACATTTCTGTTGTCTAAGCCAGTCTGTGGTATTTTGTTACAACAATCCTGGCAAATGAATACAACACTGTGTTCTTTTTTTTTTTTTTTTTTTTGCGCTATGTGGGCCCCTCACTGTTGTGGCCTCTCCCGTTGCGGAGCACAGGCTCCGGACGTGCAGGTTCAGCGGCCACGGCTCACGGGCCCAGCCGCTCTGCGGCATGTGGGATCTTCCCGGACCGGGGCACAAACCCGTGTCCCCTGCATCGGCAGGCGGACTCTCAACCACTGTGCCACCAGGGAAGCCCAAACACTGTGTTCTTTAATTCTTGAACCTGATAAAAATGTTAATCGCATTTGGGGCATTTTCAAAAGGAGGTTTATCTCCAAAGCAATTTCAATACCCTTCTTTCATTTTACCTTCATAAGACCCTATTAAATAAATAGATACTAACATTCCAGTGTTAAAAAAAAAAAAAAAGACTGGGTTGTGATTTCTCTAAATTAACAGCATACAGGGGGTAGGGGAGGGGAGATACAGTTCACAGTGAAATATAATTTTTCAAATTCCTTCCCCTTTCACTTTTCTCTTCCTTCAGTGACATTTAAAGAGAGAAAAGGTAAATACACATCTTGGAATGATTTAGCAATAGAAATGTTAACAGTCAAGTTCTGTCAATACAAATAATGCATTTGGATTTTTCTGCTGATTCTGTTATGGTATTGCACAGTGCAGAGAAACTATTGTCTTTTTATTTAAATCTTCAGGAAGACATGTGCCGCGATAAAAAGTTAGCTATTAATATTTATACATGTGTCAATATATATGTATGTGTTTATATAATTTATATCTGTCAATTATATATAGACATACATCTATTGATTTAATCCGGTCACATCTAAATGAACAAGAAATTGGCTGGCTCTACAAATGGCCAACATGTATCCTGGTATTTTATACATATATTCATAGAACTGAGTAATTTCTTATCAATTTGGATGTGATCAGATTAAACACCCCAAAACCTGTGAAATTAAGACACATGCTTACTGATGTTATTTTAATATAATTTTGATAAATTTTAACAGCTGATTCTTGTTATTCATCAAAGGGAGACTTTTCAATCAATATAATCATCACATAAATTCGTGGACATCACTTTATCTGTGAAATTGTTTTAGCAGAATCATCACGAAACACCTCCACTCAAATCCGAAGCGAAGCAATGTATAAAGTACGCGTTTCTCCCCATAATATGCTGCTGTTTCCATGATTTCCACCATGAACCAAAATTGTCCGAAGACGCATGCTGAGATGGGATTTTTCCCGGGATAGGCATTAAGACTCTCCTCCATTGTCGTATTTTTATAACAGCTCTATTGTGACGCATCTACAACTCACCTACCTATCACCCTTTCACTGAGGCTGGATGGTTTTATGTTCTTAACACACTCACATTTCTCCCCCATTCTGTGTTGCCATCATAGCTTCTCTGTCTGATAACTTCCTTTGTCTTCTCATTTTAACTACTATTTAACTTTGTGTAACTGTTACTTTTCCCTGACCCTCGTATTCAGGGAGAAGTCTTTTCTCCTGCCTGGCCTGCTGGGTGACATCACAGCTGCTAACCCTCAGCTCTGTGCTAAGAGGCAAAGATCAATCCATAAGGAAGGTTTGTGCCTTGTGTTCTGTATTTGGTTTTTGTTTTCAAAATGTCCTCTCCTTTTCCATGGTTCTGGTTCTCCAGGAGTACCAGTTCCAAATAATTTTCTGTACTGTGATCTGAACTATTCCAGCGTAAGCTTGGCTCGCGGGTAATGATACAAGATGTAAACGCAGACAGACCCAGCCTGCTAGCTAAGGGCTGGGATACAGGTACCATCCCGGGCATCCACGAGGACATGTAGCCTTCTTTTCCCCGAAGCCCCTGGTTAATCCTCTGGTCCTTTACCAAATCATCTCTTTGCTAATTAACCCTAGTAGCCTGTGCTGTTGAAGAAGCTAAAAATTTGAAGGTATGTCATCTCCCACTGAAAATTATAAAATCCCCTACCTTCTCAATATTTCAGCTTTATGGCCCTAATGATCTTGCCTTCAACTACTTAAAAAAGATTTGAATTAAGTTGTTATTTTCCTTAACACTGGATATAGAACATGAGAAATTCAATACACACCCAGTACAACACACGGACACACAGACACACACACACCCTCCAGAAGGGAGATTCTGATAGAAAACTTCTTTGTTGTTAACTTTGAGTCTGTTTCCTGTCTTGTCGTGCCCACCCATCCCCCACATACTATTTTTCCTGGGGGGCTTTGTCACATGGATAGTACATGAAAGATAAACAACCTGGTCTTCTTTATCTACCCCATGTCTCAGCCCTCAATCAATGCTGGATAAGTGAATGAAACAAACAAACAAAAATACCAGTAAATTCACTTTTCCCGATTACCTTGGCAATTTAAACACTTTCAAGTAATCTTAGATCCCCTTACCTCTGTGTCAGTAAGATGTCATGGAAGCCTGCTATGTGATTCCAGTTAGGTAATTTGGGTAACACTTGTTCCAAAGAATCTCAAATTATGCTACGTCTCCTGAATCCATCAGTGTGAGGCTCTTCGAGTCCTTAATGTGTCTGTTTTCCATGTAGAAGTCAAGACAGGGGTATGACAGGTATTAAAGAGGCTCCCAATTATTTGATCTGGGAGCCTCTCTAAAAGAAAATCACTTAACGAAGATGTGGTATATATGCATAATGGAATACTACTCAGCTATAAAAAAGAATGAAATAATGCCATTTGCAGCAACATGAATGGACCTAGAGATTATCAAACTAAGTGAAATAAGTCAGAAAGAGAAAGACAAATATACAATATCACTCTGTGGAATCTAAAATAATACAAATGAACTTATTTACAAAACAGAAACAGACTCACAGACATAGAGAACAGATTTGTGGTTGCCAAGGGGGAGGGGGGCTGGGGGAGGGAAAGACTGGGAGTTTGGGATTAACAGAGGCAAACTATTATATATGGGATGGATAAACAACAAGGTCTGAGCTTCCCTGGTGGCACAGTGGTTGAGAGTCTCCCTGCCGATGCAGGGGACACAGGTTCGTGCCCCGGTCCAGGAAGATCCCACATGCCACGGAGAGGCTGGGCCCGTGAGCCATGGCCACTGAGCCTGCGCGTCCGGAGCCTGTGCTCCACAACTGGAGAATGGGAGAGGCCACAACAGTGAAAGGTCCGCATACCGCAAAAAGAAAACAAACAAACAAACAACAACAACAAAAAAACAACAAGGTCTTACTGTATAGCACAGGGAACTATACTCAATATCCTGTGATAAACTGTAATGGAAAAGAATATGAAAAAGATTGAATATATACGTTTAACAGAATCGCTTTGCTGTACAGCAGAAATTAACACAACATTGTAAATCAACTATACTTCAGTAAAATAAATTTTAAAAACAGACAATCCCTGATTTGGGAGCTCTTGACAAAGACCTTAACTAGCTGAAAAATAGATTATACGAGGGGTGGTGGAGTTTGAGAACGTTATCTGTGATTTGACAATCTTTCAGACTCCAGTACATCAGAATTCATGATATTTTTCATTATCACAAAAAAGCTGAAATGTCTAACTTGCTTACTGAGTTTTATAACGACTATAGAATACAGTCATTAATTCATGAGGCTAGATCCACTACCTTATGTTTAAAAAAAATATTTGATGGGCCCTCAATTCTCTGTTGAATCAAAGTAATCTGTTTAAATATGTATTCGCTCACACAATTTACTTAAAATGAAAATTAATGTTTCACAAATATACGGTTTGACAACTTTTAAAAATATAAGCAGCTAAACAAATAGGGCATGTGAAGAATTCTATTAAGTTGTCCTGGAAAATCTTCTTTGCCATTTCATTTTTCTATTCTTTCCTGACTGATGGAAAGAATTATTCTCTATCTAGTTACCTTCATTGGTCCTTTAATGCTTTAAGGGGACCTCTGAGTTCTCGTCAGTCAGCAAACAGAAGAAAGTGAGGGGGGAGGGGGGAAGGGGGAGGGAGGGAGAGGAAGAGGGAGGGGGAGAAAGGAAGGGGGAGGGGGAGAAGGAAGGGGGAGGGGGAGAGAGGAAGGGGAGGGGAGCGAGGAAGGGGGAGGGGGAGAGAGGAAGGGGGAGGGGGAGAGAGGAAGGGGGAGGGGGAGAGGGGGGAGGGAGGGGGAGGCGGGGAGAGATTAAAGAAGGAAAAGTCCATAATACGTACCAGAAAACAGGCAGGGGTGATACACACGTGAACTAAATATCTTAACAACTTATTTATGAACATTCACACACAGGCAAGGATTTTTAAGGCAGCATATGCCTAAATCATCTCAACATTACCAGGGCTAAATTTCCTTCCAGGCTTGCAACTTGGACATGCTCAAGAAAAGTGATGAATGAAAGAAGGAACAGGAGTCAGAAGCTAGTTTCCAGAAAAAGATGCGTGTACCTCAGTCACCGAATTTCTTTCTTGCCAAGGCTAAGGAGCTCCATTCCCGAGCCTACCATATTGATTTCCCATCTTGAGCAAGGCCACACGAGACACCTAGCCCAGAGGATCTAGCCCACAGATGCTCAGATGGAGAGGCATGGCAGCCACCACCACCAAGCCGTGCCCGTGGCGGGCAGCACTGATTTACTGTGGCGTCTGTCCTGCTGAGATAGATTCTCGGGTCTTGTGTTCTAGGGGCAGAAGACGCCTATCCATCCAGGCAGGAAAGATACAGGGCTTGACTTGATACGTATGTTCCCACTGACATGAGGTTGCTTACTAATTATGTTTCAGTGAGGGCTCGAATATGCTTGTTACCATAGTAACATTAATAACGCCTCAACTTCACTTGAAGGCGAAGAGGTAGTTTCTGTGGACCATTAAATGTAGATTCTGGGGACCAGCCTGGAAGTGGTCTTACCAGATGTGACACAGTTTCTTCTGGAAGATGCACATCAAACTATCTATTCATCCATCTATATATGTAGTCTCTACTTGTATTAATTTTTTTTTTTTTTTTTTGCGGTACGCGGGCCTCTCACCGTTGTGGCCTCTCCCGTTGCGGAGCAGAGGCTCCGGACGCGCAGGCTCAGCGGCCATGGCTCACGGGCCCACCCGCTCCGCGGCACGTGGGATCTTCCGGGACCGGGGCACGGGCCCGTGTCCCCTGCATCGGCAGGCGGACTCTCAACCACTGCGCCACCAGGGAAGCCCTGATTTTATATATATACATTTAGTTCTTATATAAGTTAAATATGTATATACATTATGTAATACACAATTATATTTATATAATACATTGCATGGCTAAATGAATTATTTTCATTATCTACATAAAGGCTCTCCAATGAATTTTAAGATAAAGCATGTCTTGGGACTTCCCTGGTGGCACAGTGGTTACGACTAGGCACTCCCAATGCAGGGGGCCCGGGTTCCATCCCTGGAACTAGATCCTGCATGCTGCAACTAAAAAAAAAAAAAAAAAAAGAGATCCCGCATGTGACAACGAAAGATCACGCCACAATGAAGATCCTGCACATAAGACCCGACCCAGCCAAATAAATAAATAAATAGATAAATATTTTTTATAAAAAATAATAAAGTAAAATAAAGCATGTTTTGATGAGTCTTTGATCAATTATATAAATTGTATGCAAATAGAAATATATGAAATGCATAGTGTATACTATAGATAACCAACAAGGACCTACACTATAGCACAGGGAACTATACTCAATATTTTGTAATAACTTATAAGGGAAAAGAATCTGAAAAAGTGTGTATATATATATATATATGAATCAGTTTGCTGTACACTTGAAACTAACACAAGATTGTAAATCAACTAAACTTCAACTTAAAAAATGCACATAATTATATAAATATAGAAATACAACATAGCAATAATTATATACATACATATTTAAATGAAATTTAGCTAGTTTAGAGGAAGAAGTCTTTCTAGATATGATCTGACAATAAAACGACCCTGTGAAAGAAATAGCTTTGTGATGTTGTGGCTCTAACTGTCCTGAGACCACTTGGGTCCACACGCCAGCCTACTGACATGTCAGGGACCTACGCCTGTTTGCAGTCTACGTGCAATCCTAGTTCCAAAGAACCTGAGCCCATGGGCAAAGTGACAACCCAGGACAGGAAATCCTCTGGCATCAGTTCACGGCTGCCGTGGCCTTCCTGTGAGCTGGGGTGTGTCCGTGCTTCTCGGTAGGTGCACCGTGGATGAGTGCTGTATGTGAAAATGGCATGCAAAGGGAGTGCGGGAAGGCAGGGACCCCAAACCACAAAGAGACTATTATGAGCTTCTCAACTTTGGGGACTTCCAGTTTCTCGGTGTTCACGGCAAGTGAACTCTGGGTTCGTCTGCTGTGCTGATACGATGCTTCTTCGACTGCGCCAGGAGCTTTCGATGGCGACAGCCTCTCCACAGAGCCCTTACCTACCAAGAAACACCAAGGCGTGCATCTCCTACCAGGCAGATAAAAGGGCTATTTAGTTTCGCCTTTTTAAAAAAAGAGTGTCCAGTGTGATCCTTGCAAACATTGTCAATGTCTCCATCCCAGTATGTAACCTGGAGGAATATGGATGGACATAAAAGGGCAGCGTGTTATCACTCCTACCATATAGATTATTTCACCCTGGACCTTACGATGATACCTTGTAAGAAACTCCTACTCACATCAGAAGAGAAAGCTTCAAGGAAAGTTAGAGAAAGCAGGTGCTTGCCCCTCAACATGCACTCTCAAATCATTTAGGTCTCAGTATCCTGTCATAAACCATCGTGGAAAAGAACATGAAAAAGAATATGCATACATATGTATAACTGAATCATTGTGCTGTACACACGAAACTAACACAACACTGTAAACTAATGTCTTCCCTCTCCAATGAGGAGTCTTTTCAGGTCCGTCTCAGGTAACTTACATCATGAATTTTCTAATATCACTTATGTTCGGTGAATGACAGAGAGAAGAAATGGAAAATGACAAAGACAAAAATCTCATTTTCCATTTTGGTACTTTGTTTTTTTGTTTTGATCTAATGTGTTGCCGTGGCTGAGAAAAAACATTTGATGCAAGAAATTGCTCTTGGTTATGCGGGTGCATACAGGCATACCTATGTGTATAAATATATACACAGACACACACAGACACGCTTCCCTTCTTACCACATGCCTTTAGGCCATGAGGGAGTATGCACCCGCGTGAGAAAAGCAGTTAACAGTGACATACTTTATATGCTTGAAAAAACGTGTTTCCTCAGACTCACAGATACAGAGAGAACAAACGAGTAACCAGTGCAGAAAGAGAAGGGGGAGGGGCAAGATAGGGATAGGGGATTAAGAGGTACAAACGACCTTCCTACTCCTTCGGTGGGAATGTAAATTGGTGCAGCTACTATGGAGAACAGTGCGGAGGCCCCTCAGAAAACTAAAAATAGAGTTACTATGTGAGCCTGCAATCCCACTCCTGGGCATATATCCAGAAAAGACAAAAACTCTAATTCAAAAAGATACATGCACCCCAATGTTCATAGCAGCACTATTTACAATAGCCAAGACATGGAAGCAACCTAATGTCCATCGACAGATGAACGGATAAAGAAGATGGGGTACATGTATACAATGGAATATTACTCAGCCATAAAAAGAATGAAATCATGCCATTTGCGGCAACATGGATGGACCTAGAGATGATCATACTAAGTAAGTCAGACAGAGAAAGACAAATGTCATATGATATCACTTACATGTGGAATCTAAGAAAAGGATACAAACAAACTTATTTACAAAACAGAAACAGACTCACAGACATAGAATACAAACAGAATACACTTTGCTGTATACCTAAAACTAACACAACATTGTAAATCAACTACCCTTCAATTAAAAAGAGATACAAACTACTATGTATAAGACACATAAGCCACAAGGATACATTGTACAGCACAGGGAACTATAGTCATTATTTCAAAATACCTTTTGATGGAGTATAATCTGTAAAAATATGGAATCACTATGCTGTCCACCTGAAACTAATAGAATTATGTAAATCAACTTAAATTTTTTAAAAATGAGTTCATCGCTGCCCACCACCTGGCCCATTCACAGAGGGTACTCGAGTAGGAAAAAACTGAAAACACTATAGGCACTCCATCTCAGTGGGTTCTGGTCTCCACACACACACCTCCCCAATGCCCCCGCACACCCCCATCCCCATTGGTTGTTTCTGAGACCACGGTTTGACACTGCGGGCTGAGTAGCTAAAGCTGGCGGCCCGTCAAGGTCACATAATCCACGTCCCTGCCACAGGTCTAAACCAAACACTGGTGATGTTGATAGATGAAACCCGGAAACTGACACCATGTGCAAATCCCATCACCGCTGTAAGAACAACCAAAGAGATCTTTTCCATGCCTCGCAAACATAAACAGCGACTCACGGTTAATACACCTCTCATCACTGCCCATCACAGTTTCTTTCACTTTCTTTTTTTTTTTTTAAGGATCCAAAAGCTTAACCAACTTTCTTTTTCATGTAGAAACATCAGAGGTGAAATTCCCCATTTCAAAGAAGTGCACTTGGCAAAATACGACTTCTGCCCCCAACACCGCCCCCCCCCGGAAAAAAAGTTCCAACCAGCCAGACAAAAGCAAAAACGGTTACCAAAGGGGAAAGCGGTGGGGGGGATAAATTAGGAGTTTGGGATTAGATACACAGCACTATATATATATATAAAATAGATCAACAATGAGAACCTCCTGTAGAGCACAGGGAACTACACTCAGTGTTTTGTAATAACCTATACGGGAAGAGAATCTGAAAAAATAATATACACATATATATGTATAACTGAATCACTTTGCTGTACGCCTGAAACACAACAACTATACTCCAATTTAAAAAAAAAATGAGAGATGAGTTGGGATGAGGGTGGATGCCTGCAGAAACCCAAGAGAGTCCATTTCACAGAACGAAAGAGTAGAATGGGGGTTGTCAGGGGGAAATGGCGAGTTACGAATCAAAGGTCATAAAGTTTAGATAAAGCAAGATGAGTATCTTCTAGATCTTCTGCACAATATTGGACCTACAGTCCACAGGACTATACTGTGCACTTAAACATGTGTTTAAGTGTACAGTAGAGTGGATTCTCGTGTCACACGTTTTTACCACAAAGCAATAAAATAAAAAAACATACCCTTGGGATGATGACTTTGCGATGGAAGGACGACTTCATCATCCAATCAGGGATTAGCCTCTGGAAACCAAAATGATCACCGATATCAACACAGCAAACCAAGAAGGTCCAGTTGCCATCCAAAAAAGAGCGCTCTGTTACCTTGGTAAATCACTATTCATACCACACACGTTTTAAATAAGACCACCAAACAAAACTCTGGGTTCTTTCCCTTCATTTCCAAAGAGCTGTGAAAGCACATGCCATTTCCTTAATACCATCCTGAAATAAAGATCTGCCTCCGGTGAGGCCCTGTAGGGTTTATTCTTCCCCACTTCTTCCCTAATACGGTTATTCTTTTCTCCTCTGGAATCAATTCAACAAAACCTCACCTTACTGTACATTTCACGTTTGTTGGGGTCTGGTTCGTGTTCGGTCAGGCACCCCTTCTGGGAGGTGCAGGGGGGTTGGGGGCTGGTGCAGAGAAGATGCTCATTCTGGAAACTGGCCAATTTCCACAGGCAGGTGGTGCTCAGGGGTTCCACACACACCTGGGGCAGGTGATCTCAACAGTGAATGTCTGAAGTCTGAAATCAGAGCCCTAAGTAGCCTGGCTATTCTCCACTCATGTGCTGATTTCATGAGTCCTTTATTTCCTTTTTGTGTCGTATACCCACTGCAGACATCAATCCTTCTCAGAGGTATTTGTTCAAAGCCTATAAATGGCCAACCTCAAACTTCTAGGCGGTCCCACTGTTTTTTTCTCCCTTATTCACTTGTCCTACTCTGCCCGCCCCCAAGAGAAAGGAGGAAGGGTTTCCCATCCCGCCACTCACGGAGCACAGAACAGAAGAGGCTTTGAAAGGCCAAATGTAGGTTGTTTAGAGAAAAATGACAAAACTGGAAAATATTCATGGCGTGAATGGCCCATGAATGGTTTGCAGCCCACAGCAGATGACCTAATTGCCTAGAACCACGTGGGCTCAATTTTGAGATTTTTCACTGTCTCCCCTTATCCGGCCCAAAGCGGAATATCTGGTTTGAAACTGGTAGCTGACAAGTTTAAGAAATCAGCTGTCACTACATCCAAGGCCTAGTCTGTCTTCGAATTTTTTAACATAATTAAGCGGAAAATGAAGTGTCTCTTCTGAAAAGATACAGTATCCAGGATATTTTTTTTTTAATTGGGCAACTGACTTAAACTAAACCCTGAGCATATTTTTCTCATTTGGGAATAAATGCATACCCTTAAGCATCAAGAGCGTTATAGAAAGTATACGGTTGTGGTTGATATATTAAAACTCCGTTCCTTGCCCTTGACTTTCACATACAAAAATCAGCTCTCAGCGGGTTTGGAATTTAAGTATATTTTAACCAGAGAAGCCTGTCATCAGGGTGACGGCATTAAAGGACTTTAAATATTTTCATACGGTGGCTTCACTGGAATCACATCAATTCTGTCAACAGGTTGCATTGTTGACAATACCTAGCTGTGCAATAAAGGTTTAGAATCTGGAGTACCAATTAAAACGGAAGAACAGTAAAGCCACGCCAGACTCTGTGCACTTGAATATTTACTTTTGTGAGAACCGTCTCTGGGTTTTTTTTGTTGTGGTCCAGGCATCAAAGCACAATATTCTAAAGAGTTCTTAAAGAGATGCTTGCACATTCTGAAAGCAATGTAATGTGTATAGAGAGGAAACACTCTCATCTTTGTACAGAGACCAAGAAGCTTTCCACAAATTACTACAAAGGAAAAAAACATGAAAAGGCCAAGTTCAGAAATAAAGAAAAACCCCACATACTTACTGCGGGTCTACATTCCAGGCCCCAGAAAGAGAACTTTTATATTGCCCAGGTCTATTCACTTGTAAATTCCAGAGCGTGGCAATACCTGCTCTATCTACCTTATGTAGCAAATCGTCACTTATCAAGTATCATATCTATTTTTAGATTTGGGTATAAATGAGCTGGGTTTAGGGCCAAATGTACATTCAGCACTCTTTTTATTTAGGGGGAAAAAAAATACAAAGGAAAGCAACAATTCTTCCACCAAAGAAAAACGTGTCAAAACACCTTGAAAACAGCATCAAAGCACAGCCATTAGTATGAAAATGCAATTATCATTAACTCCCTGCTCGAAATCATTCTGGTTTCCAAAAAATTAAACCTGTCATTTTAATCCAGTAATTTAAAACTGATGAAGTAATTTTCCACTTGCTACTTATTGGCCCTCATGATTTTCTTACATGTCAAGGAAAATATTCTTTAAAATTGCCAAATATATATCTCTATATATAGAGAGATAGATATAGTATAGATATATAGATATATCTCCAAGTACATTTCTTTGGGTAATAGAATATTGAAGTTTTAATCTAGATAAAAAATAAATATTTGCAGAGGCCTCCGTGAGATTCTTATGTTCTTACTTTAGGGATGCATTTTTAAAATCCACATTTTTAAAATCTGGAATTAAGGGATGAATGCAGCCATGTGCCAAAACACCCACCACCCCCTACACACACACACACACACACACACACACACACACACACACACAAACACACACCTTCTGCTGCATCTACACGAGGAAATCTACCCTGAGGATTTTCAAGGCTGGCTGTTAACCTCTTTCCAAAGCCCACTAAAGGCAACTAAAGGCATGAAAAATTCCCCAGCCCCTCAATCTGCCCCCAGAAAGATGCAGATTTCTGTGCCACAGGACCCTTTCTCCGGGCTCTCTCATTCTCTAGGAAAAACGCTAAGCATCGCCATTCAAACTACGCCGTTCTCTTAGCAGCTGAGGTTGCTTTGTTCTGATGCAAAGTCAGGTCTTGAAGCCCCGGTTAATTTCTAGCTGAAGTATATACCTACCAACGATGCCTTATGCACGCACTCCTACGTTGCCTGCAGAACCCTACACAAACTGGAAATTCTGCTCCCTCAGGATAACTCAGTCTCCCCAAACTTTCTTTTCTTTTTTCTTTCTTTCTTCCTCTGCGTCCCGTCCCTTCAATCGTGCTAAAGGCTGACTCCGAAAAGGAGCTAGCTCGTACCACCTCGCATCACAAAATGCGTTAAACGCAGCGCGCTCAGGATGTGGAAGCCGGGTCAGCCAGGGGACCCCTTCAGACAGCCTAGGCTATGAGCACAGAAAGCCGTTTCCCCGCAACTGAACAAGTAGGAAAAAAAAGAAATCAAAGGAAGAATCCACACTACCACCTTGTGGATTCCGCTCGCAAGAACAGTACCTGCTGAGTTCGATACCCGCCACCGGACACACCTCACCCCAAATCTCCCAAGTTGGGTCCACATGACGGAGGGCGAGCCGCGGGCCCGGCTCACGGCAGGCGCGCGCGCGCTCTCGGCTTCACTCCTGACGCGCGCTCCCAGCGCGGGCGCGAGCCGCCTTCCTCGGCCCCCCGACGCGGCCTCCTGCACCCCGCCCCCCTCCCGCCGGCTCGAGAGAGCGGCCTCGTGGCTCCAAAAATAGATGAAAAGAGGCCCACACCTGCTGGTCGGTTCAGAGAAGGGAGTCACTCCAGAGGAAAACCCGCAGCCAAAAAAAAAAAAAAAACACCCACAAAAAAACAAAACAGAAAAGGGAGAGGGGCGGGAGGGAGGCAGAAGAGGTCCTCCGGACGCCCCTCGCCCTCCGAGGGGGACTTCCGTTCCCAGGGCGGCCCCGGCCAGGCCCCGAGGGTGCGCGGGGGGACCCCCGGCTCCCGCCCTCGCCGCTTCGGGGAGAAAGGATGCTGTGTCTGGCGGCGGGCAGGCTCCGGAATGGTGGGCCGGGCCCAGGGATGCGCGGGGCCCCGGGCCCGGATCCGGGGGCGCACCACTCGGGGGGGCCGCCCGGGAAGGCCGGGCGGAGAAATCCAACCTACCGGTTCTCGGAGGGACGAAGAAGCCGGGGGAGGGGAGGGGTGCGGTCGGGGACGGGCGGGGAAAGAGGGGGCGTCTGGGAGACTGAAGGGTGCCCGCGCGCCCTGAAGAGGCGGCGGGCTTCCCGGAGAGCCAGAGCGGGAGGGAGGGAACACTCGTGGGCTGGGGTCGGGGTGCAGCCGGGACCTCGGCCTCTCCTCCGGCCGCCGCCAGCCCGCGACCCCCGCACCGTCTGCGGCCGAGCGGTACGCCGGTTCGGCCCGCTGGTGCGGGACGGGGGTCAGGCCGAGCCGCGCGGGAAAGGGCAGGGGGCGGCGGCGGGGCTCCGGATGAAATCGGCTGGGAAAGCGTGGGAGGCGGGCGGGATCTGAAGCGCGGGACGGCTGCGAGCTTTGGGAGACGGCGGGGGGGGGGGGAATGGAGCGAGGGAGCGGGGAGGGTTGTCTGTTACGTGGCCCAAGGCGCTGCGGGTGGTCCGCACCTCCGAACCGAGTCCCCGGACCTCCTCCCCCCGCCTCCGGCGAGAGGACCGGCCCGCCGTGCTTCCCGCGGGCTCTCCTCCCGGATCGAGGGTTCTCCGTGGGCACCGACGGGGGTCCGCATCCCCGGAGACCCCGGCTAGGACGCCCAGCGCCGGTCCCCGCAGATACCAACTTTTGTGGTCCTCGGGGAGAAGCGGGCAGCTCGGGGACGGCGCTCGGGCGGCAGCTGCGTGCCCCGCGCAGACATGCAGGCCAGACCCAAAGGCTCCCGAAGCAGCAACGCCACCAACCGCCCTCACTCCTCCTCGCGCCCTCCATCTCCCGCCGCTTGCCTTCCCACAGCCCACACGCACGGGTGAAGGGCGGATGGCAGTGGGAGGGCAGGTGGCCCGCTCCCCAGCTTTGCAGAAACGGCGCTAAGCTATTTCGTCTTCACCCGGGGTCTCCAGCGCGCCCGGGTCGCTCCCCAGCAAAGCCCAACCAGCCCCTCATCAATCACGTGCGTTATTTCGTGCATCACACAAGCCGTCATCTTATCCAAGGCCAGCAGAGGAAGGAGGGGGGAAAAAATCGCTTAATGCAAACCCAGCCAAGCCTGTTTTCCTTTTTTCTCTCTGGTTAACCCAAAAAAATGCACCCCGGGAGGTGGTAGCTGACAGTTTCCTTAAAGAAGAAGGAGGAGAAAAAAGCCCGTGATGGCTCACAGTTTCCAGAAGTGCTCCTGGCTTCCCCGCCAGTCCTGCTTTGCAGACATCTGGCACTTCGCTCGTTCTCTCCCTGTACTGCAGATGTATTTTTTTTCCTCCTGTGTCTGCCACACTCTTCTGTTTATTTGTATGTAACAGAGCGCTATTTTGTAAACACCTCACACACGGCCCCAGAGCCGTTCAGATAGCTGATTGCAGCAAAACGCTTCCCAACCACGGTGGTCCCAATTTTTTTAAGTCGTAAGAAAAAATGTACTGTTTCTGTAGAGATGTGTACGAAGCTTGCACAGGACACGCCGTACATATATGTCCACACTCCCACCCACACCTAAGAAACGGAGCGACCGATGGAAGAAAAAGTGCTATGCAAATTTTCAAAATTTAAAAAAAAAAAAAATTTTTTTTTAAATGTCGGATGAAGTGGAGCGCAAACGTTAGCAGTCGGGCTTATCATCTTTTGCTGGCAAGCACACGAGTCAAAACGTTAAATAGGCTTAAAAAAAAACCCCACAGACACATCTTAAAACGGCACCTACCTTAGCCGTGGAAAAGCTGCATCGGCTGTAAGTGTTCTTTTTATGCATCCAGATTTTTCCAGGGACCGAGGCTATGATTCAGGAGGATGTACTAAGTCCAAGCGCCTTGGCTTTCTCGAATCTCAACTGGATTTGCTCCCCCGAAGAAACGCGAGGACCACCGACACTGCCGTTTGCAGGAAATTCGTTGTTTCTCTCCTAGGCTGATGGGGAAGAAGAAACAGGAACACAGCCGGAGAAGGAAGGGCAGCGTTACGTCTGAATAAGAGCTCTGTATGTAGAGACAGAGACCCGTCTGCAAGAAAAAGAGAGATTGAAGCGAGAGGTCCTGATGGTTCCCAGCTCCCCCCTCTGCTATTGGACCAAACTGAATGAAATTTACAAAGCCAGCAGCCAATAGATCCCCGCGGTCGGCCCCATCGCTACAGAAACCACATCCACGGCTACAAGCGCATGCAAAGAGCAGCTAATCCCAGTGCAAACCAGCTGGAACAGAGAGATTCTGGTGCCGCCGGGGTGGTGGAACAGGTGAGCGCGCGTCTCACTGGGCCACCGTGCCAGAGCGCACGGGAAAGCTTCCCTGCCCTCTCCAGATACCCTTCGGAGACACCACACACGGTGCCGTATTTGCAAACACCATTAACCCTTTAAGGCTATGCTATCCAAGGGTGAGTGCCAGCCGTGCAAGCTCTTCCCCGGGGGTCAGGCTGACAACTGTGTTACTGTTTCTGGATGGTATTCGGCTTGTACTGGGAAACAGTGATAGATAGATAGATAGATAGATAGATAGATAGATAGATAGATAGATAAATTAGCAAAATTAGAATGAAGACCTGTAAAGGACAGAACCTCTTTTATGCCCAGGTGATGGGTTAATACCTTTTGGGTTTTTTTTTTTTTTGGTTGCGTTGGGTCTTCGTTGCCGTGCGTGGGCTTCTCAATGTGGTGGTTTCTCTTGTTGCCAAGCACAGGCTCTAGGCACATGGGCTTCAGTAGTTGTGGCTCACGGGCTCTAGAGCACAGGCTCAGTAGTTGTGGCACACGGGCTTAGTTGCTTTGCGGCATGTGGGATCTTCCCGGACCGGGGCTCGAACCCCTGTCCCCTGAACTGGCAGGCAGATTCTTAACCGCTGCACCACCGGGGTAGCCCCTGTTTGTTTCTTATACAGTAGTGGTTTTGATGAATAAAATACTGAAGAAGTTTCTAGCACCTGCGAGTTGTACTGAAATACCCCTCTTCACTTTTGGGATCCAGGATTTCATCTTTTCCAGCCAACTCAGAATTTGGTAATAGGACCTGGTATTTATCACTGGGTTCGAGGTAGCTGGCTGTCAGCTGCGTGATGTCCGAAGCTCCTCTCTCATAAATCAGGGAAGGCTATAGAGTGCTGTGGCAGTCTGAACACAGCTTTTCCAACTAGACTGCTTGGGTTCAAGTGGCATATGACCTTCGCTGTGTGTTTAAATACTTCGTCTGGGTTTCCGTCTCTGTAACGTGGAGAAGACAAGTAATCACCTTGTGATATCCTTGTGATGTGATATGTGATACAGGACTAGGCATGCGAGAAGCTCCAGATAAATGTCTGCTTTTCTTAACCTTATTTCACAGGCCTAGGGACTTACTTCCTGAAGGAAAAACATAATGTCTTCTATCCATAGGACATCCTCACAATTGCTTCTGCATTTAGGCAGCGAACTCAGGCATCCAACCTGCTGTCATTATTTGATGTGATGCCACAACTAGGGATTCCTCAGGAGTTTTAAGAGAAGGGCTCTTGCGGAACATAGCCAATAGTGGGGAAGGTGATCAACACTGATTTAGGAGACCTAGCTTCAGACCAAGTGTCTGAACCCTGCTAGCTTTAACCTGTTGGAAAGTCCGTTAGGTTCTGTGAACCTTAGGGAATAGATCCTTTAAACAGTGATTGAAATAGCTCTCTGTGGTTCCTTGGGACAAATAAATGAGATAATAGGCACGAAAACATGCATCACCAAAAAGATGTCTATATATATCATACATACAGGTACAGAGAGAATGCTATTTTCATCACTGTTATATATACACAAAATAGATATATAATCTAATAATAGAAGAAACATACATATGTTTTATATAAATATATATTTTTCTTCTATTATTTAATAATTATTGAAGATCCAATAACATAATAGTATCGCTAATAAGTATAGTTTTTCCCCCAAATTAGTAACACACATAACTGTAGACACAAAAATATATAGACAGATATATATATACATGTATAGACATCTATTCTTCCCAAAGTAGGGTTTAGAAGCAGAGACTTCAGTTAAACACAATAACTTAGAGCAGGCCAGAAAGTCACTGGCTTTACCGAGAAAGTGTGAATTCACTGATTTATTTATAAATTTATCAAGTATCTCTTGAGCACAGGCATAATCCGAAGCACTAAGAATGCATTTGTGAGTAACACACATCCATGTATTTTTGAAGAAGCATACAGTCTAGTGGATAAGGGAGCCAACAGCATAAGAAAAGAATCATCACCAGAAGGTGTGAAAATACCTATGATGTATGAATTCACAGGCATCCATGCAGATGGAAATGATGGAGAAAACAGTGTCCAGAGAAAGGGTGCTCTCAGCAGAGATGGAACCGTAGCAGAGAAGAACAAACCTGACTCCCTGTCCAATCTATTCCATTAGCTCTAACCTTTGTGCTCTGCTGTCTGTGTTTAGTCAGACTGGCTCTGCACCTTTTGTAGAAGAAAGCTGCGGAGAGCCTGAAATATACATGACAGCATTCTCAAGGCTCTGCCTCCCAGGCTTGACCATTAAAGGCATAATACAAAGTTGCAGAACAGAAAAAAACAATTGTGGGTTGTTCCCTGGCGGTCCACTGGTTAGGGCTCAGCGCTTTCACTACCGTGGCCTGGGTTCAATCCCTGGTTATGGAACTGAGATTCCCACAAGCGGCGGCGGAAGGAAGGGAGGAAGGGAGGGAGGGAGGGAGGGAGGGAGGGAGGAAGGAAGGGAGGGAGGGAGGGAGGGAGGGAGGAACAATTGTTGAAGTTTTCTTGGAACATTGTATTGTGACCACAACCCGCCAATACCTCCTCCTGTTTTAGTGATAAAGAAGCCTGGATTCTATTCTAACTCCGGTCAGATGGTGCTTTGGGACGCTTCTCAGTCTCCTGGCTTCCCGAATAAAGTCCTTATTCGTTGCCCCAACACTTCCTCTCTAGATTCATTGGCCTGTCGTGCGGTGAGCAGTGCAAGCTTGGAATGGGTGACAGAATGGTAAATAAACATGCGTCAGGTGCAGAAGTTGGGGGGGAAACGTGGATACAGCATGGATAAACTGTATGTGGGGATCTGGAATACACAGGGTTTGGTATGGGCAGGGTAGAGAGTGTGAAAAGAAGAGAGAGAAGACGAGAGGGTGAAGAATTCTTCTGAGACCTATTTATGGAGGGTCTTGAATACCATGCTGAATGGCTGGAATTTAGCCAGCAGGCAGTGGGGCACCAATAACATATGTTAAGCAGCGGGTAGGGGAGGAATCATTAGATTTATATTTTAGGGCAACTGCTCTGGTGGCAATGAGAAGAAGGGGCCACAGGAGCAGAAGACAGAAAGCAAAGGTACACTTTCTGAGGGTGCTGCAAGGACGGATCCTAGAGAAATGAAGTCCTGAGTAAGAGGGAGAGAGACAGACAGATAGAAAGAGAGCGAGGGAGGGAGGGAGGGAGGGAGGGAAGAAAGAGAAAGAAAGAAGGAGAAAGAAAGAAAAGAAAGGAAGAAAGAAAGAGGAAGGAAGGAAGGAAGAATGACCCTGTTGAGATTTTTTAAAAGTACTTAAAGAGCCAGAGTATTATTTTAAGAAAAAGTGAACGTATACTTTTGTGAGTTTATAATTTCCCCTAATCCTGACTTCCTCACGTAACGCCAGGAAAAGCAAGAACCCAACTTAACCATTGGGAGAACAGATTGTACGATAATACAACAACAACAACAACAAAGTTATACAGTTTTAAATCCGGGGTTCTTGGAAGAGAGAATTCTTCATGTTTCCATTTGAAATCTAATTATGGAGTATGGCGAGTTGGGGAGACATGTCATAAAAAGGTATTAACAGTAGGGTCCAGAGAAGGACCCACTGCTATAGGGGCTGGATTTGATTCACAAGAACAGGAAGCAGCCTGAGAAATAATCTATAAAGTACCATAGCTCCCTCTGATGAGTGCAGCAACCTTGAACGACTCTAACCTACATTCTGATAGAACGTTCGTGTTCCCATGGGCCTGACGTGTTCAACCCTAAACGCGGTACTGCCTAAGCCAGGTAGATGATCAGGCGATACTAACGCATATTGGCTCTGTTAGTACGATGGGAAAAATAAAATACAACTATGATTAGGTAGGATAATAAACATTAGTGCAATACTAGTATATACTATTTGGTCTTACCACACACTGTTGGAGATACAAATACGAATGACCTGTAAGGTGCTTAAAATCTAAGGCGGTGATAAAGCAGGCTCTTCGATTACTAAAATCCAAGGTAGTATATGGTCTGTGCCATCTTAGAAGCATATGAGAGGCATAGCAGGCTTCCTGGAGGGACGAGGAGAAAATTCTTCAGAGATAAACAAGGTTTTCATGGGGAACTGGAGAGCAGAGGTGGGGAATCCCTCCAAATGAACCAAGTCTGGGGAAAAAAAAAAAAAAAAAGACATGGAGCGGGTAGGGGCTCTGAAAGTTGAAGGTACCTAACTGTGAGCCAGGTGGCTTGTTTAGCTAGCCTCAGTCCATCTTACTTTATACTCCAAAGTTCCCGAGAAACCTTGTCCTTCCAATGATACAAAGTAGACTTCAGACCAGTTGACCTTGAATTATCGTGAATTCCAGGTTAATGTCAATCACTTAAATGAGGTTTTCACATACTAGTTTACTAGTATGTACCTTTTCATACATGTAAATATCATTATAGAAATTTAGTTAGAAGAGACACAGAGATGGACCCCATTGGTTTTGTGGGTGAAGTGTTTTCTAAGCTTTAACGAGAGATGTTCAAGTTTATATTTTCCAACAAGAAGGTTGTACATTCCCCTAATTCAATTTTTGCATGTGAGAAATGAAAAAAAGAAATCCTCTTGGGCCGGAGTCTGCTCCCAGGCCCTACCATGCCCTTGTCCTTCTGACTGTTATTTCAAACCCCCCAAAACACCATTAATTATGTAAGACGCATATACTGTGTGGCAACATGCTCTGACTTTCCATCTGCTTTTTAAAAATCCTTTGCTAGTTATTATTTCATCTCTGGACATGATTAGCCGAAATGACTTTTAAATGGCCCTGGTTTTTTAAAAAAGGGTTCAAGCTCCTGAATTTCAGTACATTCATTGCGGCTGAGAAACCCATTAGCTACTGCTTTTGTATGAAAACCAAGGACACTGAATCCCAGTAAGTGGCCCCAAATAGAGTTTGTTTATTTATTTATGGCTGTGTTGGGTCTTCGTTGCTGCACGTGGGCTTTCTCTAGTTGTGGCGAGCGGGGGCTACTCTTCCTTGTGGTGCGCAGGCTTCTCATTTCGGTGGCTTCTCTTGTTGTGGAGCACAGGCTCTAGGTGCCTGGGCTTCAGTAGTTGTGGCAGGCGGGCTCAGTGGTTGTGGCTTGCGGGCTGTAGAGCACAGGCTCAGTAGTTGTGGCACACGGGCTTAGTTGCTCCACGGCATGTGGGATCTTCCCAGACCAAGGTTCAAACCCATGTCCCCGGCATTGGCAGGCGGATTCTTCACCACTGTGCCACCAGGGAAGTCCCCTAGAGTTCTTCCCCCCCCCCCCCCCGGTACGCAGGCCTCTCACTGTTGTGGCCTCTCCCATTGCGGAGCACAGGCTCCGGACGCGCAGGCTTAGCGGCCACGGCTCAGGGGCCCAGCCGCTCCGCGGCACGTGGGATCTTCCCGGACCAGGGCACGAATCCGTGTCCCCTGCATCGGCAGGTGGACTCTCAACCACTGCGCCACCAGGGAAGCCCCTAGAGTTCATTTTTCAAATGAACTTGCAGCAACTTTCCCACTGTTATTGCCTAAGTCTTTATAAACTTCTTATTCCCGGGGTACTTATATATATAAGTATATACACTTATATATATACACACACACGCACACACCCCCCAATACACACACACACATATATATTCAGGCATACATACATACATATACAAATGTATATATATAATACATAAGTATATATAATAGAGAGGGATTATATATTATATGTAAGCTTATATAATATATATATTTGTATATTATAGTTTATAATTTTTAATATATTTATATAATGTAAATGGTTCTATATAATACATATAATATACAGGCACACCTCCGAGATGCTGTGGGTTTAGTTCCAGACCACCACAACACAGTGAATTTCTAAATAAAGTCAACAGGTTGTTTTGGTTTCCCAGTGCATATAAAAGTTACGTTTAGAGTTGACTGTAGTCTATTAAGTGTACGATAGCATTATGTCTTTAAAAATGTCCATACTTCAGTTAAAAAATACTTTATTCTAAAAAATGATAACTATCATCTGAGCCTTCAGCGAGTCATAATAGCAACACTAAAGATCATGTGGGTCACAGACACCATAACAAAAAAAATCATAATGCGACACAGAGACACGAAGTGAGAAAATACTGTGGGAAAAATGGCCCCGACAGACATGCTTGAAGCTCGGTTGCCACCAACTTTCAATTTGTAAAAAAACAAAACAAAACAAAACAATATCTGTGAAGTACAATAAAGCAAAGTGCAATAAAATGAGGTACGTTTGTATAGCATTATATATGACACATACAGGGTTTTATATATACATATGTTATGTATAATCCCTCTCTATAATATGTAAATATATATATGTCATATATATATATATAAAAATACATTATAGAGATGTTTATATTCCCAGAATCATTGATTGATTCCTGATTCTGTCCTTGTATGCTTGTTCTGTGTGTACACACGACCTCACTTCCTACTTTATACCTTATACTTCAGGTAATCTATATTTAAAAAGAAAGGAGTTTACTACTGTAGGGACAAAATAAGAACTGGCAAAGATGTGCTTTGTTTATCGATGCAAAGAACCTTCTGTCTTATTAATGACCTGTACCAGCTATACCAGTAGGGAAATAGAACTTCTCTGGTGAACAGAACATGGTTTATAATTTCAGTTTAAATAAGATGAGGTTGACCAAAATATTGTTAGCACCATTACTCTCTTGTATCCTTTCAAACTCAAGGTTTATTTTGGAATCTTTTCTTTAAAATCATCATTTCGATTTTTTTTTATCCTTCCTTGAGAGGAGAGGGAAAGTATTGCCAATTGTGCTTTGCATGTGACATGCAAACATATGTGGATTTGCATACATGTGGAACTAGAGCAGGAAGAAGATGTATATTAATACGAATGGACTAGTTTTGAATAGAGATCAACTTCTGTTCTAAGGCACTGGTACAAGAGTAATAAGATAATGTTTTCCTGGAATAGTCATGAATGACCCAAATTACACAGAAAACGGTCACACCTGTGTAATATCTTCATATCAAGAAACTGACGTAAAATATGGCACAAAGGAACCCATCTACAAAACAGTAACAGACTCACAGACATAGAGAACAGACTTGTGGTTGCCATGGGGGAAGGGGAAGGTGGAGGGATGGATTGGGAGTTTGGGATAAGCAGATGCAAACTAGTATACAGAGAATGGATAAACAACAAGGTCCTACTGTATAGCACAGGGAACCATATTCAATATCCTGTGATAAACCATCATGGAAAAGAATACGAAAAAGAATGTATATCTATACATATAACGAGTCACTTTGCTGTACGGCAGAAATTACAACACTGTAAACCAACTGTACTTCAATTTAAAAAAAAAAGGAAAGAAACTGATGGTATCTTTTGGCCAAAACTTGGTGAAGAACTCAAATCCTCAGTCCAGCAGCCTGTGAGAAACTGAATCCCACCAACCACCATGGGATAGAGGAAATGGATTCTTCCCCACTCGAGTTTTCTGCTGAGACTCCAGCCCCAGCTGACACCTGGATTGCAGCCTATGAACATCTTGTGGCAGAGGACCCAGCCAAGCTATGCTCCAGCTGTAGCCACTGTGTGTCCCAGCCTCGACATCTGATAATTTGTTACGCTGTGACAGACAGCTCATGTTACTTAAACACATAGGTATGTCTGCATGGATGCATGGATGTATATGCATGTGGAGGGCTGTAAACAAGCTGTAGCAATCAGGATCGTAAAAGAATGTTGATCAGGTCGAACCAAGAGGCTAAAGATTTTACAGTTTGCAGATGGTTGGGAGAGCTCTTCGAGAGCCACCATAGATGAATGAACCAGAGGACGAAGTACATCATCTGTTCACGACGGCTGACAAAAGGTATCAAGTTAGGAAGAGGCGGAACTTGACAACCAAATCTGTACCTCCTGCATCCAGCAAAATAGATTTTCTGTGCTCTGGCTGAGAATTGTTTAACACTCATCAACACCCTTGATGTTTGCACAATTTGTCACATCAGGGAATGATTAGGGAACCCACCCTCTATATGGTCAGCTCTGTGCTAGCCAGGACGTGAGAGTCTTGGAGATACTAAGCAATTCCGATGGATTTATAATTTCTTGATATAATCACTCATTCCCTCCACATCCTCCTGCAGAAAAATTCATCATTCCACCTCCCCTCATTTCAAAGTATGTTGACCTTCTGACAGCACTTAAACCACCTACTCCCAGTGGCATACAGAGGGTGTGTGTGTGTCTGTGTCTGTGTATGTGCATGCATCTTGTCCACTGGACTGTAGGCTGCATTTAGATATCTATCCCTAATGCCTCACTTTAAAAATGTTTGCTATTTTTTCGAGTTACCATATGATCCAGCAATCCCACTCCTGGGCATATATCCAAAAAAGACAAAAACTGTAACTAGAAAAGATACACATACCCAAATGTTCATAGCAGCACTATTTACAATAGCCAAGACATGGAAGCAACCTAAGTGTCCATCAAGAGATGAATGGATAAAGAAGATGTGGTGCATATATACAACGGAATATTACTCAGCCATAAAAAGAATGAAATAATGCCATTTGCAGCAACATGGATGGACCTAGAGATGATCATACTAAGTGAAGTAAGTCAGACAAAGAAAGACAGATATCATATGATATCACTTATCTGTGAAATCTAAAAAATTATACAAACTTATTTATAAAACAGAAATAGAAAACATCACAGACATAGAAAACGAACTTATGGTTACCAAAGGGGAAAGAGGGAGAGAGATGACTTAGGAGTTTGGGATTAGCATATATAAACTACTATACATAAAATAAACAACAAGGTCCTACTGCATAGCAACAGGGAACTAAATTCAATATCTTATAATAAGCTATGATGGAAAATAATCTGAAAAAATATATATAACTGAATTACTCTGCTGTACATCTGAAAGTAACACAACATTGTAAATCAACTATACTTCAGTTAAAGAAAAGGTGTGTTAGTTTTAATATAACAAAATGAAATGTAACAAAAGTTGAATTTTGTTTCCTCTTTTTCAGTTCACTTTCATCTCATAAATTGGGCAGATTCATCCAAAAACATCAGTGGAAATTTACTGGGAAGGATAGATGTTACCTTGTCTTCCTACATCTCATTCCTAAGGGTTGAGATTTCCACCTTGGGTAGACCACAATTAAGTCATTTGCCAATGTGATCTAATCGCGTCTTACAGTCATGAGCCTTCTGATGTAAAGTCACATGACTTTACTAATAACATGAAAGGGCTGAAGTCCCAGATCCACACAATCCCCTTGCCCACTGCATTGCCATTTTCTAGTCACGCTCGAACATAGCTAGCATGATTAAGGATTATAAACAAGCCCTCTCTGTTAGCAATTGGGGATCAAGAGTCTTTAATGGGGGCACCTAGCACACGGGTTGCAAGACTACAGAGGAATATATTTATTCCAAGTTGACCAATTTAAATAAAATAAGAATTACTTATAGATCATATTTTTTGTTATAAATTTATTATTATTTTTTTATTTTACTTTTGGCTGTGTTGGGTCTCCGTTGCTGCACGCAGGCTTTCTCTGGTTGCGGCGAGCGGGGGCTATTCTTGGTTGCGGTGCGCGGGCTTCTCATTGTGGTGGCTTCTCTTCTTGTAGAGCACAGGCTCTAGGCGTGCAGGCTTCAGTAGTTGTGGCACGTGGGCTCAGTAGTTGTGGCTCGCAGGCTCTAGAGCGCAGGCTCAGTAGTTGTGGCACATGGGCTTAGTTGCTCCATGGCATGTGGGATGTTCCCGGACTAGGGCTCGAACCCCTGTCCCCTGCATTGGCAGGCGGATTCTTAACCACTGGGCCACCAGGGAAGCCCTAGATCATATTTTTTAATTCACATGAAAAGTGTGTTTCATAGTACTAAGGACAAATAATCTTTCCCTCACTCTCGCTCTTGGTCTCTCTTGCTTTTCCCCCTCTTCCCTCTCTCTCTCTCTCTCTCTCTCTCTCTCTCTCTCACACACACACACACACACACACACACACACACATTTTTTTTAAGACCGGGCAGCAGGAAGCAGGGATTAGATCTTCGAGCAAGTTCTCCTGTTTCTTTCAGGGACCTCACAGGTCCTCCAGGCTTCAGGATGCATCTTGTTTCTCCCTTGAGAAGCCCTGGACAGCCTCAGACCTCAGCCTCTCTCAGACCCATCCATTTGTCCATGGGCACTTGGGGCTGCCCCTTCCAGGACAGCCTTCCCTTGGCCAGTCTCCAGGCCCCTGCAGCCACCCTCCCAAGCCTATAATGGTGGGGGAGGATGAGACTCAGAGGTTGAGGGGTCCCCAGCCTGAGATGCTTTTGGCCATAAACAATCACTGTGGGACCTCCCTCACGGTGCAGTGGTTAAGAATCCACCTGCCAATGCAGGGGACACGAATTTGAGCCCTGGGGTGGGAAGATCCCACATGCCATGGAGCAACCAAGTCCGTACACCACAACTACAGAACCTGTGCTCTAGAGCCCGCGAGCCACAACTACTGAGCCCACGTGCCACAACTACTGAAGCCCGTGCACCTAGAGCCCGCGTTCTGCAACAAGAGAAGCCACTGCAATGAGAAGCCCACGCACCGCAACGAAGAGTAGCCCCCGCTCGCCGCAACTAGAGAAAGCCTGCACACAGCAACGAAGACCCAATGCAGCCAAAAATAAATTAATAAATAAAAATTTAAAAAATAAAAATAGTAAACATTTAAAGAAAAAGAAATGGGAAATGACAGTGACAAATAGTAATGGAAATTACAAGATTTGCATTCTCAACAAGGGTGATATATGTCACTTTCAAGGGGGTAAAAATTTGTTCTTAAGGGGCAATAAAAATCTTACTCTTTGAATATATATATATATGTATATACACTCAAAAAGTTATATATGTGTATATTTATATATACACTCAGAATAAGACATATATATATATATATTCCATATATATGGATATATATTCCATAAGCAAATGTAGAGAATATCTGTGATCCATGGTATTAAAATAACATGGGGATGGGAAATTTGGAGAACACGTTTACAAATTCTCCCTAGGGGTAATGGGTGGATAATTAACAATAGCTTGATCAATACTGCTACAAGGCATCGAATCTATGAGAGAAGGGACAAATTATATATTAGTTTCTTCAAACAGCATCAGTAGCCACTCGCCAAAGTAAAGGAAGAAGAATTTATTAGTGTGTACGAGCTCCACACACTGCAAGACACTTGAATGAGTTCCAAAAGTGGTATGAAGGCACGGTCCTCAAGACACGCTAATTTATACACATGGAAAACACATATGTGAAGCATGACATCACGCTGAAAAATATTTAACCATCGGGTTTCTGGGAAACCTGATATATCGATGATTTCCATGGTGAAATACTTGGATCTTGGCCAGTTTCCTATATGAACACGAAGTCCCAGAGCTTGGAAATTGGAAGATGTTCAGGGGTGTTTAATGATAGAGAATTTCCACCATGAAGCTACAGTAGGCTTAATAACCTCAAGAGCATGGAGAAGACCAAAATGCAGTAAAATAATTAGTCACTGATGAGTTTCAGGCATTTATTAGCATTTTAAATAATGTATTTAATTTTAAGATTATATAATTAAGTTTTTAATGGAGGGCTACCTTTATCAACCGCGTTTCAAAATTCCTAAAGAGTGAGCCATTGGTGATCTCAAGCCAGAATGAACTGAGTCAGCCACACCTGCAGAGAATCAGGAGATGGTGTCCTTCATTGTATAGGATGTCCTCCGAGAACTTAAAAATTAATTAATGGATGCATCAGCTGTTCAAATTAATAGAAGGGTTCCAATTCTATTCCCTTCTGTCCTATCCATAACTACCTTTTTGTGGACCTGAACTCCTCTTTTGCTGAGTTTCTTTGGGTTTTGATGGCTTTTCACAAACTGACCTTGTTCCAGGTAGTTTTATTACTATATTATGTAAAATATTCCCATGAACGTGACTGGTCTTGTGTAAATCCTTTTAATCTGATATCTGTGCCCTTTCAGTATGGATCCAGAACTTTTTTTTAAAGCAACCATTCTTTCCAGTAATTGAGTTTTCATATTTAAAAAGACAGTCTCTTTAGCAAGCGGTGCTGGGAAAGTTGGATAGTCACATGTAGATCAGTGAAGTTAGAACACGCCCTCACTCCATACACAGAAATAAACTCAAAATGGCCTAAAGACTTTAACATTAAGACGTGACACCATAAAGCTCCTAGAAGAGAGAGAGCATAGGCAAAACATTCTCTGATATAAATCATACCAATGTTTTCTTAGGTCAGTCTTCCAAGACGACAGAAATAAAAACAAAAATAAACAAATGAGGCCTAATCAAACTTACAAACTTTTGCATAGCAAAGGAAAGCAGAGACAAAATGAAAATGCAACCTACAGAATGGGAGAAAATATTTGCAAATGATGCAACCAACAAGGGATTATTTTCCAAAATAAACAGCTCATACAACTCAGCAGCAATAAAACAAACAACCCGATCGAAAAAAGGGCAGAAGACCTAAGTAGACATTTCTCCAAAGAAGACATACAGATGGCCAAGAGGCACATGAAAAGATGCTCAACGTTGCTAATTATTGCAGAAATGCAAATCAAAACTACAATGAGGAATCTCCTCACACAAGTCAGAATGGCCATCATCAAAAAGTCTACAAATAACAAACCCTGGAGAGGGTGTGGAGAAAAGGGAGCCCTCCTACACTGCTGGTGGGAATGCATATTGGTGCAAACACTATGGAGAACAGGATGGAGGTTCCTCAAAAAACTAAAAATAGAGGTAACACATGATCAATCTCACTCCTGGGCATATATCCAGACAAAGCTTTAACTCAAATAAATACATTCACCCCTACGTTCATAGCAGCACTATTTACAATAGCTAAGACACAGAAACAACCTAAATGTCCATCAACAGATGAATGGATAAAGAAGATGTGGTACATACATACAATGCAATATTACTCAGCCATAAAAAAGAATGAAATAATGCCATTTGCAGCAACATGGATGCAACTAGAGATGATCATACTAAGTGAAGTAAGTCAGAAAGAGAAAGACAAATACCATACGATAAAACATATGTGGAATCTAAAATATGACACAAATGAACCTGTCTCCGAAGGGGAAATGGACTCACAGACATAGAGAACAGACATATGATTGCCAAGGGGAGGGGGATGGGGGGAGACTGGCGCTAGTAGATGTGAGCTATTATATATAGAATTATAGATCTATGGATAAACAACAAGGTCCTACTCTATAGCACAGGGAACCACATTCAATACTCTGTGATATACCATCATGGAAAAGAATATTTTAAAAAGTATGTATATATATATGTATAACCAAACCATTTTGCTGTAGAGCAGTAATTAACACATTGTAAGTCAAGTATACTTCAATTTATAAAGTTAGTAACTCTGCAAAATGAAACTTCATCAAACCTACCATGTGAACATGCACATTTAGATTTAAATAAAAATGCAGATTTGGTTATAATGTGATTGGTGATTGTTTCTTGTCTTCTCCTGAGACCCCCCAATTCTCCAAAGGAGATGGGGTCAAATTCTTTTGATTTGGAGGATGGGAGTGAGGATGATATGGGTGAGGGAGCAACTGAGGCACGGGATTTTATTAATAGGTTTAAGGAAAAGGTATTATTGGTTGCATTGGTAGTTCAATGCATTCGATACTATCATCCTATAATTTATAGACTGCACTTCTTCTTTTTAAGGATAATGTCTGAAGATTTTATAAGAACCTACTTTAGAAGTTTTATATTTCGACCCAATGGACAAAATGCAAGTGATAATTGTTCTAGGCATACAAAAGCTCCCTGCGTATTGAAGATTCCAGAAACAGCTCTTTACTCCAGTGAAACAATCCAGAATGAGAACACTGACCTGCCTCTCTCCAACTGGGGATGAATCAGGCATGGTTACAGCAGATATTCGGACTCAGCTGGAGTCATCACGAGAAGATTCTACATCTGTCAGTCTAACTCGAGGGATGTCCCTGGTGGTGCAGTGGTTAAGAACCCGCCTGCCAAAGCAGGGGACAGGGGTTTGAGCCCTGGTCCGGGAAGATCCCACATGCCGTGGAGCAACTAAGCCCATGCACCACAACTACTGAGGCTGCGTGCTGCAACTACTGAAGGCCGTGCACCTAGAGCCCGTGCTCCACAACAAGAGAAGCCACTGCAATAAGAAGCCCGCGCACGGCAAAGAAGAGTAGCTCCCACTCGCTGCAACTAGAGAAAGCCCGCACACAGCAACGAAGACCCAACTCAGCCAAAAATAAAAAAATTAATAAATAAAAACAAAATCTAACTTGAGGGTTGGCAAACTTTTCATTTTTAATCATAAGCCAATGATATTAAATGATAATTAAAGAACACAAAATTAAGTTTTTTTTCCGTGAGACTATGGAGGTTTGTTTTGTTGATGGAGAGGAATTGAAACATGTATCTCACACTTTAAAGGGATTAATAATGACAACACAGAATTTCCGTTGATTTTAGTAAAATCTTTTACACCATTCAGTTCTTACAATATCTCCCTCTTTCTCTTATTGAAGTAGACATTTCAGTAAAAGTAATGTCGTGATTGAATCTGAACATTTGCAATTAATGATTATTTCATTGCATGAGTGGAAAAAAAAAAAAGACAGGCAGGAAACAACCGGTGAACTCAACTATAGGAACGTGCTAAATTTGATTTCTTCCATTCAGTGATACGGAGGATAAAATGCAGGAGGCTTTCACCGAGAAGACCAAGACTGTTAGGCAGATTGCAACGCTCTACTTCTACAAGGTCATTCATATTTACTTTCATATTTCATAGAGTGTCACTAGAAATGTTCTGTTGGTCAAGTTTGATGTTTTAAAAACACAGAAAGACACAGATGTAGAGAACAAACATATGGACACCAACAGGAGAAAGCAGGGGATGGGGGCGTGGGGTGGTGGTGGGATGAATTGGAAGATTGGGATTGACATATATACACCAATATGTATAAAACTGATAACTAATAAGAACTGCTGTATAAAAAAATAAAATAAAATTCAAAAAAAACACTTACAGTAACGATGTGACTTTTTTTTTTTTTTTTTTGCTGTACGCGGGCCGCTCACTGTTGTGGTCTCTCCCGTTGCGGAGCACAGGCTCCGGACGCGCAAGCTCAGCGGCCATGGCTCACGGGCCCAGCTGCTCCGTGGCATGTGGGATCTTCCCGGACCGGGGCACGAACCCGTGTCCCCTGCACCGGCAGGCAGACCCTCAACCACTGCGCCACCAGGGAAGCCCTACCTTTTTTAAAAAGCTCTGCAAAGCCCTTGGTTTTTCAATGGGGGATATTTCTGGGAAGGCAAATAACTGAGATCAAAGATCTTTCTGCTGCTTTTAATGGCAAGCTTATTATTTCTTTAACTGTGTTCTCATTTACCTGTGATTCACGGTGCACGGTTAGCCATTTTACTGGGGATGAACTTCAGAGAGCTACAGTTACGCTATGAATGTGTTTAAAACAAGAAATGTGCTGGAGGCTATTTTGTCTCTATTTCCACAACAATGTAGAACCGCAGTGAAATACGTCTGTAGGGGGATAAAGTCAATGAGCTTATCGCAGCACTTTGTGTGTGTTAAGAATAGGTAGGTAATGTGCATTGTATGTGTTTATTTCAGGGTGTGGACAACCTTTGTGTAACAGCAATCTTCGACCAGAAGAATCAGTCACGGAATACTTCCACTGCTTCCCAAATGTTTGCGCCCTTAACCGTCTTGACTTAATGAGCTTCTTACTGTTGTCAAATTGGTTCCCTCTTGGCAACATTGCATTTGCAGCAGACCTGAAGTTACAGAAGTGACCTCAAATGCACGTGGGAACCAAAAGATTCTCCCAGTCTGCACTGGTTGTTACCATATGGATAGAGTTGGCTACATGTGCCCTGGGAATTGGAGCACTACCCGTTTTAAGGATAGACAAATACAAGGACTCGGCATTTAGCTGAGAAAAAGAGTTTTCTGAAACCTACACAGCCGCCAGGAACCCAGCTTCATTTTAATGTTTGCAAATCTCACTGGAGGCGGCGGCCACGTTGCTCTGTGCACTTTCATGACGCCTCTTCCTATCGAGATAAACAAACATATAACTTATTATAACCATTTGGAAGAGTGTCTTCCCTTGGGATTTGGAAAATAAGGAGGAGAGGACAAATGATCTCTTATAGTCCCATCTCACACTCAAGAGTCTTCTGGCTAAACCATGGGTTGAAAGACTCAAGTGTTTAATCCCCAAACAAATCCATACACAGCCCAAGGAAACACTGCCCTGAAAGGCAGTATTGGGGATTTATCTTAGAAAACCTGAAGCCAAAGACAGTCGATTCTGTTTCCCGGTAAGTCAGAGCTTACCCAAAGCTGAAATTAAGGTGTTTTTTGTTTCGTTTTGTTTTGTTTGTTTTTTAAAGAAGTGGACTGGCTGTCCTAATAGGTCTTCAGTGATCTGGATGGCAGATACACTCAAGTTGTTTTGGTAGACCTTGAAATTGCATAACCAATTTGGTCTGCCCGTTAAGTCAGTTTTGATTTGGTCTGGGCATTAAGAAAAGCTTCAACCAATCTGAATGATTTAACAAAAAACAAACAAAATAAACTTTTAAACTCAGTGTTGTGCACCATTTACAAAAAGTTTTGCTTTCAAGACTATAGAAAGAATAATAAACCACATTAAAGCTTTTTCCCCCAGAAACTCAAATATGAAGAATGATGTGAAGAACTCAATTTAAGAACGTTTTTCTCCACTTTGATGCGATGGGATTTCCCACCCTACATTTATGCTTTTCTTCCTCCCATTTCATTCTTTAAAAAATTTAGAGACGGGCTTCCCTGGTGGTGCAGTGGTTGAGAGTCCGCCTGCCGATGCAGGGGACGTGGGTTCGTGCCCCGGTCCGGGAAGATCCCACATGCCGTGGAGCGGCTGGGCCCGTGAGGCATGGCCACTGAGCCTGCGTGTCCGGAGCCTGTGCTCCGCAACGGGAGAGGCCACAGCAGTGAGAGGCCCGCGTACCACAAAATAAATAAATAAATTAAAATAAAATAAAATAAAAAATTTAGAGACAAAAATAGAAGAAACCTCTACCCATAGTTACACTGGGCCTTAAACACTGAAGTCATTTATTTAAACAAGGATTATCACTGTTAGGCTAGATAAGACTATTGCATGCATCCCCTACTCTAAATGCACTACCTGTTTCACTCTGCGGACAAAGCATCTAGCATGAAAAATGGACAACCCGATACCTCTTCATTCTCCGTGGGGCATCGCGTTTAACATAATTAACATGCACTTCCCGGAAGGATGGGTTTGCTCTATGCCATAAATTCCAACATAAACCGTCAGGATCACCATAGTTACCTGCAGCAGTAGACTCAGTGATGTGTGTGCCTAAAATATCTAGGAAAGTTGACTGTGGGGTTGGGCAGATTTTTTTTTAGCCAAGAGATAAAAGGGTAATGAAAAAAATTTTTAATTAAAAAATTACAATAATTTAAAACAAAAACATCAAGAGAGACTGGCATCATAAACTTTCAAAGTCATGGATTTATGCTCAAACGATCTGTCTGCTGATCATGAGAAAGAGGGTGCTTGCAATCTGCAGTTGTTTCCGAGGCCAAGGATGGGGAAAGCAGAAGTTTCTAGGGCAAATCTGGTTCCTTGAAGCACCCTTTATCAACTGACATCAACCTTTGAATTGAAGATTGAGTGCTGACCAGAGCACGGCAGAATGATTTTCACCTTGGGGGCAATCCCGTAGTGGCAACTAAAACTTGAGAATGATACCGTATCCATCAATTACTCATAAAAGTCAGAATGAAGGACAGTCAATAGAGTCAAACTCCATTTCTCTCTGGGGGTGCTTTTAGCAATGATTGGAAGACATTTCCTCATTCGAGGATCGAAGAATCGTATCCGAGCCACATCCTTTCCGTAGACTCTGCATTTGCAGGAAACAGCACAGAGCGCAAAGATGGTCTCTCTTTACGTGCCTTTGGCTTTTCTGCTGAAAAATCCACAGAACTGGGCAAGAGGGGTATTACTATCGTCATGTCATTTCACACAGGAGTTGTTGCTTGAAGGTGTACAATAAACGTGTGTGAATTAGGTCTCAAATCCTGTTTTTCTGATTGTGCCACAGAAATGCTGTTCCTCTTGAGGTTGTAAAATGTTTTAAATGTTATTTAAAAAATCAGCCAGCAGTGATCTTCACATACCGGGTGTCGAGAATCATAGCACAGGAGAACCTTATTCTTAAAAAGAAGGTCTGGAAAACAACGGTCCCTGGCAAAGTTTAACATCTACCTGTATCTGTATGGCTACAAGCTTGGAAAGGATTGTACGTTTTCGATGGTGAAGAATAAACATAAGAATCTTTGCTGACCCACGAAAATCATATGAAATTTTAATTCTGGCGTCCACCAATAAAGCTTTATGGGCACACGGCCATGCCCGCCCATGCTTCTCTGTGCTGCGTGGATGCCTTCATGCTGCCCTGGAAATTGGGAAGTTGCAAGAGACCAGAAAAGTCTAAAAGAGTCACGATTCCTGCCTTCACAATCCAGCTTTAGGGAAATACCTTGAAATAAATACCTCCTCGGGTGTGAAGGGTGCTATCTCTGGGCCTGACCTGGAAAGAGAAAGACACAAGAAAGCAAAAAATCAAGTGTCCTCCATCACTGAAGGATCTGGGGTTTCCAAGGACAGGTCAGAGGGCGAGTGCCGGGAAAAGATACGTCAGGGACGAGAGTCGGGGTGGGGGAGTAGCTTGGGAAGATGCTGGAGCGGAACATCCATCCAAGTAGAAGGAGGCGGACGGTGTAGAAGTTCATGGTCAGCATGAAATTCCCGAGTTGCCAAGGACAACCAAAGATTGTTAAGATCAGAGCTTCCAATATTTATTTCATAGGAATTGGTCCTGATGTCCTCTCTCCTCAATGCCCTACACTTCCCATGGTCTTGGAAGACACCTTCCATTGGAAGGTCTTGTCGACTGGAAAAAAAAATGCACAACCTAAAATTTGAGAATTATGGTTTATTTGGCGGACTTCCTGAGGTCTTAAGCCCGAGACGCAGCCTCTCAAACAGTTCTGAGGGACTGCCCCTAAGAGGTGAGGGGGGAGCCAGGATATACAGGAGTTTTCGCAACAAAAACCAGGTAGAACATCAAAAGATTACTGTTGATTAAAGAAACCAGGCATCTCGAGGAAATGGATTTAGCATTTTTCTCTGTATGGGAAGATGCAAGAGGTTGGGCTCAGTGAAATCAGTCCTCTGATATGCACCTTAGTTATCTTGGGCCAGGAGCCTGCTTTTCTCCATCCCGAGTCCCCTCACGGTGCCCAGTCTGGGGCAGCTACGGTGGTTGATGGCTCGATGGCTGCAACATCCTTTGTTACTGACAGGGCAGGCGCCGGTTTTTGTCCACAGTCTGAAGTTACTGAGGGAGGGGCTGTGCGTGACAAAGAAGCCATGGCAAGTGCAGCTCCAGCCCCAAGCACTGACTGCTCCGAGTCTGCAAGGCCCCGCGACCCTATGAGAATGGTGGTGGGCCATCAAGGCAGAATATGGGATGAGCTCCCTGATCCCTCAAGAGGCGCCTCAAAAGACAGGAGGATTTAGGGGCAGGCTTGCCGGTGACGCCCAGTTACATTCTGCGGTTACAAAGTGGAAAATACTCAGGTACGTGGCCTGCATAATGGCAATTATCCAATTATTAACTTGAATTTGACCTCTTCTCTTAGCTATTAAATGTTCGGAGCACCTACGCCTGAATCACTCTCCAAATATATTTTTGGATACAGAAAGGAGATAGGAAAATAATCATGTTTTCCAAAAGTACCAAATGGATTCTGAAGAAAATCTAATTTCAGAGAAAATAATTAAATGAATGCTGTTTTCTCTTTAATTGCTTCACACTTACAATCAAGTGTGCTTGGGTTAATACTTTTCGACTTCTAATTGAATTTTCACTGTTCCTTTTTTTGTTTGTTTGTTTTTTTTGCGGTACGCGGGCCTCTCACTCTTGTGGCCTCTCCCGTTGCGGAGCACAGGCTCCGGACGCACAGGCTCAGTGGCCATGGCTCACGGGCCCAGCCGCTCCGCGGCATGTGGGATCTTCCCGAACCGGAGCACGAACCCGTGTCCCCTGCATCGGCAGGCGGACTCTCAACGACTGCGCCAACAGGGAAGCCCACAGTTCCTTTTATTATAAGATGAGGTTATAAGGAAAGGTGCTGACTTTTCAGGTACCATATGGTTTCTCTAGACTATTAGGCAATGTTTGAGGGGCCCAAAAGATGTTTCTAAGACTAATGCTTGTTTTGAAAAGGAAGATTCTACAGGTAAACTTGTGAGAAGCACAGCAATGAAGAGCAAATGCTTCTATCGGAGAAGAAAATGAATCAATAATCCAAGTAGTGACAACTGGGCAGCCCTGTTTCCCTATGATTTCGAAGTCCAGAGCCCAGGGAAACACAACAGGCTGACCATGCTATGCTATACTCAACACAGATAAACATGTTTCAGAAACTATGATCCAACCTGTGGAAAATCAGAATTGATGAGAAAACCTGAATAATTTTAGGTCTGTATGAACAGTAACAGTAGGTAGTGGCTATAATTGCCCTGAGAAATGTGTGAATTTAAGTTTCCAGAAGGCTTGTCCTCAAACCAAGAATTTAAACTCATTCTTCCATGTTTCCTAATAATGACTCAAACACTTTTTTCTCCATTCCATCTTCCATCCAGTGCGCCCTGCATGTGTTCATATGTAGCGGTGGCACTATGATATAGTTAGATTCTGTATATATTTTACACTTTTTTTTTTTTTTTGGCCACATTGCACAGGTTGCAGGATCTTAGTTCCCCGACCAGGGACTGAACCTGGGCCCCTGGAAGTGGAAGCACGGAGTCCTAACCATTGGACCACCAGGGAATTCCCTATTTTATACGTTCTGATTGTTGATATTTAATATAATCGCACAATGGATAGTAAACGATGTCTTGATGGTTTCGAGTCTTCGGATTTTTTTTTTTTGAGCTGTCTTTTGTAGCACATGATTCAGATCAGCACAGGTTAAATTTTGTAAATGATTCAGATGCCCTGCAAAAATAATACGTAACGTCTTTTTTGGTTATATATATATTTCACTATCTTTGGGGGAATCTATCAATTAGATTAAGCTTCTTAATTACAACCTTCCAGGTTTTATCCTTGCTTTGTTTTTTGTTTCCTTTCGCAATACTTGAGATGCATTTAATTCTCCCACTAAAGATATGTTTTAAAAATACCTTTGGGGGATTCTGTCATTTTAAGCTTTATGTACGTCAAGACCGCTGTCACCATTAGAAAGCAAGTTTGAGATTACCGTGATTTTTAGTAGGATGATTTTCAGACTATGTGATATACCTAAACTCTATTCCCTGCTTTTGGTTTCAAGTCAATTGTATGTCAGTTTCATTTTGGTTAATTTTTTTCCGGGTGTGAGATTTCCATTTCTATCATTTTCACACTCTTTTTGTCATTTTGTTATAGGTATGTCACCAGTAAATCATTTAGAGATGCGTTATTATTTTATTTAGTTAGTTTTAATCCAAGCAGAGTATGTGTGCCTCTTACTACATTGAAGAGGTTTAAGCTTTTATATCTATGGTGATGACTGACGTAATTGTACATATTCCTACTATTTCAAATTGTGTTTCCGTGTCTCACCCTGCCCTTTATCTGGCTTTTTTAAATTTTTATTGGAGTATAGTTGCTTTACAATATTGTGCTAGTTTCTACGGTAGAGCAAAGTGAATCAGCTATACGTATACATATGTCCCCTCTTTTTTGGATTTCCTTCCCATTTAGGTCACCACAGAGCACTGAGAAAGTTCCCTGTGCTATACAGTAGGCTCTCATTAGTTATCTATTTTAGACGAAACTGGGTCACTTGTAGAGACGTGGATGGACCTAGAGACTGTCATACAGAGGGAAGTAAGTCAGAAAAAGAAAAACAAATATATATTAATGCATATATGTGGAATCTAAAAAAATTCGTACAGATGATCTTATTTATAAACCAGAAATAGAGACACAGACATAGAGAGCAAATGTATGGATACCAAGGGGGAAGGGGGGTGGGTGGGATGAACTGGGAGACTGGGATTGACAGATATACACTATTTTTATTTTTATTTTTATTTTTTGCGGTACGCGGGCCTCTCACTGCTGTGGCCTCTCCCGTTGCGGAGCACAGGCTCCGGACGCGCAGGCTCAGCGGCCATGGCTCACGGGCCCTGCCGCTGCGCGGCATGTGGGATCTTCCCGGACCGGGGCACGAACCTGCGTCCCCGGCATTGGCAGGCGGACTCTCAACCACCGCGCCACCAGGGAAGCCCAGATATACACTATTGATACTATGTATCTGGCTTCATTTTATCTGTCTTCTTGACGTCTGGTGATTTTCTTCATTGTTGGATTGGTTTCCTTACTTTTTCCTACTTGTTGTTTTAAATATTCAAATTTCCAATCTCTTAATGAACTTCAAAGCTCGTCGGTATGATGATCCTCTTTCTGCAGCAGACAAGGGCGGCAACATACTCCACCGAGTCAGATACCTACCCCCGCCCCCATTCCTTATTCATATTAGTTAGCATTTCTACTCCAGCTTAGATATTAGTATAAAAAAAATTATTTTGGGCTGCGCCACCCAGCATGTGAAATCTCAGCTCCCTGACCAGGGACTGAACACGCACCCCCTACACTGGAAGCATGGAGTCTTAACCACTGGACTGCCAGGGAAGTTCTTTTTTTTATATATATATATAAGATTTAAATATTGTATTACAACTGTTTTTGCAAATTAATACGTATTTATTTATAGATTTACCACTACGGCTCATAGTGGTCTTTCCTTATCTTTCACATTGAATCCAGTATTTCCTATCATGTTTATTACTCTGGGCTAAAGTATATCTTCTCATAGTGTCTTTATAAAGGATCTTTGCGTAAAACATTTTTTAGAGTCATTTATGCATGAAGAATATCTCTATTTCTTTTATTCGCTGTTACATTATCGATGGTTGTGACTGGAGTTTTATATTCTCAGATTTTGTGCACACACAGTTCCAATACACTGGCTATTTCTAAGGTGACCCCAATGATCCCGGCTTCCTGCTGTTCATAACTTTGTGTGATCTCCTTCCATAGAGTGTCGGTGGTCAAGGAGATTTGTTTCTAGACATGGAAAATTTTAAGGGAGATTGCAGACAGTTCCACATTAACTGACTTTGAGTTCATCTACAGGAAGGTTATCATGGGTGGGTCTGACTTTATCCCATGGTAGGTTTCAAAGGAGAGAATGGGTCCTCCCTAAGAGAAAGGCTCTCCCTGTGGGTTGGTGAAGTTGAAGACATACTGGAGATGTCTTGGGCTCCACCTGCGCTGGACAGATTGTAAGAAGACCCCCAGTGGCCCCCCATCTTCTGGTCTACCTTCTTGTATACGTCCCTGTGCTTGGGCGTGCCCAGGATCTCAGGGTGTGACTTCCCTCTTTCCTGATGCTACATCACACTCCATCTTGCTAGCAGACGCTCTTAGAGACATTCTCTTGCTCATGCTGAAGAAGCAGGGGGTCATGATGCTGGGCCCACACGGTGAGCTAATGAGTCTGGCCTCTAGGATATGAGCGTGGCCTCTGCCTGAGAGTCAGAAATGGCCAGAGCGTTCAGTTCTACAGCCACAAGGAAAGTTAACTGGGTCCTTCTCCTCTTGAACCTCCAGATGAGAACACAGCCGACCAAAGGCTTGATCGCTCCCTAGTGAGACCCTGAACGCCACACTCACCCAAGCTGTGCCCACATTCCTGACCCGTGGAGACTGTGAGATGATGGATGATTTAATTTAATAAATGCTTTAAGCTGCTACGTTTTGGGATGACTGTCACACAATCAGCAATAGTTAAGGAGTCCATGAATGATCCCATTACAACGTCCATGAAGCAGAGAGTGGAAGACCTTGGTTCTGAATCCAAACAGCCTTTGCTTCTCTCTGACTTATTCTGCTCCATCTATCAACTGGGATGAATAACAGCCCCTCCACCCTAGAGTCATTATACAGATGGTGTTGATTTTTAGAGCCCTGCCCGAGGGACCTAGGGTATATATTTAATAAAGCTATCATTATCATTTCATTGTGCTGATTATTATTCCAGGAACTGAACATGCAGGTTAACGTTGCTCCACTAGTATTTTTTCTACTTCTTAGATCAAACAGGAATCTTACTCAGACAGGAAGGGCTTCCCTGAAGAGCCATGCTTTCAGAACATGGGACCCTCTCTGGGTTATGTGATAGGTTTAAATATCAGGTCTCTACTCATCCAAGGTCTCTGTAATTACGTGCCTTTTACACTCACCCCCAAACTTCAACAATCTATTGATGTTTGAAGTGAGTGCATTGATTTTTTCTCTCTCTCTTATATTACAATGCCAACGGCTTTTAATAAATGAGCGGGTGGCCTTTATGTGAACTAACACAAGTCCCCTTGATGGGGCAGCTATTAAGATAGCAGCCAGACAGATAAGCAGAATCATTGCTAAGGCTCTGGCATTGAAACTCTGGTCATCTAGGCTTGTAAATGCTTTGACCGTGACCCCCGACCAAAATCCAAAATATAATGCTCTCCTCTAATTATGCAACTCTTAACGTCATAAATTTTTAAAAATTCTAATTGCTTGTGCGTGACTAGCCTTTGTGTTATTTATGAAAATTTCTTATGTTCCCAAGTTACTTGATTTTATACAAGGAAATCTTCAACTTTCCTTATGTAAATTAGTACAGCCACTGTGGCAAACAGTATGGAGACTTCTCAAAAAACTAAAAATAGAGCTACCATATGACCCAGCGATTCTATTCCTGGGTATATATCCGGAAAACACAAAAACACTAATTTTATTTTATTATTATTATTATTTTTGGTCACACCACGTGGCTTGTGGGATCTTAGTTCCCCAACCAGAGATTGAGCCCACGCCTTCAGCAGTGAAAGTGCAGTCCTAACCACTGGATTGCCAGCGAATTCCCCTAAAACACTAATTCTAAAAGATACATGCACCCCCGTATTTATAGCAGCATTATTTACAATTGCCAAGACATGGAAGCAACCTAAGTGTCCATCAACAGAAGAATGGATAAAGAAGATGTGGTGCATATATACAATGGAATATTACTCAGCCATGAAAAAGAATGAAATAATGCCACTTGCAGCAACACAGATGGACTTGGACGGTATTATGCTAAGTGAAATAAGTCAGACAGAGAAACATAAATACTGTATGATCTCACTTACATGTGGAATCTAAAAAATACAACAAACTAGTGAATGTAACAAAAAAGCAGCAGACTCACAGATACAGAGAATGAAGCAGTGATTACCAGGGGGAAGGGGGAAGGGGGAGGGACAAAATACGGGTGGGGGATTGAAAGGTACAGATTATTAGGTATAAAATAAGCTACAAGGATATATTGTACAACATGGGGAATATAGCCAATATCTTATAATAGCTATAAATGGAGAATAACCTTTAAAAATTGTGAAACAGCATATCATATACATGTAGTTATATAATAAGAAGAAAGAAAGAAAAAGAAAGAAAGAGAGAGAAAGGGGAAGGAAGGAAGAAGGAAGGAAGGAAAGAAAGAAAGAAAGAAAAGAAAGAAAGGGAGAGAGAGAGAAAGGGAAAGGAAGGAAGGAAGAAAGGAAAAAAAAATCATGCTATGTTGTGTCTGGGGCTAGGACTTTCTCTTTAGCTCTCAGCCACTGTTTAATTCTAAACATGAGACTATTTTTTTACATTTTGAATTTTTATTTAATTTTAATTTTTATTGGCTGCACCGCATGGCTTGCACGATCTTAGTTTCCTGACCAGGGATTGAACCCATGTCCCCTGCGGTGGAAGCGTGCAGCCTTAACCTCTGGACCACCGGAGAAGTCCCTACACCTGAGACTATTTAAAAAAAAATACTGATATGTATGACCTCTGCCTTACCTTTTTTTTTCTAGACACAGGCCGACTTCTCTTGTGACTGTAAAGATATAATAATTCCTAGGGTGCCTTATGCTTTCACTCAAACTGGATCCTAATCATTTTTGAAACAGTCATGGCCCCAGAAGGGAGAAAAAGAGTCATTTGAAAGTTGACGGCTTTTTTTTTCTCTCCCTGAATTGATGGAGCCTTAACTTCTCATTTGATGGAGAACAGCTCCACCTCTGGAAAAACAGACATGCTTTCTTGCATGGAAGTGTTTAAACACAAGGACGCCTGGGTTCTTCTGGGTTCACTGAGAAGGAGATTCCAAGATGCACACTTGCAGAAGCAGACAAGACGTGACTCAACTGGAAAGGATTGTTTCAGGAGAAAAACCCGTGTGAGGGAAGATGGCAGAGGATCTGGGTAAGGCTGGGAGACCCAGCAGAGCTGAACGCAAAGTCTGACTTCTAGCAGAAGAGACAGGAAGGGGGTAGGAAGATTGGGAAAGGTGGTCTCGGGGTCTTGAAGCCAAAGGTGATCATCAGAGGAGTCTTTTGTCTCCCCAGAACTGTCCTGCCTGACACACTCGGGCATTAGGGGGCAATTAGTCTGGGGGAAGTATGGCCACCATACAAACGAGGTGATGGCTTTCGGAGCACAGCCGCTGGAGCCCCTGGCAACCACACTCTCTGCAGTGGAGGACCTGAGAACCACATTTTTATAGCTCTTCAAGGGGCATTTAGTCGCAGAGTTTCTCCTGGACCCACAGCACCTGATTCCAGAGCGTGGAATTGCAATGCAGGTGCACCCAGGAAGCTGATTCCTTTTTTCTTCTTTTTTTCTGTATTGTCAGCCTCAACTGCTTTAACATCAAGTTTTGTGTAGTGTCCCAGCTTAAAATTTGCTGAGCTGCGGGAACTTGAAGGTCCAGCATGTGTCCAGGCTTGGTATAGTGGCGGCCCTAAGGATGCCTGGCCTGACAGGGCAGCAGGAGGGGCCCATACAGAAGCTGAAGGCTGACCACTCAGCTGCCCTGCTGGCAGGGGCTGGGGGAGACGGGGCCAGACCTCTGGGGCTGGGTGCCTACTCTTTGCAGATGGCTAGCTTTGGGAGAAATGCAGTACCATGCCGGACTTCCTGCCGGACCCTCACGTGTGAGTCTCCTGGTTATATTTTGTTTTATGCTCTCCTTTTTCCCAGTAGGGGCAACTCACATACATCCACTGAAACGGCCTCATTTATTCTCTAAGATTGTGTCTACCAGAAATAATAAAATCTCACTGGGAATGCACATTCAAATTCTTATCTAAAGAGCATGGTTTTCTTCTAGAGACTGCTGCTCTATTTTGTGAACTTCCACAGAGCTGGGCAGTGGGGTCCGTGTCAACCTTTCACATTTAGGTTTTGCTCTAATATAATTTCTCCAGGGAGGTCCAGCATGTTTTTCTTGAAATTTCTTGAGCTTAGCCTCATCCGCAATTCAGATGTTCTGCCCATGACCAAGGAACTCGATTTCTCCTTCTTCATTGTCAGCCATAGACGTTCTGGAGTGGTATCACAGTCCTGGTTGAAATGTATCCTCTCTCAGTTCTGGAGGCTAGAAGTCTGAGATCTAGGTGTCGGCAGGGTTGGTTCCTTCCAGGGCTGTGCCAGAGAACCTGTTCCATGCCCTTCCCCTAGATTCTGGTGGACTACTGGCAATCTTTGGTATTCCGTGGCTTTTAGAAGCATCACCCCGATATCTGCCATCAGAGTCACACTGCATTCTTCCTGCGTCTGTGTCCAAATTTGTTCTTTGCATAAGGACAGCAGTCCTATTGGACTAAGCCCATCCTAATGACTTCATCCAAATTTAAATACACCTTCACTGACCCTATCTCTAAGTAAGGTCACTTTCTGAGGGACCTGGAGTTAGTCAGGTGTTCAAGTATGAGTTTTCAGTGTTAACCCACAACTCCAGTGAATCAGACATAACTCACCATTTCAGGACCCGACTTCAGCCATGACTGGGTTGCCCAGGGATGCTCAAAACTTGGCAAAAGAGCGGCTCGATTCCATGACAAAAGCTGGCTCAACTTTTGAAAGAAGCATCCTGCTTCCGCCTTGCCAAGCTGTCAGATTTCCTGAATTACACAGCACAACCTCCGAAATTCACTTGGTATCTAGAAATTATCCCAAGTCTGACTGATCAAAGAAGCTGTGCTGAATGCCAAAGGTAATGAGTTCAAATTTGCACCGTTGTATTATCCACCTTGCGAACTCTTCACTTTTTAACGTAGCATGACTATACAGATGTCAAGTCCTTTATTTTCTGCACATTCCTCACGTGTGTTCTTAACAGTTACAGCCTGTCTCCTCAGCACCAGCATTGACAATTGTTGGCACTCGAGAATATTTTAAGTTTGTCGTGCTTCCTGGCAGAATTTTTAGAACCTGGATCAAAACCTGCAAGGCTAAGAACTCACGATTTTCCCTTAGTAGTTATTTAACCCAAGTTTCATGGTCCATATTTACTACTAATGATTCCTTGTGTATCTATAAGCATAAAACACAGGTTTAAAAGTGTGCTCAGTAATTAAGTCAGTAGTTATATAACCGTGTGTGTGGACGTGGCAAATTTTAACCCAGGCCTCAAAATGTAGGTTTCTTATGTAAAAGGTAGAGGTTAGGATGGGTAATCTTAAGAACTGGACGTTTCCAAGATATTTCATACCTTCAAGGAAAGGGTGAGATTTTCTTTGTCCAGAGATGAACTCATGATTTATCTGTATCATACATGGACTTGCATGTGAAGCAGCATTTAATTTTAAATTACTACTTCAGCAAGAGGGATGCAAATGAGCAGAGTCCACCTACAGAATCCAGCAAGTCTCTTCTGTAGACTGCCATAGAAAGCCCATGGCTATTTTATTAAAATGGAACCCAGTATGGCATTGTGTTAACGGAAGGAATTCAAGAGCATTTAACTGGCGATTTTAACTGACAGAGCACAAACGGGAAAATTAAAAGTCCAAGAATACACAGTTATATAAGCAAGAATTAAACATTCTTGGAGAGCAGATTCAGTTACTGTTCTCTAGAGGCTGATACAAATTTCTCTTCTAAGCTTCTGGAAATAGTGTAGGTTGGTATACAGTACACACGTGAACGCGCGCGCACACACACAGGCAATCTTTTTCATGGCTGCCTAATATTCCATTTATGAATGACTGTCATTGGACTTCCATCAATGGTCATTTCGTGGTTTTCTGCACTATTACAAAACAGTTCTGTAGTGTATGCACCCTAAAACATAGATCTCTCTGTCACATGGGTGTGTGTATTTCTGAGTGCGTCCCTAGAAGTGGAAGGAGATGCTGACTCACAGGCCATGTGCATTAATTTTATTTTTATTGGGGTATAGTTGTTTTACAAGGTTGTGTTAGTTTCTACTGTACAGTGAAGAGGAGTTCCCTGCGCTATAGAGCAGGTTCTCATTAGTTATCTATTTTATACATATTAGTGTATACATGTCAATCCCAATCTCCCAATTCATCCCAGCACCACCACCCACCCCCATCTTGCCTCCCTTGGTGTCCGTACATTTGTTCTCTACATCTGTGTCTCTATTTCTGCCTTGCAAACTGGTTCATATGTACCATTTTTCTAGATTCCACATATATGTGTTAATATACGATATTTTTCTCTTTCTGACTCACTTCACTCTCCGCATGACAGTCTCTAGGTCCATCCACGTCTCTACAAATGACCCAGTTTCATTCCTTTCTATGGCTGAGTAATACTACATTATACATATGTACCACACCTTCTTTATCCATTCATCTGTCGATGGACAATTAGGTTGCTTCCATGTCCTGGCTATTGTAAATAGAGCTGCAGTGAACACTGTGGTACATGACTCTTTTTGAATTATGGTTTTCTCAGGGTATATGCCCAGTAGTGGGATTGCTGGGTCATATGGTAGTTCTATTTGTAGTTTTTTAAGGAACCTCCATACTGTTCTCCATAGTGGCTGTATCAATTCACATTCCCAACAACAGTGCAAGAGGGTTCCCTTTCTCCACACCCTCTCCAGCATTTTAAAATTTTTATTTATTTATTTTTGGCTGTGTTGGGTCTTTTTTGCTGTGAGTGGGCTTTCTCTAGTTGCAGTGAGTCGGGGCTGCTCTTTGTGTGGTGCGCGGGCTTCTCATTGCGGTGGCTTCTCTTCTTGGGAGCATGGGCTCTAGGCACGCGGGCTTCAGTAGTTCCAGCACATGGGCTCAGTAGTTGTGGCTCGCGGGCTCTAGAGCACAGGCTGAGGAGTTGTGGCGCATGGGCTTAGTTGCTCCACGGCATGTGGGATCTTCCCGGACCAGGGCTCGAACCCATGTCCCCTGCATTGGCAGGTGGATTCTTAACCACTGTGCCACCAGGGAAGCCCTGCAGCATTTATTGTTAGTAGATTCTTTGATGACGGCCCTTCTAACTGGTGTGAGGTGCTACCTCACTGTGGTTTTGATTTGCATTTCTCTAATAGTTAGTGATGTCGAGCAGCTTTTCACGTGCGTCTCAGCCATCTGTATGTCCTCTTTGGAGAGATGTCAACTTAGGTCTTCTGTTCATTTGTTGATTGTACCGTTTGTTTTTTAAGGGTGAATCTTCTTTGCCGAATTTCCCTCTCAAGGGGCTGATTCACGCTTTTACACACTTATTATGAAAACATCTCCTAGGTGTTGTCGATTTTTTAGTTATCTGTCGGAAGGTTAAAAATATGGGTTCCCACCCACGTTTGGATTTGCATTTCTTCCCTTATGAGGGAAAAAGAGAATTTTTTCACTTATTTAAATTTATGTGTATTTCTGTTCTTCTCAAACTCCCTGTTCAGGCTTTGTTGTTTGTGGTTAATATTCTGGACATATTTTAAGTATGGCAGCCCACAGTCTGTTATATAGTTTAATGGTTAGTGTTATGTGTTGCATTAGTCTGCTAGGGTTGTCATAACAAAGTACTCCAGACCAGGTGGCTTAAACAACAGACATTTATTCTCTCCGTCCTGGAGGCTGGAAGTCTGAGATCCAGGTGTGGGCAGGGCTGGTTCCTCCTGAAGCCTCTCTCCTGGGCGTGTAGATGGCTGTCTTCTCCCTGTGTCCGTCTGTGTCCTAATCTCCTCTTCTTTTAAGGACACCAGTCCTATTGTATCACGATCCACCCCAGTGGCCTCATTTACCTTCACCCCCTCTTTAAAGACCCCATCTCCTAATACAGCCACATTCTGAGCTTCTGGGGCTTAGAGCTTCAGCCTGTGAATTTGGCGGGGGTGGGCACAATTCATCACATCACATGTTAGCTGGGTTAGGCTATAGTTCCCAGCAGTCTAATCAAACACTAGTTTATATGTCGTTGTGAAGGTATTTGATCGATGTGGTTAACATCCAGAATCAGTAGACTTTAAGAAAAGCAGAGTGGCAGGGGGGGATAAATTGGGAGATTAGGATTGACACATACACACTACTATATATAAACCAGATAACTAATAAGGACCTAGTGTATAGCACAGGGAACTCTACTCAGTACTCTGTAATGGCCTGTATGGGAAAAGAATCTAAAAAAGAGTGGATATATGTATATGTATAAATGATTCACTTTGCTGTACACCTGAAACTAACACTACGTTGTAAAGCAACTATACGCCAACATAAACCTTTTTAAAAAGATGCAGGAAAAGCAGATTACCCTTGACAATGGAAGGGGTTCTTTCCTGGTCAGCTGAAAAGCCTTGAAATCAGAGGTGAGATTTCCCACAGAAGCAGATATCCTGTCTCAAGACTAAAACATCAGCTCCTGCCTAACTTTGCAGCCTGCCTTACCGATTTTGAATGTCACAGCACCCGCAAACGTGGGAGCCAATCCCTTGAAAGAAATCCTAGGTGTGATCTATAAAATAAAAAGTGTATATAACGTATAATAGATAATATACTTTTGTGTTTATAATATAAATATACGTGATATGTATATACATCTTTAGATAGATAAATAAGAGTTATCTCCTACATATATATAAACCACATATTATATGATATAAGATACGGATCAAGGTGTTTTGGGGGTTGGTTCCTTCTGGGGGCTGGGAAGAAGGACCAGTCCCAGACCTCTGTCATGGGCTTGTTTTTGGTTTTATTTTCTTAATATATTTATTTATTTACCTATTTATTTATTTTTGGCTGTGTTGGGTCTTCATTGCTGCACGGGCTTTCTCTAGTTGCAGCGAGCGAGGGCTACTCTTTGTTGTGGCGGGCGGGCTTCTCATTGCAGTGGCTTCTCTTGTTGCAGAGCACGGGCTCTAGGCGCACGGGCTTCAGTAGTTGTGGCGCACAGGCTTAGTTGCTCCACGGCATGTGGGATCTTCCTGGACCAGGGCTTGAACCCATGTCCCCTGCACTGGCAAGTGGATTCTTAACCCCTGCACCACCAGGGAAGCCCTGTGCATGTTTAATATATAGAACTTAATGACATGTGGAGATGGTGTCTACTCCCATGAAACCATCGCCACAATCTCTGCCATAAATGCAGCTATCACCTCCAAAAATTTCCTCCCATTCTATTTATTACTACTATTTTTTGTGTGTGATAACATTGAACATAAGATTTACCCTTGGGCTTCCCTGGTGGCGCAATGGTTGAGAGTCCGCCTGCCGATGCAGGGGACACGGGTTCGTGCCCCGGTCCAGGAAGATCCCACATGCCGCAGAGTGGCTGGGCCCGTGAGCCATGGCCACTGAGCCTGCGCGTCTGGAGCCTGTGCTCCGCAATGGGAGAGGCCACAACAGTGAGAGGCCCGCGTACCGCAAAAAAAAAAAAAAAGATGTATCCTTTCAGTACATTTTTAAGTCTATAATACAGTATTGTTAGCTATAGGCTCTATGCTGTACAGTAGATGTCTAGGACTTAATTTGTCATGTATATGACCAAAACTCGGTATCCTTTGAACCCTCCTACACTGTTGGTGGGAATGTAAGTTGGTGCAGCCGCTGTGGAGAACAGTATGGAGGTTCCTCAGAAGACTAAAAATAGAGCTACCATATGATCCAGCAATCCCAGTCCTGGGCATATGTCCAGAAAAGACAAAAAGTCTAATTCAAAAAGATACATGCATCCCAATGTTCATAGCAGCACTATTTACAACAGCCAAGACATGGAAGCAACCTAACTGCCCATCGACAGATGAATGGATAAAGAAGATGTGGTACATATATATAATGGGATATTACTCAGCCACAAAAAGGAATGAAATAATGCCATTTGCAGGGACATGGATGGACCTAGAGATGATCATACTAAGTGAAGTAAGTCAGAAAGAGAAAGACAAACACCATATGATATCACTTATATGTAGAATCTAAAATACAACACAAATGAACTTATCTACAAGAGAGAAACAGACTCACAGACATAGAGCACAGACCTGTGGTTGCCCGGGGGAGAGGCATGGGGGAGGGGAGGACTGGAAGTCGGCCTCTGGACAGAAGTCTGCCCTCCTCCCTGGGTGCTGACATTGCAAACAGAGCAGACTTTCCTTTCTTCCAGCCTTGCCTCTTTACTGGCTTTGGAGCAGCGGGCAGCCAGGCCCCACTTTCGGTAACAAAGAGAACAGTTTGAAAGCCGCTCAGCATTCTCTAAGCCCCTTGGGTGCAGGCAGATGTCTGCAGGTGTGCGCGTTGCTTCGTTCAGGACCTATGAGCACAAAATCTGCACGCCCAGAGAAGGGAGGAACTTTGTCTGGGATTCCCCGCCCTACTGAGTAACAGGGCTTTGGTCTCTGGAATCAGAGCAGTGCAATGCTCACCATGAAAACACTTTGGGAGTCTCCCCATGTCCTGCTCAGCGGTCACCATCTGCCTGTGGCTGTCCCCGCTTGGCATCTCTACCACGAAACTCACTTCTTGTAACGCGCCCCTCACCATCCCCATCAGTGGAGTTAATGTTTCCGTAATATTAGGAAACATAGAGCTTGGTGGTCACGGTAATGTCTTTTCTTGCAACATCCTAAACGGAACGGTGGCCACGGAACTGTGTTAATTAGCTCCTGCCTGCTGGTCTCCAGCGCAAGCAGGCTTTGGGAGAACAAGAACACCCGGAGGACAAAGGGCAACAGGAAACTGCACTGATATTTATCGATTCTCTACCTTATCTGGAGAAGAGTGAATAAAAGGCAGGTACCGGAACTGCTCAATACAGGGATACTAGTTGAGCATGGCTGCAAGAAAAGACAGAGGACCCCAAACTGGTGACGAGAAACGCTTCTGTAAACTACTGGCAGCCTGAATCAGCACACCGCTCCCCCTTCTTTCAGCGACTCCCAAGCTCGGAAATAAGAGGTGAAAACGACATGACTTTTGCTCTGCCTTGTCAGCCATGACATGTTACAGCAAGGCTGACCCTCCGCCAGACTCCTTTTGTCGATGCAGGGGAAGCAACCCCACTGCTGGGAAAGCTCAGCGGGTTACTAGGAAGCTAGATGCACGTTATTAATTCCTGCCTCAGTTATTTTTCACACCACGGAAATGATTCTAAAAATAACCTGGAGAATTATGTAACTCTCTTTGCCATTATACTCTTGCTTCCCTGATTTTTTTTTTTTTCTTTTTAAATGAACTTCTAGACGGATCCAGCATGGGCTGCTTTCGCTAGAAGCAATATAAAAGATGTCTATTTCAGTGGACCCTTCTTCTTCATGAAGTTCTAGAGCTGCACTGCTCCTGGGACTTATGACTTAATCTCTGCAGTCTTGGCTGTGCCGTTGAAGCAGTGGGTTAAGTTGTAAAATGAGTGTTTTAACATCTAGTGCTCTAACAGTGAGATGTAAATGTTTTCACTGCCTTTCTACAGCCCAGATTCTCCAAGAAAGTAAAACAGGAGAGAGACGGTGAGCTCATCATTTTGAGGATATGATAGACCAGGCTGGGTTCACAGAAGAGGACAGACTGCAGGGGGAAAGCCCCCAAGCTAATGGCGTTGGAGAATTTTGGAGGGATTGACATCTTCTAAGTCTACCCTTCGATACCCACTGGTATGAAATCCAGCCTTTGGGGGCACTGTACAGCTTGGAGGTCAAGATTAACCTTCCCTCACCATGGTTCACCTTGTTTCAAAAAGGTTTTCTTCCATTCCTTTTTAATGAAAGGAAAGTACTCAAAGGCATCTTATTACGACAAGGAAATCTCAAATTGCCATTCAAATATACTCCGAGGTACCTGGTACTGTGGATTTAAGTCATTGATGGAACCAGAATGGGCTGGAAAAACAACTGGAAGCCCCCAGGAGTGCCTTGAGAGCTCCAAACAAGATAATTTACCTTCTTTATTTTTCGGAGATGGAGCACGTTGAATCCATTGTGCATTCCTTTTAAACTCTACGTGAAATGCTCTAGTGAACACAGGATTTTAGTGAGTAGAGAGCTGATCTATGATTTCTGTGTTTGCTCAGTTTTACTTATCATTGGAATTAAATCATTCAATGGACTCTATTCAGTTTGGTGAGAATCGAAAACAGGTGGCAGTAAAAACACGTGCCATGTTTGAAATCTGTTTTTTCTAATGCTTTAGAGCTTCAGGGTCCCTAAATAGATCTTGTCGAGTGTTTTGTTTTTTTTTCTTTAATTCCCATCTGTATTTAGTGTTTGTTTTTGAAGTAAATTCATTGAGGGCAGAACTCTACCTTCTTTCATCCATAAAAAAAATAGATTATTCTCATTTTCCTTCTTGAGTGAACCATGATAGCAATTGAATTAAGCTGACCCAGGTACACATACTTCATCCAAAGTTCAGTTTAAGGGATTAGATGAAAGCGGGTATGTTGTACTTACCAGTAAAATGGGCAAAAAATCTCTTAGAAGTATCATCTTAAAGAGCATATATTCCAAAGTGATGTGAATGTGAAAAGACACTGAATATCGATGAAAAATTTGGCCGCACTGACTCAGAGCAAAAGCTGGGAACATATGCAAACCATCTGCTTTCAATTCTTCCTCTAAGTTTAGGAAGATAGGGTTTTTGCTATCAAATTCCTATTCATCTTATAACTAGGAATGATACTTAGATTAATGTAGCATCCTGGCCAACTCTGCTCTGACCTTTACCAGGTATGCTGCAGAATTCCGTTGCTGATACACAATAAAATCAAAGGGAAATGTTAAGGGTCAGAACAATCGAAACTCTCTGAAGAATTATGGCCAATTTTCTATTTTTTTTTTAATCCACAGAGTCTATTACCATGCTTCGCCCAAATGATGTTCTCAATATACAGTTGAACCTTGAACAACATGAGTTTGAACTATGCAAGCCCACTTATACATGGATTTTTTTTTCAACAGTAAATACTACAGTTCTAAGTAATCCGAGGTTGGTTGAATCCCAGGATGCAACCGGGGACACAGGGACCCAACTGTATGTTACAGGTAGACTTTTTACTGTGCAGAGGGTCACTGCCCCTAAGCCCCATGTTGTTCGAGGGTCAACTGTGTCGTTATTGGGTTGATGACTGAATGAATGACTCCAAGTTACACTGCACCTTGCAATTTGCGAGACCACTAGCCATCGAGATAGAGACATGAAGAGTTCTCTCCCTCTACTGAAAACCCCTCATAGCAGGGAGCTTACCATTTGTCGCCCTTCTGCAGGACAGTAATAAAAATAATAAGAAAAACAATAGGATGCCTGGAAGAGAATGCCCCAGATTCATCTTGTTTTCCAGAGAACATAATTGCTACAGTTAATTAATACTGCTCCTTAAGAAAAGGGAGCCCTCCTGCATTGTTGGTGGGAATGTAAACTGGTGCAGCCACTCTGGAGAACAGTATGGAGGGTCCTTAAAAAACTAAAAATAGAGCTACCATACGACCCAGCAATCCCACTCCTGGGCATATATCCAGAGAAAGCCATAATCCAAAAGGATACACGCACCCCTATGTTTACTGCAGTGTTATTCACGATAGCCAGGACATGGAAGCAACCTAAATGTCCACTGACAGAGGAATGGATAAAGAAAATGTGGTACAAATATATATATATATATATATATATAAAATGGAATACTACGCAGCCATAAAAAAGAATGAAATAATGCCATTTGCAGCAACATGGATGGACCTAGAGATTGTCATACTGAGTGAAGTCAGTCAGATAAAGACAAATATCATATGATATCACTCATATGTGGAATCTAATTTGAAAAAAAGATACAAATGAACTTATTTACAGAACAGAAATAGACTTACAGATATCAAAAACTTAATGTTACCAAAGGGGAAACACTGGGGGGAGGGATAAATCAGGAGCTTGGGATGAAAACACACACAAACACACATACACATACACACACACACACACACACTCACACACACTACTATATATAAGATAGATAACCAACAAGGACCTACTGTATAGCACAGGGAACTCTACTCAATATTCTGTAATAACCTATATGTGAAAATAATCTTAAAAAAGAGTTGATATATGTATACATATAACTGAATCACTTTGCTGTACACCTGAAACTAACACAACATTGTAAATCAACGACACTGCAATAAAATTAAAATTTTTAAAAAGTCAGAGATCCACCATAGAACACTGGGCCTAGAACTAACAACACTGTGTTGTACATTTAATTTGCTAAGAGAGTAGATCTCATGTTAAGTGTTCTTAGACAATAAATGAAAATACATATATTTTTAAAAATGCTGCTCCTTAACACTTCTGGGAAGAAAGAAAGGGAGTGAAATCACCTTGATCAAGCTCCTAGGATATGGAGAACAACCTCCAGTGCTTTCAGAGGTGCCTGCCTACTGCCTACTCTGGGTAATCGCCTCTCCGTGACGTATGATTATCTGCACTGTTCAAATAAGGAATTGGAGACTGAAGAAGGTTAACTGTGCTGGTAGTTTCAAGCAGTTGATAAATGGAAGCACTGGGGTTCTAACCCTTATCTTCCACGCCCAGGTCCAGAGCTGTTCCCTCTTTACTGATATCTATTGAATAAACATGAATTAGTTCATGCTACACTTGTCTTCACTTTAGAGATTTCTCTGGCGTCAGAAAGCATTTAGAAACAAGATGACGCCCTTTGCAGAACGCAAAGCAATTCGTTTCCAGCCCACGACTTCTCCCTTCTTTGCTCCTTGAAGGCATCCTTGCCATTCAAGACATTGTTAGTATACTGTGTTCAGGGTCCACACTGAACTGAGCTGGTGGCAGTAAGCAAAGGGCTCTCCCTTCTCTGAAAGAGACTGTGACTTAGCCCGAACGTAATGTGTATGCCTGATCTCACAGTTTCTGCAGGTCAGGAGTTCAGGCACAGATGAATCCTCTTGGTAGAGGTTGGCGAGGCTTCCGTACAGGTGCTGGGCTGGGCTGAGCTCTCATGTGGAGGACTGACTGGGGAAGAATCCATTCCCAAGCTCAGGCAGGTCACTGTAAGATTCTGTTGCCTAGTGGCTGTTGGTTTGAGAGGCCACCATCTTGCTGGTTATCACCCAGAAGCCACCTGCTTTTCTGGGCCATCCTCAGCTCACATGGCCTCCCAGCATGACCATCGACTTCTTCAGCGTCAGAAACAGAGAAAGTCTCTAGAGAGAGTCTGCTAGAAAGGTGCAGTTTTATATTGTATAAACACAGGAGTGACATCATAAGCCTGCGTGCACTGGCAGATACAAGGATACAAAGGCCGGAAGTCAAGAAGTCAAGGATTATTGGGGTGGTTTCCTTAAAGTCTGTCCAGCATAGGAGGTTGACCAAAAAAGTTATCAGTCTGCTTGTCACTATATACATTTGCCCAAACCCACAGACTGTACAGCACCAACAGTGAACCCTAATGAAACCTACAGACTCTGGGTGATGATGATACGTCAGGGTAGGTTCATCCGTTGTAACAAATGCCCCACTCTGCTGGGGGATGTTCATCATTAATCTCCCAAGTCTGACTTTCAATTCTTCCATCATCTGGCCTTGACCTACATTTCCAAGCTCTCAGCGTTGGGTGCAACACTTCTTTCCTTTCCCACACAAGACCTGCATCACTTCACGTCTTGCCTTTCCTTCCTTGTTCATGGGGCTGTTCAGTGTCAGGTCAGTGGGTATGCATCCTGGCCCTGTCGCTGTCACTGACTGGTTGTGTCTGGTGGATACCCGTTTCGGTTCCATCTAGTTTATCCCAGTAACTACAGCTGTTTCTCTTTGGGGGACCAACTGTTTTCTGCCCTTCAGCTCAACATTTCTGATAGACTTGAGTCCAACTCATGCTCCACAGTGGAACTTATAACCTAGATTTTAGTCAACCAGGAGGTTATACTTCCTGACCACGGAGATTGGTTCACAGATCATCACGTGACCCACAGTGAAGAAGACTCGATGAGAATTTGCTGGGAAATGCTGAGGTACAGATTCTTAGTCAAGTGTGAAAAGATATAGCCCTTGATGCTACTGGTAACCAGAACATTAACACTTCGCTGTTTAAGAAGAATTTTTAAAATACTATTATTTAAATACCCTAATACATATGTATCCTGTTTATTTATATATCTATATTTATGCATGCATTGTATAGAGATCACATATCTGGATTATTTATACATTTTAAATATGTAAAAACATATTTAGGTACACGTTTCCCTGTATCATCTGACACTCCAGTACCATGTGTTCCCAAAGAGCAGGATTCTCAGTCAATGGTTACTTTTTGATAGAGTTGTCATCCGTGTACAGTGATGCCGATACGGTTTTTTAAATATCTTACTGATTATTGCCCTTATTATTTTGTTTTTAAAAGGGTAGAAAAGGGAGCCATGAAGGTGTTAGTATTATAACATGAAGTACAGGGAAGTTCCTGGTGGTCCAGTGGTGAGGACTCAGCGCTTTCATTGCCGCGGCGCAGGTTCAATGCCTGGTTGGGGAATGAAGATCCCGCAAGACACGCAGCAGAGCCAAAAAAAAGACGTACATGTTTCAAAAAGTTAATGAGATTGAAGACCAATGTGAACATCATTCAGTGAGATAAAAAAATGGAATCTCCAGCTTTTGGGACTCAGATTTGCCAATGGTGTGCGCCATTCTGACGGAAATGAACACCAAAAAACCAAAGAAGTGTGAAACGCTGGTCTACTGTTATTGGTGATTTTGCCTAAAATAAATATTTCAGTGTTCATTTTTTGTTTTATGGACCTACAGTTCTCTTTTCAGCGTGGAGTTTGTTATCTGATTTTCTCACGTTCAAATGTTGTGTGGGACTTCCCTGGTGGTCCAGTGGTTAAGACTCTGTGCTCCCAATGCATGGGGCCGGGGTTCGATCCCTGGTCAGTGGACTGGATCCTGCATGCAAGCCACAACTAAGAGTTCGCATGCCATAATTAAAGATCCCGCATGCAGCAATGAAGATCCCGCATGCTGCAACTAAGACCTGGCACAGCCAAATAAATAAATAAATAGAAAAAAAAAAACCCAGAAAAAACAAATGTTGTGTTAATTTTTAGGAACATTTTGTGTAAGAAAGGAAAAGCTGCCTACGTGACTTAAAATCATCCTCACATTATGCATGACACATACTCTACTCGGCTACTAGCACATGCCTGGGATTTTAAGAGAATGCATTTTATGATGTCCATGCCCTACCAAAAAAAATGTCCTGGCAAAGAATGCTACCTAAGTTTTTTCTATGTTGGGGGACTTCCATGTGTTTTTTACAACAGTACCATTTTCCTGTTATGTTTCCCTTGTTCCCATTAATTCTTTTCTGCAGGAGGCTGAAGGATCTAAGCTGTCTTTAACTCTTTGTCACAATAATGGTTGCCTCTTTTTACGTTATCAGTGTGAAGTATTACCAAGAAATAAAAAGCTCCTCTTCAGGACAGACAAAGCAGCAGGGAAGTAGTTTTTTTTTTCTTTCTTTCTAATGTTTGTCACGTTATGAAACCCACTTTGGTTGGATACAGGTCCATCCTGAATCTCCTCCATTTAAAGTAAGTTCAGGGCTTCCCTGGTGGCGCATTGGTTGAGAGTCCGCCTGCTGATGCAGGGGACACGGGTTCGTGCCCCGGTCCGGGAGGATCCCACATGCCGCGGAGCGGCTGGGCCCTTGAACCATGGCCGCTGAGCCTGCGCGTCCGGAGCCTGTGCTCCGCAACGGGAGAGGCCACAACAGTGAGAGGCCCGCGTAGCACAAAATAAATAAATAAATAAATAAAATAAGTGCAGTCAGACTTGTGGTTGCCAAGGGGGAGGGGGTGGGGGAGGGATGGACGGGAAATGTGGGATTAGCAGATGCAAACTGTTATAAATAGGATGGATAAACAACAAGGTCCTCCTGCACAGCACAGGGAACTCCATTCAATATCCTCTGATAAATCATAATGGAAAAGAAGATGAAAAAGAATATACGTGCCACATCTTCTTTATCCATTCCTCTTTCGATGGACACTTACTTAGGTTGCTTCCATGTCTTGGCTATTGTAAATAGGGCTGCAATGAACATTGTGGTACATGACTCTTTTCGAATTATGGTTTTCTCAAGGTATATGCCCAGTAGTGGGATTGCTGGGTCATATGGTAGTTCTATTTTTAGTTTTTCAGAAACTAACACAGTATTGTGAAACAATTATATTCCAGTAATGATGTATGGGAAAAAAAGAAAGAAAAAGAATATCTATAACGGAGTCGCTTCACTGTATAGCAGGAATTAACACTGTAAAACAACTATACTTCAATAAATAGATTAAAAAATAAAAGGGAGATTCAATCAACGACATGGCTCAGAAGGCCAGTGCTCTAACAGACTTTTACTCTGAAACAAGAGAAGAGGTCCACAGATGATAGCCAACAAGGCAAATCTAGCCCACTGCTTGTTTTCCATATAGGAGCTCAGCCTACTGAATAAGACAGACACCTAAGAGTCGCCATATGACCCAGCGATCCCACTTCTGGGCATATATCTGGACGAAACTATAATTCAAAGAGATACATGCACCCCAATGTTCATAGCAGCACTACTGACAATAGCCAAGATATGGAAACAACCTAATGTCCGTCGACAGACGAATGGATAAAGAAGATGTGCTATATACACAATGGAATACTACTCAGTCATAAAAGAGAATGAAATAGCCATTTGCAGGGACATGGATGGACCTAGAGGTTATGCTACTAAGTGAAGTAAGTCAGATGCAAAAGGACAAATACCATATGGTATCACTTACACGTGGAATCTAAAATATGACACAAATGAACCTATTTACTAAACAGAAACAGACTCACAGACATAGAGACCAGACTAGTGGTTGCCATGGGGGAGGGGAGTGGGGGAGGGATGGAGTGGGAGTTTCGGATTAGCAGATGCAAACTAGTATATATAGAATGGATAAACATCAAGGTCCTACTATATAGCACAGGGAACTATATTCAATATCCTGTGATAAATTGTAATGGAAAAGAATATGAAAAAGAATATATACATAACTGAGTCACTCTGCTGTACAGCAGAAAGTAATACAACATATTGTAAATCAACTGTACTTCAATCAAAAAATAAATTTAAAAATAAAGTTCAATCTACTAACCACCTCCTTATGCATATTCTCGTTAAATTATTTAGCCGTTTGCTTTTTTATAAAAATTCCCTAAAATAAATACCTTGCCCTTTATCAGTATTGCCATCCTCAGACTCCTTAAGTTAAAACAAAAAAACAAAAAGTATTCTACTCAGGAGGAAATGGGTCTGCTGTAGTCCTGCACATTTAAATGAAATTTCTCTGTGTATTTCAGGATTTGGAAGCCACATTTTACCTTTTCAAGGCCAGCAGATTTTCTGCAATGGAGTTCCTGCACCCCCGAAGGTTTTCTCAGAGAGGCAATGGGGTATTTAGATTGGTGCCAAGTGCAATGGCTAGCAAAGGATCCCATATCATATTCTCATCCCACTTGATTTAAGACAGGCTCCATAACAAGCACATCTAGATGCAGAAGTAGTACACTCCGTCCTTCCATCACAGGCTCTGTCATTTCCACATTCCAATAAGTATATCAAGGAACTCTGAGACATACAGATGACCAAGAGGCACATGAAAGGATGCTCAACATCCGTTAGAGAAATGCAAATCAAAACCACAATGAGGTATCACCTCACACCGGTCTGAATGGCCATCAACAGAAAATCTACAAATAATAAATGCTGGAGAGGGTGGAGAGAAAAGGGAACCCTCTTGCACCATTGGTGGGAATGTAAATTGATACAGCCACTATGGAGAACAGTATGGAGGGTCCTTAAAAAACTACAAATAGAACTACCATACGACCCAGCAATCCCACTACTGGGCATATACCTTGAGTAAACCATAATTCAAAAAGACACATGCACCCCAATGTTCATTGCAGCCCTATTTACAATAGCCAGGACGTGGAAGCAAACTAAATGTCCATCAACAGATGAATGGATAAAGAAGGTGTGGTATATATATATAATGGAATATTACTCAGCCATAAAAAGAAATGAAATTGGGTCATTTGTAGAGATGTGGATGGATCTAGAGTCTGTCATACAGAGTGAAGTAAGTCAGAAAAACAAATATCGTACATTAATGCATATATGTGGAATCTAGAAAAATGGTACAGATGAACCTATTTGCAGGGCAGGAACAGAAAGGCAGACGTAGAGAACGGATGTGTGGACACAGAGAGGGAAGGGGAGGGTGGGATGCACTGGGTGATTAGATTTGACACATACACACTACCATGTGTAAAACAGATAGCTAGTGGGAACCTGCTGTATAGCGCAGGGAGCTCAGCTTGGTGTTCTGTGATAGTCTAGTGGGATTGGATGGAGGGGTGGGCGGAGGGAGGTCCAGGAGGGAGGGGATGTGTGTATTCGTGTGGCTGATTCACTTCGCTGTGCAGCAGAAACTAACACAACATTGTAAAGCACTTATACTCCAATAAAAAATAAAAATTAACAAAAAAGGAACTCTGAGCTCCTGGGTGGCGTCAGCAACTCAGAAAGCCTTCATTCAGCACAAGTGCACATGTGCGTTCTGTGCATCGCTATACAGTAAGTCCCTTACGTAGGAACCTTCAAGTTGCGAACTTTCAAAGATGCGAATGTGCATCTGGTTCCAGCAAGGAACCAGAACCTGTTCCAGCAACGTCAGGAGTGAGTGACATTGCAGCTCGCCCTCCATCTACTATTGCTGACGATCCTTCAGCTCTACCATCTCCCACCTCCTCTCCCTCCTCCAGTCCGTAACTCTCCTTGCCTGTTCCCTCGATGCCAGCCCCTGGATGCCCGCTGTTGTACTGGACTGCTGTGCTTTTCCAGGTACTGTGCTGTAAGATAAATGTTTTCTTTATTGTGTTTATTTTTTATGTATTATTTGTATGAAAAGTATTATAAACCTGTTACCGTACAGTACTACATAGCCCATGGTGTTAGCTGGGTACCTAGGCTAACGTTGCTGGACTTACAAACGCTCTCTTGGAACGGAACTCGTTCGTATGTAGAGGACTTACTGTATGTACATCCTCCAAACTCATCATGAGATACAGGCAGCACCTGCTCCCTAGTTTAACATCCCCCCCCCCAAACTCTACTTCGGATTTTCCCACTCAAAATTTTGTGCAAGTGTAACAGTTGTTCCACTGGAGAAAACTGCCTGGTTGTAAAAACCCTTCAACTTTATCCATCTGTTATCATTGCAGCTTTTCTTCAACGAATCATCAAAAGAGAAAAGTGTCCCAGGGGATAGTACTGGCATAAAATAGCAGATAGCCAAGTAGATAAAATTTTAATCAAACCTTTTTGGGCTTAGATGGGAAAATAAAATGTAAATCACTGAAAGGTTAACTTTAAAAAATTTAGATGTAAACTGCTCTCTTCAGAGGCCGTCCATATTTAATTTTTATGTTTTATAAAATAGAACCATGTTTTAATTAGTTGTACAAACACAGGTTAAAACAATCTTCTTGAATCGCCATATTCAAATTCATTGGGCTTGCTGACTCTGCATTTACAAACTTCTAAACCCCTAGTTCTTGGCACAAAGAGGAAGCATGGACTTTTTTTTAGAGGGAATTTTCTGGACACAGCTGAAAACTCTGGAACATGTTATGCACTTTGAGTGAATCTCTACGGGGCAGGCCTTACAATTTTTAAAAAAATATATTATTAATTTTTATTGGAGTATAGTTGCTTTACAATGTTGTGTTAGTTTCTACTGTACAGGTCTTACAGTTTTAAGGGTAGCAAGATTTGACTCTCTTTTCCTTAACTTGCGATATGAAAATAGTTTTCACAACTGAGAATGCTCTTTCCAAGCTACATGCATGCACCTAACATACCTACGTTGAAAAAAAGACCCCCAATAAACATTAACACGTAAGTATCTACGTTGCAGAAGCTGGTTAGGTGCTGAGTGTCGCCACTGGCTTTTCCTGGGAGCACAGCAAGACCATCTGCTAAAGAGACCCGCATTACTTTGCTTGTAACCTTGATGTTCAAAATCCGGTCCGTGGGCTGTAACACCAGCACCGTCTGGGAGCTCATTTTAAACAAAGCAGACGCTCAACCTCATCTTACACGTGCTCAGAGTTTTCATCACAACAAAACCCTCCCTGCAATTCGTGCGCACGTTATCTTACGAGAAGCTGCATGTAGAGAAAAACGGTAGACGTCTCTGCATCCAAGGGAGAGTCAGCGTTGGCAGGGGTGAGTCACTGAGATGGAATTCTTTGATACAACAACTACAATTAATCACACTCACCAATACTTGGTGAAAGTCATACTGTCACGTGACTCCTCAATTCTACACCTGTGTTGGGACGAAGAAGCCTGGGCTTTCGGTGCTTCCTTAGTGAAGGATCTAAGCAGAGCTGGGGCTTGGGGTGGTCGGTTAATGACGTTACAAGGTTTGTTTTACAGGCTTCTCGACCAAATTCCCCTGTCTCTGGGGATACGGGTGTCCTTCTATCTCCAAATGGTGGGGGGCGGGCACCTTTCACTGGGGAGATGTCTCTCCTGCTTCAGGGAGACCGAGAGAAGGGTCAGCGTGTCCCCCTTGTATCGGCCATTTCTTAAGTAACTTTAATTAAAAATAATCAGTATGCCATGGAGGCACATTTTGGGGGTGGCCTGCCCTGGGCTCCAACACCTGGAATCGTCTTACTGTTTTATGGGTGTGTGCAGAATTTACCCACACACAAGATCCCGCCCCCTTCCCCTGCCCATCTCGGTTCACCTGGCGTTGTGTCTTGATGCCTGACTTTCATCCCCACCTACCTTCTCCGAGAGCACAGAAGAGCAACAGGCAACTCTTCTGCAAGCTCCAGAACATGCCATTTGTGTCTCTCAGATTCAGAAAGGATGGGGCATTCAGAGCCCAGAAGGGAGGCGTCCTTTCGGAAGGTCGTATCAGGGCTCATCCACAGAGTCTCAAAGTCAACACAAATCAGCTTGGCGAGACAGAATTTAACCTTCCCCAATTTTTATTTTAGGGAACAGGCAGGAAGCCACCTGCTCTGAGTCAGCAGTCTCCATCACTTTTGACCTAGGGAACCACTTTACCTTCTTAAAAATGATTGAGGACCTCAAACACCACCTTTAATGTCCGTTATATTTATCGATATTTCCCAAAGTAGAAGTGAAAACCTAGACACGTTAAAAAATATTTACTTATTAGTCTATTAACTTTACATATAATATAACGAACCCTCTGTATGCTAACATAAATTACATTTTTCATTAAAAATGACGATATTTTAAGAAATAGTGATTAGGGCCCCACTGCTTTGTGTTTGTGCAAATCTCCCAAGTGAGCTTGGTGAAAGACAGCTGGAGCCTCCTATCTGCTTCTGCATTCAATCTGTTATAATATCACATGGCATGCAGCCTCTGGAAAACTTTACTGTCAACTCACGAGGGAATGAGGGGGGAGAAAAGGCAACAGTGTCTGAGAGTTATTACGAAAAGTGTTTTGTCCCAAGGACCCCTTGAAAGGGTCTCGTAGACGCTCAGGGTTTCCTGATCGCGGTATGGAAAACATGTGCTTTAACTGGTTGAATGGTGGCTCTCGCAGAGACCGGGATCAGCTCCGTCATTTTCAGGGATCAGGGCAAAATGAAAATGGGGAGCCCGTGGATCAAACATCATCATGCATTTCAAGATGGCGACAGGAGAGCGTGAAACCAAGTGGGGAGCCTTCTAAGAATGGGTCCTATGCAAATGAAGCTAGACCACGTAAAGATGGAAATAAATTGTATTTTGCCCTGTAATGCCGGGGTTGAAGAGAGCTGGGTTTGAGATAACTTCAGGACACCACAAGATTCAAATGCGTCTGGGGGTGAGGGCTCTTATTATGTGCTTAGGCAGGAATCGAGGAGGCTGGATGGCTTTCTCCTGGCTTCTGTTTTGTCTTCGGCTTTCGGCTTCCCTACCCTCCTTCCCCTCATAGAGGGGATATCTCCATGCTCTTCATTTTCTTCCAGTATTCCATCGATGTTGCGTGATAATAGATGCTAAGCTCATGGCAGGGATGGGCAGGGTGAGGGGAAGGTGTAGTGCTCTGTCTTCGTCATCCAGCCTCACACTTAGGCAGGTCCTATGCTCACAAAGTTTGCACCTGAGACATTCTCAGCATCCCTGGCTTCCTTTCCATGGCAGCCCATGGATGTCTGGGCTTCACCTGGCATTGATGTTTGGTCTTGGGTGGGACAGAGTTGATGCCCTATACCTGAAGGTAGCAGAGCTCTGCTTGTTATCAACACAGGATCCTCGACAGGATGAGAGGGTCTGTCTGCTCTCTTGACCCAGCTAAAAAAGGGTTTTTGCCTGGGCCCTGGGGGTGACAGGTTTTGCTGCACCTTCTATCAGTGGTTTAATATTTTTCTTCCTAGGAGGAGTGCAGGAAGCCTGTGGTGTCCGTGCCTTTCCCCAGGCAGGTGTTGGGTATTTCCTTCAAGCCTGCAGCACTGAGGTGAGCTCTCTCACCTCTCCCACACTGCCTCTAACCTTTCTCATGAGGAAACAACAGGACCAGCTGAGATTCTCTAAGCGCCAATTCCCCTTGTGTTCGGGTTCCAGAGGACACCGGCAAAATTGAAAGGTACATTCGTGACTTTCATTAAGATATAAACTAAGCAAGTGCTTATTCGTGAATGAGGGAATTAGTAAGACATACAATTGTGTTGTACCTTTGTACATCTACTGTGCGATAAAGAATGCTGCAATGAATTTCCAAATGGATGTCAAATTGACCACGTGCTTGCATTCGTGGGCTGCTGTGTGGCTTAGCCAAGCCGGCACATCGGAAGAAAAAACATCACACTGGCGAATTCTACATGGTGAGAAGCATCTCCATTCCACTGGACATAATTTACATTGCTTTGGGCAGGAATTATTTGCACGGCTATCAATTTGCTATCATGTAGAGGGTTGTAAATAGCCTGGTCAAAGGCCAACAAAGGAATTAAGGACAAAGATGAATGAGGCAGTTTGGACATTCATGACATTTCAAACGGCTGCACCATTCTGCATTCTCACTACCAGTGAACAAGCGTTCCTGTTGCTTCACACCCTCACCAACACTTGGTGTTGTCTGTGTCGCAGATTTTGGCCATTCGAATAGGTGTGTAACGGTGTCTTACCCTTGTTTTAATTTCCACTTCTCTGATGACAGATGATACGGAGCATCTTTTCATTAAAGCCCTTGTTTCTTTTATTGCAGGCAGACAGGTTAGCTGGTACCCAAAGCCACGTTATTCTTAGGTCACAGTTAGAAATAAAATGGGACTCAGAGGCTTACTTAGCTCTCTCAAGGTTGCAATTTTGTTCGCAGCAGACAAGGTGTTAAAACTCAAAATACTTTCTCATCTCTCATCTTTCTGTTCTTTCTGATTGCAGAACCTTGCCCTTCATATTAAAGAAAACATTTTAAAATGGGTCTAAGTCACCTGTAGAAGAAAATATCATATCCATATGGGTGTTTTATTTCCTTTAATTCAATATAAAATACGGCAGGGTCAACGTACGAAGTTGCTATTTCTGGCAAACTCTTTTGTGTAACGTCTGAGTTATTTGGACAATTATCTCCAATGTTCTATACTACAGTTTTTATGCACATAGAGTTTAATCTCCAGTTGTTTGCCTTGTCCTCTGTACTGGGGAAACTCATTCCGTTTAGCTTATTTCCACTAATTGGTTGACTGACATTTTCTTCAAGGGATGACTCAAACCTGAAGTAGTACTTTGTTGTTGCTTCAGGTTCTTCCTTGGTTTTGCTTTAGCATGGCATTGTAGGGCCTGTGTAGATACAGAGCGAAGTTGTTTATTTTTATTAAAATTTTTATTTTATTTTTTGGCCGTGCCCCGTGGTATGCGGGATCTCAGCTCCCCGACCAGGGATCGAACACACGCCCCCTGCATTGGAAGCGTGGAGTCTTAACAACTGGACCGCCAGGGAAGTCTATACGAAGGGAATTTGAAAGAGCAAAGATAAAATGATGGGAGGCCATCCACATGCACTTACCACACACACTCGCTTTTTACTGAGCACACACGAAGGTGCCCCAAAGACACGGAATATACGCCCATCTTGATACGCCTGGCTAATTACTGCTCTGCCTTTGTCTTGACTCACAAGTAGGTGCCGTCATCTCTCACTCTGCTCTAGGTCCAATTTTTCTCTAAGAAAGTGATTAGCAACTTCATTTCCTATAGTCAAGAGTGCACAGAGGATACTGACGTGGTATGTGTTTGTGACCTGATGGGGAATACATAGAAGGACCACACTTGGCAAGTAAACGAACCCTGAGCTCTAGCCACGACTTGGCCGAGATCCCAATACTGTTAGCCTCCTGAGATTTTTTTTTTTAAGTACTTATTCCTTTAATTAATTCATTAATTAATTATTTGTGTCAGGTCTTAGTTGCGGTACGCAGGATCTTCACTGAGGCGTTCAAACTTCTCTCTAGCTGTGGTGCATGGGCTCCAGAGCACGTGGGCTCAGTAGTTGCAGCGCTCAGGCTTAGTTGCCCTGTGGCACGTGGGATCTTAGTTCCCCAGCCAGGGATCGAAGCCACGTCCCCTGCACTGGAAGGCGGATTCTTAACCACTGGACCACCAGGGAAGTCCCAGCCTCCTGAGATATTTAGAGTAATTAAATGAGTGACACGCATACAGCGCATTATTCAATAAGGAGTATTATAGTTATTTTCAGGAATTCATGAACCCAATGAACATATGCTTTTAAAAATCATCCAATGGTTTCAGGGGGAAAAAAAGACGGGAGAAAAGAACTAGATGGGATTTGAAGCCAGCATTTGTTTTGCTCCCTTGCCGTGCGATGCCTTAAATGGTGACAGGATGATTCATCGTGAGTACTAGCAATTAACTAAAGGTCTATTACTAAAATCGTCGATGGTTCTATCCACTGATTTTCAATCTCGGTGACTACCATGCTCACGGCCCTGTCTACAATCCCGTGTTTGAAGGACCTGCTATGAAGAGTGTTCTTTTAATGCCCTGAATACTGTTGATTGGACCAGAGGAGGGAATCTGACCCAAGAGTAAAAGAGAGTTCGGATACCTCAGATGTGGAATGGTGTGCAGGGGCGAGACAGGCGAGTAATATGCTCCTTTCGGACATCTCAACTAGATAACTCTTTGAAAATGAGATCTGGAAGAATGACAGCTGGGTCTGTAAGAATGCAGAAGGAACATGAGGTCGGAAAGGGATCATGGCATGCAACACAGTGAGGACGCCCAGGCTTAGGACTTAGTAGGAGAGGTTAAGAGGTAGACCGTAGGGGGAAGGAGAAGAGGAAAAAAGTGAAGGAGCTGGTAACCAGGGAAGAAAGGACCAGACACGAGACACAAGCATAGGGGCCGTCAGTGTCAAAAGGAAGAAAGAACTGGGCAGGCGTGCATGCAGTTAGCCCAGCGACAACCTGACAACGAGGTACAATGTCTTTTTTCTTTTTTTAAAATAAATTTATTTATTTATTTCTGGCTGCATTGTGTCTTTGTTGTGGTGTGCAGGCTTTCTCTAGTTGTGGCGAGCGGGGTCTACTCTTCGTTGCGGTGCGTGGGCTTCACATTGTGGTGGCTTTTCTTGTCGTGGAGCACGGGCTCTAGGTGCGCGGGCTTCAGTAGTTGCGGCACGCGGGCTCAGTAGTTGTGGCTCATGGGCTCTACAGTGCAGGCTCTGTAGTTGTGGCACGCAGGCTTAGTTGCTCCACGGCATGTGGGATGTTCCTGGACCAGGGCTCTAACCCATGTCCCCTGCATTGGCAGGCAGATTCTTTTTTTTTTTTAATTTATTTTAACATCTTTATTGGAGTTTAATTGCTTTACAATGGTGTGTTAGTTTCTGCTGTATAACAAAGTGAATCAGCTATAAATATACATATACCCCCATATCCCCTCCCTCTTGCATCTCCCTCCTACCCTCTCTATCCCACCCCTCTAGGTGGTCACAAAGCACTGAGCTGATCTCCCTGTGCTATGCGGCTGCTTCCCACTAGCTACCTACTTTACATTTGGTAGTGTATATATGTCCATGCCACTCTCTCACTTCATCCCAGCTTACCCTTCCCCCTCCCTGTGTCCTCAAGTCCATTCTCTAGTAGATCTGTGTCTTTAGTCCCATCTCTTTCCCCTAGGTTCTTCAGAACCATTTTTTTTTCTAGATTCCATATATATGTGTTAGCATACAGTATTTGTTTTTCTCTTTCTCACTTACTTCACTCTGTATGACAGACTCTAGGTCCATCCACCTCACTACAAATAACTCAATTTTGTTTCTTTTTATGGCTGAGTAATATTCCATTGTATATATGTGCCACATCTTCTTTACCCATTCATCTGTTGATGGACACTTAGGTTGCTTCCATGTCCTGACTACTGTAAAGAGAGCTGCAATGAACATTGTGGTACATGACCCCTTTTGAATTCTGGTTTTCTCAGGGTATATGCCCAGTAGTGGGATTGCTGGGTCATATGGGAATTCTATTCTTAGTTTTTTAAGGAACCTCCATACTGTTCTCCATAGTGGCTGTATCAATTTACATTCCTACCAACAGTGCAAGAGGGTTCCCTTTTCTCCACACCCTCTCCAGCATTTATTGTTTATAGATTTTTTATGATGGTCATTCTGACCGGTGTGAAGTGATAGCTCATTGTAGTTTTTTTGGTTGCTGTTGTTGTTTTTTGCAGTACACGGGCCTCTCACTGCTGTGGCCTCTCCCGTTGTGGAGCACAGGCTGCGGACGTGCAGGCTCAGCGGCCATGGCTCATGGGCCCAGCCGCTCTGCGGCATGTGGGATCCTCCCGGACCGGGGCACAAACCCGTGTCCCCTGCATTGGCAGGTGGACTCTCAACCACTGTGCCACCAGGCAAGCCCTCATTGTAGTTTTGATTTGCATTTCTCTTATGGTTAGTGATGTTGAGCATCCTTTCATGTGCCTCTTGGCAGTCTGTATATCTTCTTTGGAGAAATGTCTATTTAGGTCTTCTGCCCATTTTTGGATTGGGTTGTTTGTTTTTTTGATATTGAGCTGCATGAGCTGCTTGTGAATTTTGGAGATTAAGCCTTTGTCAGGTGCTTCGTTTCCAAATATTTTCTCCCATCCTGCGGGTTGTCTTTTTGCCTTGTTTATGGTTTCCTTTGCTGTGCAAAAGCTTTGAAGTTTCATTAGGTCCCATTTGTTTTTGTTTTTATTTCAGTCTCTCTAGGAGGTGGGTCATAGAGGATCTTGCTGTCATTTATGTCCTAGAGTGTTCTGGCAGGCAGATTCTTAACCACTGCGCCACCAGGGAAGTCCCTCCAATTTCCCTTCTAGGCATGAACACCTTGAGAGTAAAATGATCTTTATTTCGACGGCCGTTTGAGTAAACATCTATTAGCTGCTGATAAATGAAACATAAATAAATCAAATATTAAAGTTCGATTTTCCTGTATTAAATTAACACAGTCTAAATGTGGAAAGCTCTACATTTCAGATAATTAAGAACGGGGCGGGGGGGAAACATCATAGTAAGTTCCGTGATATAAAATTACTATTAAGTCATGCCTATTTTTCATCCCACAATTTTTTCAAGGCATGTTTTGATATTCTGTCATCTTTATATCAAACTGAATTTATTTAATACTTAATATAGTATATGACAGTTTCTAAATTTGTATATGCCTTTCAGTCTTTATTTTTGCTATATAACAACCCATTGAGTTGATATGATATGATTTATTTGAACATGTACCAACAGTCGACATTTAAATTACTGACCTTTTTGCACCCTCACTTTGTTTTATTTTCACAGATGAACTACAAGTACACATGACACCACACAACCATTTTCCTTAAAGGCTCTGCATTATTTTTAAATAATCTTTTGGCATTTGTTGTGGAAAAACCTTGAGGATAATCTATTTTTTCCTTCCGTTTTTTAGGTCATGTATATTTCCTGCTCGAATGCATACAGGTTATTCTTGCCCTTTCCTTCAATTCCTGGTGAGCCTTCTTAGTCACCAAACTCAATTATTTTCTCAGCTTAGAAAAATGTCTTCTATGATGTGTTCAGTATTTCCCTGTCTTCCATTGGTCTTTATTTTCCTAAGTTCCAAGTATATTAATTGGAGTTTAAAGTAAGGTTCTGGAGGACACTTTAGCCTCAAGAAATCAAATAAATTCCTCTCATTTCACTAAAAAAAAAAAAAAAAAAAATCCATTTCCTTTGCATTCATGTACAGCGTCTCAAATTACCTTCCAAAGTACCAAGTTGATCTCTCCAAGTTTCGCTGTTTCTTTTTACCCATTGCAAGCGAATCTTCATCTTGGTAGAGCATTTCTGAATTCCACAAACTCTCTCTCTACATCCTCACGCTATTCATCCGTCTCAGCCTATCGCTTCCTTGCCTGTTGCTTTTTTTATTCCTCATAAGCAATCTGATTCTATATTTAGCACCTGAGAGCAGTCATTGTCCAACAATCTCTGTTCTTGTCACTCCAATCCATTCACTAAGAACACTTCCTTGCATCCCTCTGAGAACTGCAACCCTTCCTTCACATGCGGAGTTTTGTCCTAATCCCCGTGCAATTCTCCGACCCCAACCGTTGACTCTTTCACCTGTTTATGTCTCCAGGTTCACCTCCTGGAGCCCTTTGCCTCTCACTTCACACTTTAGGTATTCTTAACTACTCGAACTTAGAAAGCACAGCGGTCATTTACAAGAACATCTTCCTCACACATGTGAGGACCTCAAAGACAGCGGCAAGACCTTCCTCACTGGTACATCCTTCATATCCAGCTCTTACTGGTTGCTCAAAAACCTCATTAAATCCATGAATGAATGGACACATGAATGAGAGCAGGAACTCACACTTACACTGTTACCATATACTGGTCAGGATTCTAAGCCCTACAACCAATAAGGAGGGTAATGCAACTGGGACCACCAATTAGGAAGCGCTGGAGCCAGTGCATAAACTCACGGCGTCTGAGAGGTTTTTGCTAAAGGCATGACAATAATATTTCAAGACTCACACAATTATGGACGGAAATAATCTAAGTATTCATCGATGGAGGAATGGGTAAAGAAAATGTAAATACACACACACGCGCACACAGGAATATGATTCAGTGTGAGAAGCAAGAAATCATTTGTGACAACATGGATGGACTTGGAGGGCATTACACTAAGTGAAATAAGTCAGAGAAAGACAATTACTGTGTGATCTCTCTTATATATAGAATCTAAACAAAACAAAACAACAAACTCATAGGTACAGGGAACAGACTGGTGGTTTCAGGGAGTGGGCAGTGCATGATGGGTGAAGGGGGTCAAAAGGTACAAACTTTCACTTATAAAATAAACCAGTCCTGCTGGGAGAAAATATTTGCAAACGATGTGATCAACAAGGGCTTAGTTTCCAAAATATACAAACAGCTCCTACAACTTAACAACAGAAAAATGAACAACGCAATCCAAAAATGGACACAAGACCTAAACAGACATCGCTCCACACAAGACATACAGATGGCCAAGAGGCACATGAAAAGATGCTCAACATTGCTAATTATTAGAGAAATGCAAATCAAAACTGCAATGAGGTATCACCTCACACTGGTCAGAATGGCCATCATCAAACTGTCTACAAACAATAAATGCTGCAGAGGGTGTGGAGAAAAGGGAACCTCCTACTCTGTTGGTGGGAATGTGAATTGGTGCAGACACTATGGAGATTTCTATTTTTAGTTTTTGGAGGTTCCTCAAAAAACTAAAAATAGAATCACCATATGATCCAGCAATCCCACTCCTGGGCATATATCCAGAGAAAAACATGGTTTGAAAAGATATGTGCCCCTCAATGTTCATTGCAGCACTATTTACAATAGCCAGGACATGGAAATAACCTAAACGTCCGTCGACAGATAAATGGATAAGGAAGATGTGGTACATATATACGATGGAATATTACTCAGCCATAAAAATGAACAAATAATGCCTTTGCAGCAACATGGATGGACCTAGAGATGATCACACTGAGTGAAGTAAGTCAGACAGAGAAAGACAGATATATGGTATCACTTCCATGTGGAATCTAAAATATGACACAAATGACCTTATCTACAGAACAGAAACAGGCCATTTCCAACCATTATTTTATGATTGATAAAGTGTCACTCATTTCCTTATTCAGTTGTGTTTCAGGAAAAGTAAAAACATATAAGAGAGATTTTGAAGATTCACTCAAGTCCAAGATACCCCTAACCTAATGTATGCCATTAGGTCTTAATTCATCATAGATAAAGTATCATATACTGGGGATTTGTAGAAATCTAACCACATCTAAAATATGACACCAATGAACTTATCTATGATACAGAGACACACTCACAGACATAGAGAACAGACTTGTGGTTGCCAAGGGGGAGAAGGGTGGGGGAGGGTCGACTGGGAATTTGGGATGAGCAGATGCAAACTAGTATATATAGGATGGATAGACAACAAGGACCTACTGTAGAGCACAGGGAGCTGTATCCAATATCCTGTGATAAACCATCATGGAAAAGAATATGAAAAATTATATATATGTATGACCAAGTCACTTTGCTGTACAGCAGAAATTACCACAACATTGTACATCAACTATACTTCAATAAAATAAATTTTAAAACGTTATAAAAAGCAAAATAAACTAGTCCTGGAGATACAGTATACAGCATGGTGACTACAGTTATCAAGACTATCATATATTTGAAAGTTGCTAAGATGGTAGACGGTAAAAGTTCTCATCGCAAGAAAAAAAATCTGTAACTGTGTGGTGACGGATGTTAACTAGACTTCCGGTGGTAACAATGTCACAAGATATACACATATCAAATTATTATGTTGTACACCTGAAATGAATATGATGTTATATGTCAATTATACCTCGCTTTGAAACAAAAAGAAAAAGAAGAAACCAAGCCTTTGACATCTTGAACTTCTGGCTTCCAGAATTATGAGAAAATGAATATCTATTGGTTAAGCCGGAAAAGGAAAGTAAAGCAAGGTCCCTTCCACCCAAAGCTTTGGTCCACACTAGCTGTCTGGGTCACTCTTTCCTCTTCCCTCATCCACCAGGCCCATCCTTATTCCTGCTCTTTACAGATACATCATCCCTCACAAGAAGCCTTTCCTACTGTCCTAGGGGGATGTGCCCTGACACCCGTTAGGTGTTCCTCAAATGTGTTCTGGGGTTCTCTCCATGTGAACCAGCAGAATGCCCCCAGTATAGTTTAAGCTCTACAAAGGCAGGAAAAATATGTCTTGTTCATCAGTCTGTTTACACGGTCGAGAGCATTATCTCACTGCATCTTAAAGCAAGGATGATTCACCACCTCTCTTGCAGCCATTAAATATTTACGAACATCTCCTGTGAGTGAGGGAAGAGCTTGAGTGAGGTAAAAGCCATAAAAGCCTGATGTCTGCAGAGAGTGGATCAGCTCTGAGCCTCGTCATTGGCAGGTTTGCTTTCAAAATCCAATTAGCATCACGAAAGTACCCGATGCAACTTCTAAGAATAGGTTTGAAACGAATCAGCATTTTTGAACCAAGTTTCAGGATGCCGGGCGAGGAGACACCTCTACTTCCTGAGGCGTTGATGTCTGTCAGAAGCTTCTCAAATACGGTCCATTTACATCTTCAGAAATAATTTGTAATGGAGATATGCATAGTTCCATTTGGAAAATAACGAAAGCGAACGAGAGAGGTCACCCAGCTACTGCTATGTCCACCAGGTTTCGACTGCCCTTGCTCTGAGTTACTTGGTGCTGTTTTAATTATTTAAGGTTGAAACCCAGATTTTGCACCTCCATGAAAAGCTGGGGCTGCACTTTTTTAGGAGCTTTCCTTGATTTCGACCACTGTGTTTGCCTTACTGTCTCCCCACTGGGCTCCACATCCTTCCAGGTTGTGACTGGTCTGAGAGCATTTCCCCTCAGAAGAGAGTTGAGATTCACCTCTCCCTGTCTCCGTTCATTGCGGAGGAGAACATCCTTTCCAAAGGCTTCTTCTTCTGCATGGAATGGTACCCACCTGGCTTCTAACACCACCCGCCCCTCTAAGAATTACCGTGTGCAAACACAGAAGTCTTCAACTCAGCCATGACATTTTTAGTTAAATTCACATGGAGTAAATGATCATCTTTCCAGTCAATGACTATGATGCCATAAGAAAAGTTTTCCCCTTCAGTATTCCCTACATGTTACACTCTAGTCCATCTTTATTCACGACTAAATAGAAACATGGAGATCATCTACTGTGAGGTGGAAACTGTTTTCTCCATGAACTTGGTGCTCATAGAGAATTCTAGAAACAAGACTTGCAATGACTCTGTTCATATATTTGCACTCGTGTGGAGGGGTAATGCAGCAGCCGTAGTCAACTGGAGAGACAACACGGCTGCTGATGTAAAACCAATGTCGTTGTGCAGGTGACTGGCCAGGACACTCCATCTCTCATGGTAGAAATGCTGTTCACTTGATACCAGCTTCGGGTGGAGCTCTGTGACCTCTGTCTTACTTCCCCTGATTCCTCATCCTTTCTCAGTTAATCTTGATATTTGGACCAGACCCTCTCACCCCTTACTCTTTCGGAGTTGACTTATTGACTGGCAAAGTCTGGTAATGCCAGAGTCTCAAAAAATATATATATAAATGTATATCCTTGAAAATTCTTTCCTCAACAGCAGTTCTGTACTTTAAAAATATTTACTAACAATTAGTGCTATTAGTTTTGAATCAATAATCTATAAAAAATGTACTGAGCTAAAGATCTTACCACTTAGCTCTTTCCTGATCTACAGACAAAACTGATCTGCTACATATGATCCATTTAACGTGAGGAAAAGGAAATGTTTCCCAAGAGACACCAAAGGACTTGGAACAAAGCAAGTTAGCACATGAATCCTTTCCTTTAGTACAGTACAGCTCCCAGCCTAAGCATTCAGTAAACACAGTCACTGTCATGCTTTACATGTTTTTCTTTTTAAAATTTACACATTTGACACTGTCTAGATAATGTTGGTTTTCAAAACACATTCATTGGAAGTGGTGTTGGCAAGAAAATAGACAAGGTCATCTGAGTTATCTTTCCTATACTCAACCCTGAGATTCACTCCAATAAAAAGAGGGTGTAAGCTCCCAGAAACTTGGCTTGTGCCAGGAATCTACACTTCTGATAGCACTATTTTTAATGAGTCCTTGGGTTTATGCAAAATTGACGTGCTTACACATTCTGGTCAACAAGCATTTATTGAAGTTTCTGGCCAAAGGTGATTGAGTAAAGGCTCTCCTTCCTTAAAATTTCCATAAAGAAAATAAATAATGAAAACTAGAGGGAAAAAAAATAACCTTTCTCTCTCCCTCTGTTTTTATAATAACCTTTCTCTTTAATATATGAAAATTTCCACAGAGCCCCATCATAATGAGTCATGCCTGCAGACTGAACATGAAACCTGGATTTCCAAAAATTAAAAAAAAAAAAATGATGGGTCCCTTGTTCTTGGAGAAGGAAACACAGAAAAGCTAAGAAAATTCTCCAGGGTCCTACTGCCGGCAAGAGAGTTCATCAGAAAGCCTGATGCTAGCAAGAAGGGGGGAGATGGGAATAAGGAAATAAACCACCAAAGAGATGAAAGCCACCTTAGGAGGAAAAAAGAACAAACAAGACTCATACAACCAAAACAACATTAAGATTCTTTCTTGTGCAGAACGACCAACCCTCATTCTTTCATTTATTTCTGCAGCTCCACCAATTTGCCTGTTGTTTCATTTCTACCTTGCCTGTCTTGAGCCTTTGAGAGACCACATTTTCTTTATTTGCTTTCGTGGTGACTAAGAATATTAATGCTTGACGTTATTGTAGAATTACTATCGAACACAATACATCGGAGAAAGAAATAAAATATGTACCTATTATAAAAGAGGAGGTGAAGTCATTATTTTTTGATGGGTTAGTTTTATAACAAAAACCTAGGAGAATCCACCAGAAAATAAAAATGAAGATATTAAGACATTAAAGGAACATGGTTATTTATGACGTTAACACAGAAATTCAATATTTTCCCCAGATATGAGTAATAATATGTTAGGGAATAAACTGACAGGAAGATAACTCATATTACCAAGTAAGCACAAAAATAAAGTACCTCAAAATTAACTTAACAAGCCATGTACAATAGAGAGAGAGAAAAATGTTGAAACATTATTGACACATATAAATAAGAATTAAATAAGTGGAAAAACATGTTATTTTTCCTTGACTCAGTATTGTAAAGATGTCAATCTCCTTAAATTAATCTGTAAATTGAAGGTGATCTCAATAGAAATGCCAACAGGATTACTTTGAAACTAGAAAAGCTAATTCTCAGACTAATGAGGAAGGACCAGCCCCTCGAGATATTCAGACGTATTATAAAGCTACATTTATTAGACCTACTTGATGTTGGTACAGGAATATACGCAGAGAGCAACAGACAAGACAGAGGCCATAAGTAGACTGATATACGAAGTGGAATTTAGTATATGTCAAAGAGAACATCCTAAGTCAGTGAGGAAGAGAGTACATTTAACGAATAATAGTGGGACAGTGATGTGGCCATCAAGGGAAAATACATATATGTGCACATGTACATACATATATATGAGTATATATGTTTATTAAACTATATTTGTTACTATATATAGTAACTATATACTATATATACACAGGCTATATACTAAATAGTATCTGTGTGTAGATAGATAGATAGATAGATGATAGATATTTTCATTTCCATTTATTTACCTATGGCTTATTTTATTCCTTATATAAATTTAAATATGAGGGTAGAAATTCTAGAAGGGAATGGGGCTCATTTTACAAGTACAGTGCTGAAGTGGAGACAACTTTCAAAGCAAGACATAAAACTGGGCGCCATATTGATTTATTGATTTAGCCACTCTAAACTTACAATCTGTGCATTCAGAAGTAAGCTATACTGACATTAAAAGACAGATTTTTAACAAGACATATCTCTTTGCCTAGTCATACAGGATCTGAGGACAAAGATGCTTCTCTTTGTTCATTTAGTTATTTAGTATCGTCAAAAGCCCTCGGCACAGCACGCTGAATAAACAATCACTCTATACACATTTAATCATCAATTCATCGTGCTGATCAGAACTCCGTACTCTCAGATAGGAAATTTTTTCTCCAAATCCAAGCAGGAAGGAATTGGTTCACTCATCCTAAGAAAGTAAAAGAAGCTGACGTTCCCAGAATTTGTGCTCTGTCTCAGCTTAATGTAAGCTGTGGGATACAAGAGGAAAAGTAAAACACCGAGAACTGAATCAATTATCAAAAGGGATCCAAGCTACAGAACTCTTTGATTTCCGCAGGCTTTTGCTTTTGGTGGTTTTTTTTGGTAACACCTTTATTGAGATATAATTCATGTACCACACAATTCACCCATTTAAAGTACAAATCAATGATCTCTAGTACATCAGAAGAATTGCTCAATCATCACAGTAACTTTTAGAATATTTTCATCATCTGAAAAAGAAAACCTATACACTTTGGCTGCAACTCCTCATTACACCTCTTCCCGACCCTAGGCAACCACTAATATACTTAACATGCCCATCGATTTCCCTATTCTAGACATTTCATATAAATAGAATCCCACCATATGTGGTCTTTTGTGACCAGCTTCTTCATTTAGCATAATGCTTTGAAGAAACATCCAAACGGTAGCATGAATTAATTCTTCATTTCTTTTTACGGCTGAATAATATTCCACTGCACGGAGAGACCACACTTGTTTAACTATTCATCCATTGATGGACATGTGAGTCCTTCAGCTTTGTTCTTCTTTTTGAAGAATGCTTTGTCTATCCTGGTCCCTTCCAAGTCCGTATACATTTTAGAATCAACTTTTCCCATTACTGATATGGACCCCTGAGATTCTGATGGGGATTTCACTGAATCTGTAGGTCACTTTGGGGAGTGCTGCTTATCGTAACAATATGAAGTCTTCCAAATCATGAACACAGATGTCTTTCCACTCACTGGGGTCTTCCTGACTTTCCTTCAGCAATGTTTTGTAGTTTTCAGAGTGTAAGTTGTACATTTTTCGTATAATTTATTCCTAGGCACTTATATTATTTTCAATGCTATCATAAATGGGAATTGTTTTCTTAATTTTATGTTTCATTGAAAATGTACAGAAATTTGATTGAGTTTTTATGTTGATCTTATATCCACAGAATTTTCCATATACAGGATCATGACATCTTCAAATAAAAATCATCTTACTTCTTCCTTTCCTAGTCTGCATGCCTTTCATATTATTTTCTCCTTTAACTGCCCTGGCTGTAATGTCCAGCACAACGTTGAACAGAAGTGGCAACAAAACCCCTGTCATGTTTCCAACCCTCGAGGGAAAGAAGCCAGAATTTCACCATTAAGTAAATAGCTCTTGTTTTTTGGACATGTCCTGCAGAGATTTTTCTACACATGTAAGAAGAGTACTCAAATCGTGTTAATGGTCTGTGTTCAAATTCTGACATATATACAACCACTCACTCTTACAAAATATAGCCACTGTGCTACTATTTAACAAATGATCTTAAACTTGTGTTAATAAACTGCAAATTCCCAAAGAGCATTAAGAGAATTCGACATTTACCAAAATTCAAATTCCATTTTAATGCTTCCCCCAAACTAAAAAAAATTAAAAAATAACAACAGACATAAGATTGACCCCATGATATTCAAATTCTAATCATGATATAGCAATACTAACAGCATTATTGGTAATCTTTAAAATTACTGAAAATAGGTTAAGAAAAATGTATTTTTAAATTATACTAAGTGGCTTAATTCACTTATCTGTTTCAGTTGAAAAACAATAATGCTATCTTACAAACATAAAGCACTTTTTTACAAAGTACTTTATAACCATTATCTCATTTTAATGCTCAGTTGTTTGTTTTTGTTTTGTTTTTTTGCGGTACGCGGGCCTCTCACTGTTGTGGCCTCTCCCGTTGCGGAGCACAGGCTCAGCGGCCACAGCTCAGGGGCCCAGCCGCTCCGCGGCATGTGGGATCTTCCCGGACCGGGGCACGAATCCGTGTCCCCTGCATCGGCAGGCGGACTCCCAACCACTGCGCCACCAGGGAAGCCCTTAACTCTCAGTTTTAAAAAAAATTATTTTATTGAAGTCTAGTTGATTTATAATGTCGTTAATTTCTGCTGCACAGCAAGCTGACTCAGTTATACATATTCATACATTCTTTTTCATATTCTTTTCCATTATGGTTTATCACAGGATACTGCATATAGTTCCCTGTGCTGTACAGTAGGGTCTTGTTGTTGACCCATTCTAAACATAATAGTTTGCATCTGTGAAGCCCACACTCCCAGTCCATCCCTCCCCGACACCCCTCCTTGGTAACCACAAGTCTGTTCTCTATGTCTGTGTTGACTCTCAATTTTGAGAGTAGTACAGCACATATTCATTTGAGGGATGAGGAAACTGTGTTTCAGAGACATCTATTAGCTAATGTAAAGGATAGTGTTTTAGTGGTGAAGTTTGTCCTAGAAATTAACTTTCCTCACCCCCTTCCCAGAGTTCTCATCTCCACTCAGTGCTCCCGCACTTGACCTGGTGTTGGCAGAACTGCCTGTCAACCTTACCACCACCTGTAGTTTTCATCAGAGAGCAAAAAGGGGAGAAGTTGAATCTGTTATATAAAAAAATTAAAAGCTCAGGAATTCAAAAGAGCATTCAACGGAAAGTAAAAACTGTATTTAAAAGTATGATTATGGGCTGTTGGCACTAATTAATATTAATTTATTTTTACTATTCAGGTGCTTAGCTGGGGTGAGTTAATTGATGTAGGATGCCAGTTCAAAACTTTTTTAAACACAAATTTTAGGTTAAAAAACGCTCCAGGGCTTCCCTGGTGGCACAATGGTTGAGAGTCCGCCTGCCGATGCAGGGGACACGGGTTCGTGTCCCGGTCCGGGAAGATCCCACGTGCCGCGGAGCGGGTGGGCCCGTGAGCCGTGGCCGCTGAGCCTGCGCGTCCGGAGCCTGTGCTCCACAAAGGGAGAGGCCACAACAGTGAGAGGCCCGCGTACCGCAACAAAACAAAACAAAACAAGAAAAACCCGCTCCAATTTCCAGGATGGAAACTATTTTCTCAACAGCTGGAGATCAACTATTTTCTCAACAGTTGGAAATCAACAATCCATAATTAAATCAATTTAAAAATGTTTAAAGAGACAGAAACGAACTCTAGCGAGAATTCAATATATAGTTCTGTCTTTAGTTTCAAGATAGATGAAACTATCTAGTATTTTCTAGATAATACTAAATAACTCGAAGATATTTAAAAAAAGAGGTTTTTTCCCCTGAGAATTTTCCTTGTAAAGAAGGCATTTCACGAGTTACCATGAGCTACGAAGTGAAAATGATCCACTCAGTAATAAAATGGGTTGACAAGATGAACTGTGATTCATCGTGATGGAAGCATTTTCAGATTTAGGGCCAGGAGGCATTTTTGAAAGCGACACTGCTTGTGAACATGAAAGTGAGGACACCTGCTTGTTAACGGAAAGGTAAAGGATGACCCTGCAAATTTTCTGACAATCCTTTAAGTCTGATTTGTCCCAAACACTTTTGCTTATGCCTGTGGCATTATAATAGCCAAATGCCTTCCTGCTACCTAGCCAGCCACATGGGGCAAATTCTCCTTTCAGGCACCATGGAAATGGCCAAAGAACTGGTGCAGCGCTTGGGGACTTGGTACTGCAACTATCAGAAGCACCAGTGACAGCCCAAGAGCTACCTGTTTGCACTGAAATCATACACACATCCTGCAACCTACAGAGGCGTAATCACACATTAGCTTGGACTTGCTGACGGCACTACATGGTTTTGTTTGGAACATATCGTCAGAAGAGGGCGTGAGTCACATCTGGCTTGTGTTTTGGGTTTCCAGACAGCAATCCGAGTCGGTCTGAGAAATAAATGGGGAAGTTGGCAAATATGCTAGTTCATTATTCTGCAGGTCTTTTCCTGTGGCTTATACCTTGGCATACCTAAGTCATGCTAGGGTTAGCTTAGGGAAAGATTACAGGATGCTTTGGTCAGGATTCTCCAGAGAAACAGAACCAATTTCACATATGTACACATATAATTCTCTGCTATACGTAGCTATATACGCAATTAATACACACTATATTAACATTAAATACTGGTGTCATCCAGGGGAAATAAGCATATCTAAGGGCTTCTGATGGGAGGCAAGTTGTTACAAACTTTCTGGAAGGAAATACACAGCAAAGGCTTTAAGCAAATGAGTATCCTTTGACCTAGCAATTCCATTCCAAGAAATACATCTTAAGCAAACAATCGTTGATGTGGGCAAAGATTTAATTGTATGTCCCTTCATGTTCTATTTATTAACAGTGAAGCGATGGTCAGAAGCGGAACGCCCCAAATGAAGAACTGTTAAAATAAAAATGAGTTGAACTTCAAGGCACCTGTTTAACGAAGGTGTTTCAGGACAGCTAATGACGTAGACCAAAGGTTCAGTATATGAATTAACAAAATAAGTGAAAACTATTGGCTGGATACAAATATAGAGATACAGAGATACAGACACAGATACGTTTACCCCCCTATAGGGGTAACTAAAACAATATATACCCAACAGGTAACAGTGGCACAATTACAGCTAATATAACTTTCTTCTTTGCATATTCTGTGTGTATCAAATATACTATTAAACAAAAAACAGTAACTTTACGGTGGAGAAACCTAACATACTACCCCAGCCAGGTTATGAAGTTTAACAGCAATTGTGATATCATTGCTAGGATGATACCCTTCCTAGGATGTGATGAAAACTGTAGCTGCCTTTCTTCCAAACCTGACAACCCTGATTATAACATGAGAAAAATCCCAACTGAGTGACACCCTACAAAATACCTGAGAAGTCCTTCTCCAAACTGTCAAGGTCATCTGAGAAACTGTCACAGGCAAGAGGAGCCTAAGGTGACTGAGGACTGAATGGAATGTTCTAGCATCCCGGACAGGATGCTAGAACAGACAAGGGATGTTTGGTAAAAAGGAAATAGGAATAACGTATGGACTTGAGTTAATGATCATGTATCCAGATCAGACCATAAGTTCTGAGGAATGTACAACACCTTTCCATATGGAGATGAACTTTGTGAAGGAGAGGGACTCCTTCAGAGTCTGTTTTCTAGTGGTAAAGGGTCTTCCGGCTTCAATCTCTTCACCTACATATTCCCACTGCCATGACAGATGGCACAAGGGATGGTACCATTTGAAATGAAGATCCTTCTGGGAATCCAATATAAACGTCTTTGATGAGCCTCCAGTCTGGAGTGTGTCCAATCCTTGACCAGCCTCCATCCATAAACACAGTTTCTATGAATTTTCTTCCATTTCTGTGCCCCCATGGATGTCTAACACCAGCCATGGGAGGAAAAGAGTGGTTTCTACTTCCTGTATCCTACAATGATCATTTTCTACAACAGGTCGCAGCCCAGGTGAGCTGACACCTGTCCTGAACCTTCTGCTGGGCTGGACAGGACCAAGGCTGAGAGGCCTCTCTCATCTCTCAGTTGGAGCTAGTCCCAGCCCATAGTGATGTCATGGTGCTGTAGCCCTGCCCGTCTGTGATGTCAGGGGCTTCTAGGAGATGGGCCATGATGCTCACCTTGATTCATCTACAGTGCTGACAAGCAACAGTGGTCCAGCTGCTGAAGCATACTGCTGAAAAGCTTTCCTCCCAAAATGATGCTGATTTATACTCCGATTAGCAACAGCGCTAAGAGCTCTCCTTCTTCCTCTTCTCCTTCCTCTCCTCCTCCTTCCCCTTCCCCTGCCCCCCTCCTTCTTCCCCTTCCCCTTCTTCTTCTTCCTTAAACTGAATTTTTTAAACTGCCTCTTAATATATTTTGATTATTCCTTTTTTGTTTGGATGGTCTGAGAGCTCCATCTTCCTGGAGCAGGTTTTTCTGGTTTACCTAGGAGACTGGGGCTGGGGGTGCAGCCAACATAGCAGGTATGGGCTCCGCGCAGCCCAGGCAGAGGGGTGCAGGAATAGATGGGACAGGGAAGGCTTGGTAGGAAAGGGGAGAGAAGGCAATCAGCTGTTAATGGGCAAAATATCAGAGTATGTTTCAAGGGAACGGACTTCAATCCTTACACCTTAATGATATCTTCAGATCAGCCAATCGTGGGGCTCAGCTTTGCCTCCTTACCCTGCGGGGACTGAAAAGTCACCTCTGGTTTCGGCTCTACAACCAAGTTCACAAGGATGCCAGGGACTGGTCCTGTCCAAGAGGGAGCTAAACCATTATTAAGTCAAAACGGCCATGTAACGGCATTCCCACGGGATTTGGATTATCTTCTCAGTACCTGTACCTTCGGGCATGATTACGTGGGAGATGATGGAGCAGAACCAGGAAGGATATCATGAGACATGGTGGGATGAGTGAATCGTGGCTGGTGTGTTCTTTCAACAAAAAATGGATTCTTAAATCTTCTGTTCAGCTGTTCCTCTGTTAGGAGGTGAGGATACATCGAAGGATCAGGAGAGATGGGAGGGAAAAGAAAAGAGGAGAAAGTGAATCACGGTGTGGAAATGATACAGGGGAAATAGGAGCAGGGTGGTCGGGTCTGGAAGAAAGTAGAAAGTGCTTAGCTCTGATAGGGAGGGCAGAAGAATTCATACATGACTGAATGATGGGGCTGACTCTTGGTGAATAACATTCTTTCAAGTGCCAAGGTTGGGGAAGAGGTTTTGTGGTCGTTCTGAAGAATCACCACCCATAAAGCTTGAGAGTAGGATTCACATAGAGGTTGTAGGGCTTGAAGGTCAACCAGTAGGTCAGGTCAGATCAGAAAGAACAGACTATAAGATACTGAAGAATTTAAGTGATGTCTTGCAGGTAATGGAGAATTTAAGTGTATTACCCATGATGATTGGAATTATTAAGATTCTGGCAAAAATGTGGAGATTAAGAAGGAGGCGAGACTGGACAGAAGCTGAATATTAAAACTGCACCAGTAGAGGAAAAGTCAACAGTGTGAGAACTTTATATTTAACTGATAGCATGCCCGGCAGGTCGGGCTCCCTGAAAATAGCACAGCTTTGAACAGGTTTACAGCCATATCTCAGAGATAGCGTGGGTTCAGTTCTAGAGCACTGCAGTAAAGCAAGTCACACAGATTTTTTGTTTCTCAGTGCATATAAAAGTTACGTTTGCACTAGACTGTAGTCTGTTAAGTGTGCTATAGCATTATGCCTAAAAAAAGTATACACTTTAATTTTAAAATGTATATTTTTATATATATATATATATATACACACATACAGTAGAATATCACTCAGCCATAAAAAGGAATGAAATAATGCAATTTCCAGCAACACGAATGGACCCAGAGATTATCACACTAAATGAAGTCAGACAGAGAAAGACCAACACCGTATGATATCACTTATATGTGGAATCTAAAATATGATACAAATGAACTCATTTACAAAACAAAAATAGACTCAGACAGAGAAGACAAACTTATGGTTATCAAAGGGGAAAAGGGGGGAGGGATAATTTAGGAGTTTAGGATTAAAATATACACACTACTATATATAAAATAAACAACAAAAGGACCTTCTGTATAGCACAGGGAACTATATTTAATACCTTGTTATAACCTATAATGGAAAAGAATCTAAAAGAGAATAGATATGTATGAATCTGTATAGCTGAATCACTTTGCTGTACACCTGAAACACATTATAAATTAACTATATTTCAATAAAAATTTTTTTAAAATCCTTTATTGCTAAAAAATGCTCACCATCTTCTGAGCCTTCAGCAAGTCATAGTAGTAACTATGTAGTAACTATCAAAGCTCACTGATCACAGATACCACAGCAAATGTAGTCATGATGAAAAAGTTTCACATATTGTTAAAATTACCAAAATGTGACACAGAGGCATGAGCAAATGTTGGAAAAATGGCCCCCATGGACTTGCTCGAGGTAGGGTTGCCACAAACCTGCCATTTGTAAAAAGTGCAGTATCTGTGAAGGACAATAAAATGAGCTCTGCCTGTATTAGCAAAAATAAATAAAGATAGGCAATTTAGCATTCATTTAAGAACGTTAAAGACAGATGAGAATAGAAAGAATTAATATAAATAATGTAAGTTAATGAATTAGAGAAGAGGAAAATGTATTTTTATAAAATCATGCTATGGGACTTCCCTGGTGGTCCAGTGGTAAAGAATCCACCTTCCAATACAGGGGATGCAGGTTCTCTCCCTGGTCGGGGAACTAAGATCCCACATGCCACGGGGTGACTAAACCCACGTGCCACAACTACTGAGCTCACGCGCGTCAACTAGAGAGAAGTCCGCCTGCCGCAAACTACAGAGCCCACGTGCTCTGGAACCCGTGAGCGACAACTACAGAGCCCACACACCCTGGAGCCTGCATGCCACAACAAGTAAGAGAAAACCCACATGCCACAACTAGAGAGAAGCCTGTGTGCCGCAATGAAGATCCCACATGCCGCAACGAAGATCCCGTGTGCCGCAACTAAGACCCGATGCCACCAAATAAATAAATAAATATTTTTAAAAATTAAAAAAAAATCATGTTAGATATGATTTTTTTGAACATTTAAGAAAATTTTTATTGAAGTAGAGTTGATTTACAATGTTGTGTTAGTTTCAGGTATACAGCAAAGTGGTTCAGATATTCTCTTTCAGATTCTTTTCCAGTCTAGGTTATTACAAGATATTGAATACACTTCCCTGTGCTATACAGTACGTTCCTGTTGTTTATTTTATATATAGTGTGTATCTGCTAATTCCAAACTCCTAATTTATCCCTCCCCCCCAGTTTCACCTTTGGTAAACATAGGTTTGTTTTCTATGTGAGTCTATTTCTGTTTTATAAATAAGTTCATTTGTATCATTTTTAGATTCCACATAAACGTGATATTATGTGATATTGTCTTTCTCTGGCTGACTTACTTCACTTAGTATGACAATCTCTAGGTCCATCTATGTTGCTGCAAAAGGTCATATGTGACAAACTCACAGCTAACATCCTGCTCAATGGTGAAAAACTGAAAACATTTCCTGTAAGATCGGAACAAGACAAGGATGCCTACTCTTGCCACTTTTATTCAACATAGTTTTGGAAGTCCTAGTCATAGCAATCAGAGGAGAAAAAGAAATAAAAGGAATCCAAACTGGAATGTAAGAATTAAAACTGTCAGTGTTTGCAGAGGATATGATACTATACACAGAAAATCCTAAAGGCACCACCAGAAAACTACTAGAGCTCATCAAGAAATTTGGTAAAGTTGCAGGATACAAAATTAATGCAGAGAAATCTGCTACATTTCTATACACTAAAAACAAATTATCAGAAAGGGTAATTAAGGAAACAATCCCATTTATCATCACATCAAAAAGAATAAAATACCTAGGAATAAACCTACCTAAGGAGGCAAAAGATCTGTACTTTAAAAACTACAAGACACTGATGTAAGAAATTGAAGATGACATAAAACAGATGCAAAGATATACATATACCATGTTCTTGGATTGGAAGAATCAATATTGTTAACATGACCAAACTACCCAAGGCAATCTACAGATTCAATGTAATACTTATCAAATCACCAATGGCATTTTTCACAGAACTAGAACAAGTAATTTTACAATTTGTATAGAAACACAAAAGACCCCAAATAGCCAAAACAATCTTGAGAAAGAAGACTAGAGCTGGAGGAATCAGGTTCCCTCACTTCAGACTATACTACAAAGCTACAGTCATCAGAAGAGTATGGTAGTGGCACAAAAACAGACACATAAGGTATGACTTTCTAGGGAACAAATGACAAAATATAATGTCAGATATATAACTATAAAATATTTGTTTTTAAACTTAACAGATATCCAAAAAGAGGGAAGAAAATTATATATCAAATAGAGAAATTAAAACACTTCCCAAAGATCTTTCACATATTATAGAACATTTGGAAATGAGGATGAATTGGGGTGTTATTTTTGCTGAACAATAAATTATCAAAATTGACTCAAGAAGACCCATGATTTAGACCAATGACTCCAAAAGGAACTGAGAAGGCTGTCAGAGAATTATGTCATAATATATAATGAGCTGTTTTATATTTTGAAGAAGCACAGGATTCCTATGTGTTTATAAATTTCCAAGAATAGAGAAAGTAATAATACCATTAAAAGAACAATGTCATTACCAAACATGGTTTAATTCAGGACTGCAAGGCAGGTCAATATTCCAAAATCCAAATATATAGCTCAATGTATAAATGGCACATGGCAGAAAGAGTAAGCAGTTTCCTTTACAAATTAGATAACATTAATAAATTTGATAAAATTCAATATCCATACCTAATAATTCTTAATAAAATAGCAAGAGAAGGAAACTTCCTAACATGATTTCAAAAAATATTTATTTCAAAAGTATAGTCATGTTAAAGGTGAAACACCAGACATTTTCCCTTAATGTCAATCAGTGATATGACAAGCATTCTCACTCTGTTTTTGTTTACAATTTTTCTTCAGAAAATGATAATGGGACACATCTGATAGGAGAAGCAAAATCACTGATATATGAAGATGGTCTAATACTTAACCAAAAGGCTCAACTTAAAATAGTCAAAATGATATATGTTCATGATGAAGCCCAGTGATAAAAGAGTTCATTGTTAAAAAAATGTTACTGTTAACTATTATAAAACAGAAAATCAATGTTTGCTTATGTTCAACCCCTAATCAGTTAGGAAACATAATGTTAAAATGTTACAATAGCTACAAATAGAGAGAGGAACAAAATTAATAAGTTTTGGGATCTATATGAAGAAAGATGGATTCCTAACTCAGGGGGAAGACCAAAAAAAAAAAGACCTGACTGAATAAAAATCCCTGACTAGATAGGGAGAGATAGCTCCTGCAGGTCTAGGAAGGTCTTAATATTAAAAAGATGAATTCCACTGAAAGCAAATTAATGCAAATTCATTCAAAATATCAAAGTACTAACTTGAAGAAATGTTTTAAAATCCACTTGGATGAATACGTTTTATAGATTATTCAAGAAATTTTTGAAAAATTAAGCAAGGAGACACGTTTAAGACATTAAGATATTTTGCCAAGTTAAAACAATATATAGGGACTTTGCTGGTGGTCCAGTGGGTAAGACTCCGCACTCCCAATGCAAGGGGTCTGGGTCAGGGAACTAGATCCCGCATACATGCTGCAACTAAGAAGCCCGCGTGCCGCAACTAAGGAGTCTGCATGCCGCAACTAGGAAGTCCACATGCCACAACTAAAAGATCCCTCATGCTGCAACTAAGACCCGGCACAGCCAAAATAAATAAATTAAAAAAAATATGTAGAAAACTACTTGAGTGTCAAGGAGAGGGGATATTTATTTCCTATATACGCTTGCACAGATACATAACAGAATACTCTGTACTCATCCAATAATGACAGAGCTCTAAACTGACATGGAGGGTCAGAATATATTAAGCGAGGAAAACAGGGAACGGCACAGTAGGTACAGTGTGATCCGGTTTTGATTAAAAATACATATACACAAGTGAAGTAAGTCAGAGAAAGATAAATATCATAAGCTATCACTTATATGTGGAATCTAAAATATGACACAAATGAACTTATTTACAGTACAGAAACAGACTCACAGACATAGAAAGCAAACTTATGGCTTGCAAAGGGAAAAGGTGGAGGGGAGGGATAAATTAGGAGCTTGGGATTAGCAGATACAAACTACTATGTATAAAATAGGTAAACAACAAGGTCCTACTATATAGCACAGGGAAGTATATTCAATATCTTGTAATAACCTAGAACGGAAAAACATCTGGAAAAGAGTATGTGTGTGTGTGTGTGTGTGTGTGTGTGTGTATGCATATATATATATACACACATATATATATGTGTGTGTATATATATATATATATAACTGAAACACTCTGTGTACACCACATACTAACATGATATTATAAATCATATAAAATTATATGTTAAAAATCATATAAATTAAAAATAAGAATGAAGCAAATTATAGGCAGTCTCTTCTCAACAGGCTCTTTTCTACCCAAAATAGAAGTCAAATGAGGTAAGAGCTGACAGCTAATTCTGCCAACTAGTTCTTTCATGGATCTATAGAACACCATTTATCAGGAGAGAAGCCAGCAAAAATGAATTAATGAGATAATGTGACGCAAACAAACCCACTTGCTCTTTGCCAAAGCCTGCCATATCCTACTAGAATCTGTTGGGAAAGGGATGAGATTAAAGACATGGCCCTATTTCATTCTTTCCTAAGACTGGCTGGTTATGTTTCAGTTTGTGGCAGGCAGGAAACTGGGGACCCCAAAGACACTTGCGCCCTGATCCCTAAAATGTGTGACTATATTACTTTACATGGCAGAAGAGACTTTGCATTTATTTTTGAGACTTTGCAATTTTGATTAAGTTCAGGATCTTGAGTTGGAGAGATTACCTTGGGTTGTATTGGTGTCCCCAGCGTGACCACAGGGATCTTATAAAGGTAAGAGGGGGGCAAGGGGGTGATTCAGAGTGAGAAGGAATCCAAGTGCTGTTGCTGGTTATGAAAATGAAGCAAGGTCCCCCTGAGCCAAAGAATGGGGGCACCTTTTAGAAGCTGGGAAAGACAGCAGTAACTTCTCCCTTAGAGCCTCCGAAAGGAATAAAATTTTGCCAACGCCTTGATTTTTAGCCTGGCGAGACCCATGTCAGAATCTCGACCTCCAGAAATGTAAGATAATAAAGTCGTGTTGTTCTAAGCCAGTAAATTCATGAACCGTTTCTATCCGCCTATGAGAAAACTCCCCTTTTTGTAAAGGAACGCAACTCTAGAAATCAGTCCGGATCAGGGTGGGCCATTGCCACATATCCAGATATACGGCATCGGGCATGGCCTCATCAGTCTTGTTCTGCGGGACAATTTTTTGGATACAACCCCTGCTGTGAATTCCCTGGGGCCAAAAGATGTAAAGAATTGATTGTCCTTCAGGGTACCTTGAATCATATCAGATTTCTTCATTGAAAATGGAATATTTTAATACCAAAAGTGGTATGTTAGAAGGGGCAACATCAATTCATTTTAAGATGTAATCAAATCTTAAGCAGCATTTTTTTCTTAAATGGTTACAAATCCTCTGAAGATTTTTCTATGAGCTCTTCCTTCGATAGAAAGCCTCAGCTATAAATTTATGTATTTCTAAAGCAACGGAAGGTTTCTCTTTATATTGAAGCCATTTCTCTTCCTTTTTTTTTCTTTATTTTCTTCTACAGCACACATAGGTATGTATTTATAATTTGTATCATACAAGAACAAGAAGAGGAAAATTGAGAAGTTCGAATTGGTATTTAATTCCTGCATTCACACACCAACACACAAAAAAGGTAAGAACGTTCTAAGTAACCAATTGGAGATGCTATGACATAAAACAGTAGTTCTCAAACTGTGGTCTCTACATCAGCAATATGAAAATAGTCCTGGCAACTTGTTATAAAAGCAAATTCTCAGATCCCATCGCAGGCTTACTGAATAGAAGCCACAAAATTAAGATGTAGAAGGAACCCTGGCTGTTATGCAGGATAGCGTGATTCCTTGAAAGATAGGCTCAAACACATCATCCACGGTTTAGGTGGCGTCATGCCATTAAACTGAAAATTAGTACCACGTCTTTGATTTTCAAACCTTACACATACTTGCATCCCCCAAATGGGAACCATACTAGAATCTCATTTCTCTTTACCCTTTAAGAAGAAAAAATACATATTTTAAAAATTTATACATCACAGGTTATTTGCTCTTTGTGATCCTTTATGAAAACTAAAGGATAATTAATTAATGAATACCATCCTCAATCCAATTACCATTACACAGACTTGAATATTATCACCACTTTTTAAAGAAGTATCACTTTTTTTTCCACCTTGTGTTTACTGCCAACTGCTTGCAAAATACCATAGAAATTATGGGACTCATGGAAGCATTATTACATTTTCAAAGAAAACAAATGAGGAACTTCCATCTTTACAAAGGCATTTTTAGAGTTATCTTTAAATTTAAATCACCAACAGATTATGGAAGCAGCCTGGATTTCATATGTGTTTATTCTTAATCTGTTATCTTGTTTCTAAATATCACTGTGGTTTGTGAATTTGCTTTGTCTTTTATAAAGCACATTTTTTTCTTCCCCTTTGCTTTTTCTATGGCCAATCTGTTGCTTTCTTCTTAAGCCTTCAGCTGTTAATTTGATTTGTGTCAAAATAACCTTACCTCATAATTCAGGTCTCAACATGGCTTGGGCTCTGAATGAACAGAATCATTGCTCAATTTCCATTTCACTTTGGGGTGTTGGAATGTAACTAAAGAGTGTTTGAAAATCAAACATGTTTTGTGACAATTTCTTTTAAACCCTAGTCTTGCAAATTCTGCATGGGGATAGGTAGATAAATTGGCTTCTTAATTGAAGAAAACAGGTACACATTTTACCATGAACTACAAACAAAGCTTTGCAATGCACATCTAAGTCAGCTGTAGAAGAAGTGAAGAATATCCAAACTATTCATCACAACCCCATATCCTTTATTGTGAAGTCACTGAGAAAAAGTTTAAAACGTTCATAAAAGCAGTGCCACCCTACACTGGCAAATAAATATGTCTTGAAGATACTACTTATGACATAATTTACTCACCATACCCCTCACTTAAAAAGAAATACATTGGGACTTCCCTGGTGGCAAAGTGGTTAGGACTCTGCACTCCCAATGCAGGGGGCCCAGGTTCGATCCCTGGTCAGGGAACTAGATCCCCCATGCATGCCGCAACTGAGAGTTTGCATGCCACAACTAAGGAGCCGGCAAGCTGCAACTGAGAAGCCTGCCAGCCACAACTAAGACCCGCGCAAACAAATAAATAATAAGATAAATAAAATTTAAAAAGAAAAGAAACAGGGCTTCCCTGATGGCGCAGTGGTTGAGAGTCCGCCTGCCAATGTGGGGGACACGGGTTCGTGCCCCGGTCCGGGGGGATCCCACATGCCGCGGAGCGGCTGGGCCCGTGAGCCATGGCCGCTGGGCCTGCGCATCTGGAGCCTGTGCTCCACAGCGGAAGAGGCCACGGCAGCGAGAGGCCCGCGTACTGCAAAAAAAAAAAAAGAAAAGAAAAGAAACACACTTAAGGAACTCATGAACCCACAGTCTTTAAGGTTTTGCTATTAAGAAGTATGCCTCTTGGACCAGTAGCATTGTCATTGCCTGGGAGCCTGTAAGAGCTGCAGAACCTTAGGATGCCTCTTCCATCTATTATAGAATCTGCATCTGGATAAGTTTCCCAGGTGACTCATGTGCCCATTAAAATTTGAGAAGCACCTCTTTAAGGGAAACTATTTTCTGAAACACTGAAGATTTGGGGATTCCACTCTTAAACATCTGACTAGCTATTCTGGTCCTGTAGGAACTGTCGTGCATATTAAAGCATCATCAATCTTTGGTGTTAGGACACATGAGACATTTGTCAGAGATGAGAGACCAACTCTGGACTTAAAAGTTGCCACAACAATAAAAAAAAAGAAAAAAAGAAAAGAAAGGGATTTGCCTTTCTGAGTCCCATCCAAGCGACTCCCCTTTTGGCAAATATGAGGCGCTGAGCTGTCACCTTCTACCTTTGGCTACTTCCTGATCCAAAGACGTGGACATCCCTATTTATTTTTTTCCTCTTATTTTTTAAGAAACGCAAAAAGATAAAAATCTTTAAAGACAGTCACTCTCACTATCTAATTTCTGGCTCTTTTAAACAAATCTATAACTCATGATTGCATTCATTTTGCCATGTGTTTACTTTTAAAGGAGTAGGAAGAAAATCCTATTCTTTGTTGTTCCTTGAAGAATACAAACCAATGAATCTAAAGAATATTATCTAGCGTGAAAAAAATTCATTCTTCAGACACTCAAAAGCGTTTCTTTTCATCACTTATTAAACTAAAGCACCCCAGCGCTATCTCCAGTGTCAATCATTTCTCTTTCGAAATCGTGGAAGAATAAACCCACCCCGGTGCGTACTTTCATTCGATGTGTGGGCTTAACAAGAGTCTCAAGATGCAAGGCAATGAAAGGAAGGTATTTACTCTCACTGCCGGGCAGGATGCTTATGTATATGTTGACTGTGACTCCTGCTTTTTTTCTATTCCTAAAAATCAATCGGGGTGCTATCACAGAAGCACACCGCATACAGAATGCATGTAACTTTGTTACAGAGCTTTGATATAAGATACACCTGTAGATGGTATCAATATCAACAATATATTGATAGATAATATATAATCATATAGATATATCTATAGATATGTAGATTCGTACACTGATGGATATATATAGGATACAGAAAGATATAGATATTACATATATTCCATATAAATACTGGGTTGGCCAAAAGGTTTGTTCGGGTTTTTCCTTAAGATGTTATGGAAAAACCTGAACAAACTTTCTGGCCAACCTTATATATATAAGGCATATCCATCTATCTATGTACCACATATATTCTCTACATTTTATGTGTACATCATATATACACACACCACACACATATATATCTCCCTATCCAATATATCCTATAGATACAGATAAACTGGTTCTACATATAAGCTATATTTCTCTCCAAGCCGTCACAGGCGTTGTAGAGTTATACACAGTTAGAGGGATTTGTTCCAGAGCTTTGCTGACACCCCTGCAGGGCTGGGCGAGCTGCTGCCATGAGGCTGTTGTCTCTGCGTCCGATGCTTCCAGCTGGAGCCGGAAGCCCACAGGGCAGCAGTCAGGAAGGGAAGAGGAGCCCCAGGTGGGAGGGATGGGAAGCAGGCCGAGCCCACAAGCGCTAGTGGAACCACACAAGGGTGGACCGACGCTGGTCATGATTGCCGCCTCGACCCTGGCGATGAGGGCTTCCTGCAGAACGCGGGGCCCCTCCTCAGGGAGCTGACAGACATCCACGCCTGACCTGTGACTTGGAGAAGCTGCGGGGGGGAGCCGGAGAAAGTGGAGGACGTGCAGACCCAGCCGCTGCTTCACACCAACACGGTGAGTCAGTAGATCGGAGACAATGGGGGTGACCCGCAAAATGGCGGCTGCTTCCCTCCCACCCTCCTGATTCCCTCCCCCCACCCCCAAGGACGATCCCCTTTGTGGTGATTCATACAGGAGAGGGATTTCTGGGAAATGCCACTGAGCAAAGTCAAGATGACACATTACAAAGGCAAGCCTGTCTTCTCCTATTTCTCCGAGCTCATGTAGCATTCAATAACCAGCACCTTGCCTCTTGAGACTGGAGACTCAGAACTTACATAAACCCAAACTTCCTGCTGCAAGAACACCGACCTTTCAGAATACAGACAAGAGAAAATGCCCAAGTAAGTGTCCTCCCATAGCACCCTGTTTTCCCAACCCATGTGTCCAGTTCTTTCTGATCACCTGAGGTAGTACCTTGCACTCATGTCTCCTCTAAATCCATAAGTATCCTACATCTGGATGATGTTGTTTTATAACCACTGAATTGGAATTATAAAGACGTTATGGAGATGGCAGGATGAAGCTTTACATGCAAAAGGATTTAAGGCAGAAAGCGACTGGGTAACTCTGGGACAAGAATCTGAATGAATAGATACATGTACATGTATAACTGAATCACCTCGTTGTATGCCTGAAACTAACACAACATTGTTAATCAACTATATTCCAGTATAAAATAAAAAGTTAAAAAAATAAATTAAATAAATAAAAATAAGTTAAAAAATAAATAAAAAAGAAAAAGAAAGTGACTGGGTAATTAAAATGCTACCCCCCTAGTTCTTCCCACATTTGGATTATACCATCATGGTTGGGAAACCTCACCATTCTGTCCTGCCCTCCTGGGGAACACATGAAATACACTCCGTTTCAACTGCTATACATTCAATTTCAAACAGCAAATCTTAGAGAATGTGCTCTCCTGAATCCACCAAATGTTGGAGTTTCTGGACACTAACCTGATGCTTCCGTCAGATCATTTAACATTTCCCTTTTAAGTACATGTTCATCCTTTTTCCACACAAACACAAAAAACCCTTTCCTTTTTTTCTTTTGTTAGAGAGTAGCCGGAGGGTTGGTGATTACTCTATGTATTTAGTAGCAAGTATCATTAGAATTCTGAATTAAAAATAAGATTAATGATTTAATTTCAGTCTTGTCGAGATGACTCATTTAAAAAAAATACGGATATGATATAATGCGATAAAAGATGTAAGCATAATTTATTGATAAAACCATTACGACCGGAATGAGAGAGCTATTTGTCTACATAATGGTTCCTGAAATCACAGACAGTACTTTCCCATTATATCGCTGCAACATTTGTAATTCCTTTTTGGATTTACCTTTTTTTGTTTTTAACAACCATATGTGGTACTTATTAAGTGGCAGCCACTGGTCCAAATGTCTTACAAACAGCGCTCACAGTTGCCTTACAAGGCAGTTTTACTGCTACTCCTACATTACGCATAAGAAAATGCAGGCGTGGAGAGCTCTGGGAAGTTCCCCAGGGGAACACAGCAGGTGAGTCTGGGAGCCACGATACAAATCCACAGATTCTGGACCCTGACTCTACAACAGCCTCCTAACCCTTCCTCCACATTCCTTCTCTAAAACCAAGGGAAACTGGGCCTGAAGACAGTAGCAAAAACATCTTTGCATCTGGGAAAGTAGCCAGGTGGCAATACTATTGGTGTAAAAAATGCTCTCAAATACAGAAAGTCAATAATCCTCATAGCCAGATCAAATGTTACAGAGATCTTCTCCTAACGAGGAATGATATTACTTGGGGTGTAGAAAGTTAAGACTTCTACTTCTTGGAGAGTTACTTTCCCAACAGAAACAAAAAGTAAAGCAGTGGCTTTCAGGACACTGGATATCAACGAATGGGTAACAGTGATTCCAGAAAGATGGGGAATCAATGAGATGAGCGCTCTGATGGTGAAGCTGCGGCACTGAGAGGGATTCTAGGTCATGGTGCAAGGAGGAGATCCAGGCAGAACCCAGCAGACGCCGTGATTTGAGGTGACGGACCCGAGAGTTTAGAGAGAACGAGGCAATGAGAGTTGCCAGGATAGAGTTTGCAGGAGAAGCGAGAGCTGCACAGAGAACCCCAAAGGATTGCAGGGTCCCCCCGCCGGGTACTTAGCAGATGACTGACGAGCGAACACATATGATTAACACATTGCATGCACAGGACCCACAGATGGGGATATGCCCCTCCAAAAGGACTCGGCAGAACGCTGCTCAGTGCTCACAGAGGACCACAAATACTGCCTGTCCCCATCCGCTGGAAGGAAAAAAATCCCGCAAACCATAAGACATGGCAGAGTGCTGAGGAAGGTGCAGCCTTGGTAAGAAGGAAATCATTCACCGTAGCCTGAGCACTGCTCAGGGTCTGCCTGCCAAACGTGCCAAGCAAGACTTGAAGAGCTCAATCTCCCTCCAGATAGCTTAACTACAGCCCAGCATAAAACCGAACATTTTTATAGGAATAATAATTACTCAACTCCAAAGTGGTAAAATCTACAATGTTCTATCAACACATTCAAACATTTGAGAATTTGAAGTATAGCAACAGAAGCTATCCAAAATGAAAAACAGCTGGCCCTTGAACAACCTGAGTGGGAACTGTTTGGGGGCCACTTATAAGTGGATTTTTTTTTCAATAAATAGTACAGTGCTACATGATGTTCGGTGGATTGAATCAGCAGATGCAGAACAATGGAGACGGACAGCCAATTATAAAGTTCTAGGGGGTTACCCAGGAGTCAGTGCCCCTAACCCTCAAGTTCTTTAAAGGTCAACTGTACATAGACAGAAAAAAAAGCATAAAGTAACTGTAGTACAGCATCAAGTATCCTTATATATTGGTGTCTGGAATACACAAAGGGAAGAGAAGAGGACTGAAAAATCATTTGAATAAATAATGACCAGAAAATTTCAAAACTTAAAAAAAGCTAGAAGCCTATATAGATCCAAGAATCTCAACAAACTCTGAGTGCAAGAAACGAGAAAAATGTTACCAAGACACATGATGAACAAATGGCTCAAAACCAGTGACAAAGTCTTCACAAGCACCAGAGGAAAGAAGCATGTTTTGTATAAAGGATAAAGATCAGAACAACTTTAGACTTCTTAAATATGTAACAAACATATCTAAGGTACTAAAAAACCACAACAAAACCAGTCACGTACAGTTCTACACCCAGCAAAAATAGCTTTAAGTCAAACAACGGTGGAGAAAAGACATATATATAAATCCAGAAAGAATTCATGACCAGCAGACCAGCACTACAATAAATGTCCAAAGAATTCCTTCAGGCATAAGAAAAATGATATTAGATGGACATCTGCATTTACATGAAAGAGTGAAGAACACAACAGTAGCTCCTTGCTAAACCTATACTTTTTTTCTTATTTAAATATCTTTAAAAATAACTGATGGTTTACATAATTTAAAAAGACACATGCCTCCCAACATTCACTGCAGCACTATTTACAATAGCCAGGTCATGGAAGCAACCTAAGCGTCCACTGACAGATGAATGGATAAAGAACCTATGGCACATATATACAATGGAGTATTACTCAGCCATAAAAAGGAATGAAATGGGGTCATTTGTAGAGACGTGGATGGACCTAGAGACTGTCATACAGAGTGAGGTAAGTCAGAAAGAGGAAAACGAATATTGTATATTAACGCATATATGTGGAATCTAGAAAAATGGTACAGATGAACCAGTTTGCAAAGCAGAAATAGAGACACAGATGTACAGAACAAATGTATGGACACCAAGGGGGGAAAGCGGGGGTGGGATGAATTGGAAGATTGGGATTGACATATATACACTAATATGTATAAAACAGGTAACTAATGAGAACCTGCTGTAGAGCACAGGGAACTCCATTTCGCGGTACAGCAGAAACACCACACAGTAAAACAACTATACCCCAATTTTTAAAAAATGATGGTTTAAACAAAAATGATAGGAATGTACTGTGAAGTTCATAATACATGTAAAACTGAAACATGACAATAGCATATGCTGCCACATACGACTGGAAAAATGAAAATATACTGTTGTACAAAACTGGACAGAGCACAGAACAGGAAACTACAGACCAATATTCCTCATACACATAGAGTCAGAAGTTCTAAATGCATGTTTAGCAAACTGTATTAAAACAGGGTAAAAAGGATAATATATCGTGACCAAGGAGGATCATTTCAAAAATGTGTGTTTTAACACTCAAAATCAACGTCTATTAACTAGTTAAAAAGAAAAAAAGATCATCTTAATATTTTCAAAAAAATTTGCTGCAATTCAAAATGTAGTCCTAATTTTTTAAATTATGCTAAAAAAAAAAGAAGGGCGGGCGGGCTTCCCTGGTGGCGCAGTGGTTGAGAGTCCGCCTGCCGATGCAGGGGACACGGGTTCGTGCCCCGGTTCGGGAAGATCCCACATGCCGCGCAGCGGCTGGGCCCGTGAGCCATGGCTGCTGAGCCTGTGCGTCCGGACCCTGTGCTCTGCAACGGGAGAGACCACAACAGTGAGAGGCCCGCATACTGCAAAAAAATAAATAAATAAAAGAAGAAGGGCAAGTGCTCCACACAATAAAAGGCATCTACATAAAACATACAACTAATAGCGTTCTTAATGGTGGATTCTTCGCCCATAAAATCAGAAACAAGCCAACTATGTTTGCTCTCAACACTTTTTTTTTTTTTTGGATTCCCAGTTTTAATTTTTTTAAGATGTTCAGGTCCAGTGAGTAACGTTTCACCAAAAGGAAACAGTCTTTTCTGAGTCTTAACTGACCGAAACAGAAGCAGCACAGGGAAGGGGATCTATGGGGACAAAATATGCAAGAAGATGTGAAGAAGTTCTGTTACCTGGCTAAGCACTGCCCTTATAAGGTACAGGGGAGAACTGATGAGGTCATGGGAGGGAAAAAAATCTTACTAATAATTCCGAAGCTGTCAGCACAGAGACTGTCACTACCATATACAGAGAAAGTATGCAGACATGATATATTAATTTCTGGGTGAATGACCAGACCACATAGCTCTGGGTATTCTAAAACGTGAAGGCAACTGTTGTCACAGCATTCTTGAAGTGATAACTCATGGGATGTTGCCCTGTTCGGGTGGTGTTAACAGAGGATGAAACGGGAATAACAACTCCAGAAAGTCCCCCACGGTCCGAATGACGGCAGCGTCTGTGAAATTCTCTGGTCTATGGCTCAGCCATGGGGTCGTTGTATTGAACCTTCTGTTTTGAAAGCGGACAGCCTTGGATATGAAATGATGGATCTCCTTAGATTTTAAGCCCCCGACACTTTATTCTATTAATAAATATTCATTTTCCTTTTCTCCCTCCAGTAGCATTTTCTCATCAATCCCGGCTGAAGTCACAGCTGTGAAAGCCCTTTATCCGTTACTGTTCATCTCTACATGATTCTGTGCATCCTTACAAAATTATGAAATTATTGAAGACTGAGTCTGAACCTTCTGTTTGGTGTTTTTGTTTTAACATCTTTATTGGAGTATAATTGCTTTACATTGTTGGGTTAGTTGCTACTGTATAACAAAGTGAATCAGCTATACATATACATATATCCTCATATCCCCTCCCTCTTGCATCTCCCCCCAACCCTCCCCATCCCACACCTCTAGATGGTCACAAAGCACTGAGCTGTTGTCCCTGAGACACATCACTTTTCTGTCTGGATAATCTGTCCATTGGTATAAGTGGAGTGTTAAAGTCCCCTACTACGACTGTGTTACTATCGATTTCCCCTTTTATGGCTGTTAGCATTTGCCTATGTATTGAGGTGCTCCTATGTTGGGTGCATATATATTTACAACTGTTATACCTTCTTCTTTGATTGATCCCTTGATCATTATGTAGTGTCCTTCTCTGTCTCTTGTAATAGTCTTTATTTTAAAGTCTGTTTTGTCTGATATGAGAATTGCTGCTCCAGCTTTGATTTCCATTTGCATGGAATATCTTTTTCCATCCCCTCACTTTCAGTCTGTATGCATCCCTAGGTCTGAAGTGGGTCTCGTGTAGACAGCATATATACGGATTTTGTTTTTATATCCATTCAGCCAGTCTGTCTTTTGGTTGGAGCATTTAATCCATTTACATTTAAGGTAATTATCGATACGTATGTTCTTATCACCATTTTCTTAATTGTTTTGGGTTTGTTATTGTAGGTCTTTTGCTCCTCTTGTGTTTCCTGCCTAGAGAAGTTCCTTTAGCGTTTGTTCTAAAGCTGGTTTGGTGGTGCTGAATTATCTTAGCTTTTGCTTGTCTGTAAAGGTTTTAATTTTTCTGTCAAATCTTAATGACATCTTTGCTGGGTACAGTAATCTTGGTTGTAGGTTTTTCTCTTTCATCGCTTTAAATATGTCCTGCCACTCCCTTCTGGCTTGCAGAGTTTCTGCTGAAAGATCAGCTGTTAACCTTATGGGGATTCCCTTGTGTGTTATTTGTTGTTTTCCCCTTGCTGCTTTTAATATTTTTCCTTTGTATTTAATTTTTGATAGTTTGATTAATATGTGTCTTGGTGTGTTTCTCCTTGGATTTATCCTGTATTGGACTCTCTGTACCTCCTAGACTTGATTAACTATTTCCTTTCCCATATTAGGGAAGTTTTCAACTATAATCTCTTCAAATATTTTCTCAGTCCCTTTCTTTTTCTCTTCTTCTTCTGGGACCCATATAATGCGAATGTTGGTACGTTTAATGTTGTCCCAGAGGTCTCTGAGACTGTCCTCAGTTCTTTTCACTCTTTTTTCTTTATTCTGCTCTGCAGTAGTTATTTCCACTATTTTATCTTCCAGGTCACTTATCTGTTCTTCTGCCTCAGTTATTCTGCTATTGATCCCATCTAGAGAATTTTTAATTTCATTTATTGTGCTGTTCATCACTGTTTGTTTGCTCTTTAGTTCTCCTAGGTCCTTGTTAAATGTTTGTTTTATTTTCTCCATTCTATTTCCAAGATGTTGGATCATCTTTACTATCATTTTTCTGAATTCTTTTTCAGGTAGACTGCCTATTTCCTCTTCATTTGTTTGGTCTGGTGGGTTTTTACTTTGCTCCTTCATCTGCTGTGTATTTCTGTCTTCTCATTTTGCTTAACTTACTGTGTTTGGGGTCTCCTTTTCGCAGGCTGCAGGTTCAGAGTTCCCATTGTTTTTGGTGTCTGCCCCCAGTGGGTAAGGTTGGTTCAGCGGCTTGTGTAGGCTTCCTGGTGGAGGGGACTGTTGCCTGTGTTCTGGTGGATGAGGCTGGATCTTGTCTTTCTGGTGGGCGGGGGCCGCATCTGGTGGTGTGTTTTGAGGTGTCTGTGAACTTATTATGATTTTAGGCAGCCTCTCTGCTAATGGGTGGGGTTGTGTTCCTGTCTTGCTAGTTGATTGGCATGGGGCGTCCAGCCCTGGAGCTTGCTGGTTGTTTGGTGGAGCTGGGTCTTAGCGTTGAGTCAGAGATCTCTGGGAGAGCTCTTGCCAATTGATATTACGAGAGGCTGGGAGGTCTCTGGTGGTCCAATGTCCTGAACTCGGCCCTCCCACCTCCGAGACTCAGGCCTGACACCCAGCCGGAGCACCAAGACCCTGCCGGCCACACGGCTGTACAGAATGCCCCATCAGGTCACCTCAGGATGTGATCCAACTACATATCTGGCCAGCCACTGAAGTATCAAGAAGTCATCAGTGCCCTTGAAACAACGTGTCCACTGTCCAAGAACAGGACCGGAGGGACTGCACTTGATGCCTGCTCTCCAAGGAGGCCAGTCTTTTTTATTTCCTTTGTGCTTAGTGTAGTTTCACTTGCTCATAGGGTGCCGAGTGCAGAGGCCTTGCACCTTGCATGCTTCAGACCAGGGTTTCTCGTGTGAAATGGCTGTGTCTGACACTTCGGCTCAGCAGACAGTGTGCGGAAGCACTCTCAGCCCTTCTAGTCACCAATGCACTGAAGATTCTACCCAGTAAAACAAGGAAGAAAAGTTTTTAAACCTCCAGATTGGAAAGGAAGAACTAAAACTGCATTTGCAGATGACATGATCATTTGCGTAGAAAATCCAATGGTATATACACAACTACTAGAACTATTATGTGCATTTAGCATGGTTGTAAGATAAAAGATCAATATCTAAATTATATTTCTATATACTAGCAATGAACACTCAAAAACTGAAATGAAAACTACAACCTCAGTTACAACAGCATCAAATGTATGAAATACTTTGGGATGATTCGGACAAAGGTGTGCAAGACCTGTGTACTGAAAACTACAGAAAAACTGCTGAGAGAATTTGAAGAACACCTAAAGAAATGAAAAGGTGACTCTGTTCACGGGTTGGAACATTCTGTATTGCCAAGATGTCAGCTCTCCCCAAATCAATCTACACATTCAACACAATCCTAGTCAAAATCTCAGCAGGATATCTTTTTGTCAAAATTGGTAAACTTATTCTAAAATTTGTATGTAAATTTAAAGAACCTAGAGTAACTAAAAACAAAACAAAACAACTTGACAAAGAAGAACCAATTTGGAGGTCTCTCACTACCTGGTTTCAAGACTTATTCAAGCTATAAAAACCAGGACAGAATAATATTGGCATTAAGACAGAGAAACAAATCAACAGAACAGGTACTTGAGGAAAAGACGTGCACATATATGGCAAACTTCCCTTCTGCACACACACACACACGCACACACACACACAGAGTCAACATGTGAGGTCATCGGGAGCAGGTGTTTGGGGCGCACACCACTAGATCATCTTTCAGCTCCCATGTAGACTCAATGACCAATACTTTTTCCAGCTAAGCCTTCATTCCTTCTCGGCAAAGAATATGATGTGGCCATTTCTACCTGATGACAAAACCAATCCACTGTCTTGGATGTTGACCAGCCCAGATGTCATTTTACGGGTGAGAAAACAGGGCACTGGTAATTGGGGATCATTAGAGGTTGATGCAGAACAAGAAATCCGTCCCTTAATTCCAATCCAGTGTCCTGTAGATGACGGGCCAGAGGACAGAATAACTCAAAACCCAGTAGGACAGGTGCAAAATATGGTGCAGATAAATATAAACAGCTCAATTGTCCAAAATTAGCCTGGTACCATGGGACACTTTTCTTTGACCTACCTTTAAATTTGCTGGCTCAAGACATTTATGATCTAATAAGCACCTTTAACAAGAATGAAACTAGGAAGGCTAATCATATTTTTTCTGAAAAAAATACCCAATTGAAAATGTGCTCTTTCATATTCTTATTGGTTTATCCTACTATCTAAGCAACTTTCCAATTCTGTAAGTCATAAGCGTAAAAAGATTAGCTTGTTTTTATAAATGTATTTTTCCTTATTGGGTTACATGCCACCAATATGTTCTAAAATGATGTGTCTAGGCACTTCCCTGGTGGTGCAGTGGTTAAGACTCTGCGCTTCCACTGCACGTGGTGGGTACAGGTTCAATCCCTAGTTGGGGAAGTAAGATCCCACAGGCTGTGCAGGATGACCCCAAATTTTTTTTAAAAATGATGTGTCTAGATCAAATACAATTAATATCATTCTATAAAAGAAATTAAGATATATTTATAAAATGAAAATACAGCCATTCTATGGCTTCCCTGGTGGCACGGTGGTTAAGAATCCGGCTGCCCATGCAGGGAACATGGGTTTGAGCCCTGGTCCAGGAAGATCCCACATGCCATGGAGCAACTGAGCCTGTGCACCACAACTACTGAGCCCACGTGCTGCAACTACTGAGCCCGTGTGCTGCAACTACTGAAGCCCACTCACCTAGAGCCCGTGCTCCACAACAAGTGAAGCCACCGCAATGAGAAGCTCGCGCACCGCAATGAAGAGTAGCCCCCACTCGCCGCAACCAGAGAAAGCCCGTGTGCAGCAACATAGACCCAACTCGGCCAAAAATAAATAAATTAATTAATTTAATTAATTTTTTAAAAAAGAAGGTATGGCCATTCTATACGTTAATGACAATTCATTAATGATATACATCCATTTGTAATATTTTCAGAATAAAATTCAGTCTCAATTTTTTTTATAGTAAAGAAAACTGAAAAGACTAGGGAGTAGTACAAAATAGGCATCCTGGTTTTTTAGGGTCTGATTTTTTAAAACCCTAAAATATTTTCCTGTTCCTTATAAATCTCTTTAAATAAAAAGAAAATATTTGGGGGTTTGATCAGTGGCATTCCATTAGTCAGGATTTTACCGCATTTACGCATTCCTAATCATTGTCAACAGAAAATTTATCAGAAAGCTTTTAATGATCCATTGACTGGGACAACTAAAAATAAGAATTAAAGCATCTTAATTGCAAAGGAATTTTCAAAATTATTTACTAACAATTCACGATCAATTCTACCTATGGTGATAAACTAATGAGAGCTTTTAAGAGAGTACATTTTACAGCGAAAAACATACTCTACATCTCTCTTACACATTTAAAAATTCTCGTGAAATATCTGTTCTAGACATATGGGCTACTTGGAGACAGAATGTTTGGCTAAATATGTACTTCTTCTTCATTACAGTTCAGATGAGGTTATTACTTGATACAATACATATAAATTGGCAACAGGGGACGACATGAGACAGCACGTCCCTCCTCCTGAGATTAACTGAACGTTAAGTTACCTTTTGGTTTGACAGTGGGATAGAATATCAGCAAGCCTTCTAATTCTCTATCATGTCTTCGTTTGTTTCTAAGAGACAATGCTAAAGCATTTCCACCTAAAGCCCTGATGCTCGTTCTGTTCAATGACAGAGGAGAAAATTTAACAGCCTGTGTCATTAGTAATTAAGAAATCAAGGTACTGCTGTTCCTTTGTACAGTGCAAATATAGAACACGGATGTGTACTCCCGTGAATGTACACAAATGCATTCAGAGGGACGTCAGTGGACTGAAGAGTGCTTGGGTGGGCTGACGCCTCTGAAGTTTTTTTTTTAAGCTTCCAAGTTCAACAGCAGTTCTGGACCTAAAGGGTCCCACCAATTCTGATTGTTTTCATTAAAAAAGCATGTCTTATCCAATCATCATGGAAAGCAACATGGAGGCTCCTCAGAAAACCTAAAAATATATGTACTCTATGATCCAGCAATTCCACTGCTTGGGAATATACCCAAAGGAAATGAAAACAGTTATTTCCAAGAGATCTATGCACTTGCCTGTTCACTGCAGCATTATTCACAATAGCCAAGATACGGAAACAACCCAACTGCCCATCAGCAGACGAATAAAGAAAGAAGATCCTGTATACATAAACTATGGGATGTTATTCAGTCAAGAGAAAAGAAGATATCCTGCCATTTGTGACAACACAGGTGGTCTCTGAGTACATTACGCTAAGTGAGATACGTCAGACAGAGAAAGACAAGGATGGTATGATTAATCTTATACATGGGATCTAAAAATGTCAAACTCGTAAAACATCAGAGAGTACAATGGCAGTTCCCGGGGCATGGGGCTGGGGGATAAGATCGATGTTGTTTAAGGTTACGAACCTGCAATGAGCAGTAAATAAGCCACAGAGATTTAATGTTCAGTATAATAAACACAGACAACAGTCCTGTATTATAATTATGTAATGTGATAAATATCACTACAGTGGCAATCATAGTACATTACATAAATGTATCAAAGCAACAAGTTGTACACCTTAAATGTACACAATGTTTTACGTCAAATATATTCAATAAAAAAAATGCTGTAAAGAAAAAAAATGCACGTTTTTATACTGAAAAGTAAGATCTATGAGGGGGGTGGAGTTACACTGGATATTAGAATATACAAATGATGATGATGTTGAAATGGCACAAAAAAACAAAGAATGGAATGGAATGGAGGAGAAAATAAGAGAAATAGACCCAAGGATATACAGAAATCTACTATCGGATGAAGCCGGATCTCAAATCATTTGGGGAATAATGGATGTTTTAATGAATGGCTATATTGTAAATGTCTGCAGCCATTTGAGAGAAGATAAAAATTAGATTCATTCCTTACACCATACCCAAGAATGAATCCCCAGTGGACCCAAGATCTAAATGTTAAAAAGAAATGAAACCACAAAAGTACTAGAAGAAAAAGTGGGAAAATTCTTTTCTGAGCTGGGTGTAGGGAAATGGCTTTCTTAACAATGATGCAAAGCCCAGATTTAATAAAAGAAGGGATTGATAAATTTGACTACATCCAAAAAAAACAACCTTCACATGGTATAAAATTCCATAAATAAAAACAAAGACGAATGAGGAGAAAATATTTTCACTATTTATTACAGATAAAGGACTAACACTCCTAATATACTAAGATATTGAAGAGCAAAAATAAAACAAATGGGGCAAAATATCACAGTAGATAAATCTGGACAGAAGGTACGCTGATTGTAGCATTCTCACAACTTTCGACTAATGTCAAGCTACAAAAAAAGAAGGCTTCTTTTAAAAAAAATTATGGTTTCCCTAGGAATAGTTTGTTCTTAGCACACAGTACACACTCAACAAATGTGTCTTAAATCAGTATTGTAAAATGAATAAAACTTATATAGAATTTAGATTTATATAAAATTGAGTTGGAATGTACATATCATAAACTGGTCTTCAATAATGATTCCATTTAATTTTTTAAAGCATGTGTTTATAAAGGAATGTCTATTTGCATATTATCATATGGATGAGAATCAGAGCTAAGAGTCCTTGGAGTCTCAAGTTATCCTTTACATGTTAGTAACTGTCAGAGTCTCTGATGTTCTGACGAGGGGATGGACTGACGAGGGAATGGACTGAGGTCTGAACTCCCCGTAGGGAGTGAAGACCCAGCCGTGACTGGAGTCCCTTTTACTGCACGTTACTTTCCCAAGTTTCCCATGAGACTTCATATCTAAGGAGCCATCAGGAGTATGTCAGCATCAATCACACACAAAGATGACGGAAGTGCTGTCTCACCAACAACCATCAGCATCATCACTGAACGTCCTAGTTTACGGTCTTAATTGGTCATCACCAGAGGCTTTGCCCATCACTGTAGCCACCCTTCAACTGGGTCCTCTTTCCCTTTTGCCATCATCACTTTAGTAAAACACGGGTGAATATGATGAAACTTACCCAGGCAGCCAGGAACTTCTCAAGGCTTGGTAGAACTAGAGGTGCATGGGGAAAGAACTGCAGTGTTTGTGGGTAACACCAAGGCTTTCTAAAGAAAGAGAGAAAGCAAGAGAGAAACAAACGGGAGTTAGAACTATTCATGGAAGAGGGAGAAAGGACAAAAAGAGAGAGAAACTGGAATTTAGTCACATGGAAACATTCTATAATTATCAGTCATATATCACCCAGAATCCATTCAGAGATGCACAATGAATAAAGTAAGATAACTTCATTGTCTCGCTTCTTAAACACTCTCTTATCAAATATTACTTTGGAAACACCCAGCATCTCCTTTTCAAGACTTCTGCAGCTGTGACATTCTTTCTCTGATAAGCATTAGGGGAGTGGAGTAAGATTCTCTGTTGCCTAGTTTTATCCGTTTTAGCTAAAAACCACAGCAGACAACTTGGAGTTTTACATATTTGGATTTTCTCCTCAAATGCTGGACATGCTTTGTCTTTGGAGAAGCGTCATCTTCCAGAAAAAGAGAGGCTTAAAGGCCAACCAATGGATCCGCCGACACCTGGAATTCTGGCTGCGAGCCGGGGTATGCGGAGGAGTTTGCCAGACCGGGGGGGTGCTCAATGACCACACTGGGGTTCTGTGGAAATACTGTTGTCTTGGAATTTCCTGGGATCGGGATGTGCTGGAGAGTTCTGCTACTTTTACTCTTCTGCTTGTAGTGAGAATTTTCATCAGCTGTTCACATCTCCTGTCTTCATTTGACAGCACTGTTGTTTCCTTGGATTTTTCTTCCTGTTCTCGGCATTTTGCGAACACAGCTTCTAGGTCTAGATCACTTTCTACGGTGACTGTTCTAAAATGTGGTCTTTTCAATGGATGATGGTGGTGGGGTGGTAGCATGTGGGAAGGGGAATCAATTCTCCCTCCTTGTTCCATTTTCCCCTAGATGGCCATGCCTTTAAGGGAACGTTAGTTTGATTATCTCCCCAAGGCAAGGCTGCTCTGCAGCTGCGACACCTGCACTCCTTTCTCTGAAGCCTGTTCCCTCTCATCACGTTTTGGGGGCCACAAAGACCCATGCTCAGTACTAGGGTGCTTATAATTTTTATGATGTATATAATGTTTATGTGAAACCTTTATTTTATAATTTACATAGCATTCATATAAAATGTAAAATCTTTGTTTTGTAATTTATATCATATTCACACAAAATGGAATGGTTATAATTTATGGTTTAATGTTTATAACTACATTGTGGGTTTTCAATCCATATTATGGACTGAAGAATTTTAATGGGAGTGGAAGTAACACACTCTCAAATTCCAAATTCTTTGACAGAACTGTGAATTTTCTTTTCATTTCAGAGTCAATAAAACCTCTCATCTTATTGAAAACTGAAGCTAGTAGGTTACAGTGCTTGGGAATCAATACAATTCATTTTTGATTCAAAATGGAAAGTGAAAAACAAAAATCAGTGAATTCCGGCATGAGATTATGAGCGTGCAATCGCAGAGCTTATTAGCTAAGAAGAGCAAGAAATTTAATAAAATGAGAATGATTTATTATCATCCATCCTTTGGGAAAAGTGTGGAAGTAAGAAACGTATAAAAAAAATAGGCAAATGTGAAGGGACTTCAAAGAAACAGCAGCCAACTCCACAGCTGTGCTACCGTAACAATGTACACAGCATAATACAAGAGACGCAGAATCGGTATTTTTCACGTGAGACATTCCACTAATATTTGAGTTCCAATATTTTGACAACTGCCAGTGCTGGCAGGTGCCTATAAAACTAGAATAAATGTTGTCGTAATACGTTGTTGAAATTTTACATTTATTTTTTCACAAACGGGAACTATGTTTTGGTGTTTCCCGAACAGACAGACAAACGTTCACCATCCGAAGAACGAAGACACGGCTATGCTACAGAGAGTACTGACCTGGAAGACACGACAGCAACTTCAACCACTGGGGCTCTTTGCCTTAATACCTCTGGCTCGTCCAGTGAACAGTACACAGATCAATGGTCCTGCCTGATCACCTCCCCATCGTAAGCTTCACATGCTGACTCTTCTCGCTCTCACCTACCTTCCCTACTCAAATAGATTCCCGCGTATCTGAATTCTAAAATGCATTCCTAGTTCACGTACCCAGGGCGTTCTATAATAAAATCAATAACCCTCAGACGCACATACATCTATAGTAAGTATCATACCCAGCACAGCCATACCCAGGGCGTTCTAAAATAAAATCAATAAACCCGCAGATGCACATACATCTATAGTAAGTATCATACCCAGCACAGCCAATCTGTACCATCCTTGATAAATAACAAGTGCTGGCTTAGTATTCAAGAAAAAAAGCAGGTTAAGTTTCTATGATTGCACCTCTTAACATTGTAGAGAACTCTTCACCTCTAGAATATGACTTCACGGAAGAATCCCTGACCAATCTCTCAGGTGCTATTTTGTCCCGATGTCTGCTCTGCAGCAGGGGGTGCAAACTGAGAGGCATCTACCCCCGGTTGTAACCGTGAAAGTCACTCTCAGGAGAATATTCAGTTTTCGGGAAAATAAATGTGGAAGATACAGACACTGGAAAAACGACCAACATTTACTTTAAGCTGCAACTGCTCTTATTCTGCAAGAAGTCATTTATGTGAAAGAGCCCTGTAGCTTTCCCACATTTCCAGGAATTATTCTTCGCTGAGACAACTCCCTCAGAGGCTGGGGAAGTTTGCTTTTATCGCACCTCCCTACAAGCATCAGCTCAACAAAATAATTTCTACAGGTCACATGAAGTATGTTCTTAGCCTAAGTGAATGAGAGCTCATTACATTGTAAGATGATTTCAATAATCTGTAAGGCCCCTTGGGTTAAATGGCCATGCCCAGCTATGTTGTAGATTTGGGGGCGAATAAATTATTTTGGGGGAAAATGGAGTTGTCATGGGAACCAATGGCTTGAAATAATATCAATATAGTCCCGCCTAGCCTGCACATGAAGGTCAAATAGAGATTTAGTTCAGGGATTCTCTGCTCAGAGCAGTAACAGGAATTGACAGAACCACATGTAAGTGGAAGAACCCAAAATCAGGAGGATGAAGATGTGGTCCTATTCCTACTTCTGTTATTTCTTACAGGAAAAAAAAAAAATCCCATTTTTCAGATAAGCCAACTCATTTTGTAACTCCACACCCTCCCCACTTAATTATTTCTCCTCCAACTTTCCCATCTTCTTCCAGTGCCACTCAAGCCCCTGCCCCATCAATTTCCTCTGGAGCTCAGTTTTTAAATATCACCCCTCCATCCAGACGCTGCTAACCTACTCCAGGGATGTCTAGATGCTCCTTCCTTTTGATCTGTCCTGTTTTATTGTGTCCACTGCACTGCCTTTTATTTTAATTTTACATCTCTGCCATTCTGGGTATGTGTGTGTGTATGAGGAACATTTATTTATGCAGTAAGACGACATACAAAAGAAAACAAGAAAAGGATGAACGCAGGATTGAGGACAGCCGCTTCACTGGATAGAGGAAGAGAAGGAGGTGGGGTGGGGAACCAGATAACAGTATGTAGGTTATTTTTAAGGTTCCGTTTTTGTGTGGTTGCCTCTTTGACGACTATAAACACACAAAGAAATGCATGAGCCATTTCTAGACTAATGATGAGACTGGTCGTGAGTCAAGACTCATGTTTCACATATGTTTTTGGAACTGAGGTCCAAAAAACAGAAGGTGTTACATTTACGTCATCTTTATGTATTTTCTACTTTCCCATTGGGCAAAGCTCTTCAAAGATATATGACAAAATTCTTAGTTCCTGTGTTAATGTGGGCTAACACTGCATTTCCTCATCTGTCAAATGGGCAAAATGACAGTATCTAGTTCATAAAGATGTTGTAAGGATTAAATATATTAGTAGAGGAGACGGTTCTAGAGAAAGACCTGACACAGAGTGGACACTGAAGAAAAGTTAGCTCTTGTTCGTGGGATTATTAAATGAATTCTGTTCCTGTCGTCATTTAACCCGAATTCTGGAGGGAGACGCGCATCTACTTCGGCTCAGGGGTCCTGGAATGTCAAAGTTACATGTGGCACCATTCCCTTGGTCTCTCTTTCCTTGATGGTCACGACACGTCAGCTGTAGCTCCAGCCATGTCTCCATCGCAGGCAGGAAGAAGGGAAAAGGAGAGAATAAAAGGGAGAAGTCAGCTAAATCCAGTTCAGGTCAAGGCACCCTTGTGGAAGCCACAGCAATGATACCACCTAGCTTCAAGGGAAGATACACCATGCAGTCCTCTTCTACTGGGAGACATTACCACTCAGAACAAAGCAAGAGGACCACTCAGTTTGAGAGAAAGGACAATGAACGTTGGGCAGGCCATTTTCAAGAGCTCCCCGACTTCCACTCCTATCTAACCAGGCTCGTTTTATCCTGTCCAGCCCCACTGAAGAGAAGTTATAGACCAACTAAGCTTTGTTCTCTTCACCTGCAATGAAGACCATGTCTTCTACAGCAAGCACTAGGTTGTGTTATTGGTAGAACTATAAAATTCTACCAAAATGCTCTGGTAGAACTATAAAATTATGAACATGTTCTGTTGTACTCAGCATTTACCTAAGTCCCAACTTATTCTGAAACTGAGCTTCCTTGACACCCAACTTAGAGTCCATGCCTGTCTGTCGTTTTTCCCTTGAGGGCTTGTCAGAGAATGTGGACATAGTCTGTGAATATGCCAAAGTCAGAAACCTCCTAACCTGCAGCCTCAAGGATTGGGATTTTATGGGCAAAATTTCATTTCCAAGAATATCTATTCTGCCTGAGTAATTTTCTGTGGAGAATCTCAAGCTACAAAAACATAGCATATCAACTGATTGTTTGCCTAAAATCAAGTGGAAACACTCAAAGTTCCCCCTTGTATGAGCGACTCTGCAAAGTGTCTGAATTGTACCTAACTCCAAAATGTGAACTGTTGTTTTTTTTTTTCCGGTACGCGGGCCTCTCACTGTTGTGGCCTCTCCCGTTGCGGAGCACAGGCTCCGGACGCGCAGGCTCAGCGGCCACGGCTCACGGGCCCAGCCGCTCTGCGGCATGTGGGATCTTCCCGGACCGGGGCACGAACCCGCGTCCCCTACATCGGCAGGCGGACTCTCAACCACTGCACCACCAGGAAAGCCCTGTGAACTGTTTTAAATCAATTCTTCCATCGTAGTCAGAATTATGTCCGACTAATGGATTTCCACGAGAATTCTAGGAATTAATAATTTAACCTACCTCTTTTTTTAAAAAATCACTTTTACATACCACTTTTTAAATTTTAAATTTCACTTAATGTTAAAATGAGTGAGACATACAGATAATTCAAAACTCATGAATGTTTCTTTTGATATTTCATGCTCATACTTTTGTTTTCTCCAGGTAAGATTTTTATGCACCCATCCAGTGTTTCCTTTATGCAAATGAAAGATGAATATATAATCCTTTTAACCCCTTCCCAACACAAAAGTTACTTTTCTACATACATTAGTTTGCACCATATTTTTTCACCTAATATATCCTAAAGAATTTTTATATACTTAGCAGGATTTTACCTGCTAGTTTTCAAACTTCTTAATCTGTCCAGTCCTACTCTGCTAAAAATCATTTACCCGGCACATCAACATCCATGGCTTTACCTGCCCTGGGCATGTACTTCGCATTTCTTTCACCTAAAACAGGTTTCATTGCCCTTAAAGACCAACAAAGCTAGGCTAGGCATTGCCTCTTACTACCTTCAGAAAGTTTTGCAAGAGATAAACTCCATGAGCACTTAAAAGCCAATCTGAAACATACCTGGTCGTAGTCCCAAATCTAAGATGCATTCCAAACAACAAGAACAATATGATTTCAAGGCTCTCTGACATTAGAGAATCACAAGCCAAAATTTATGTCTGCAACACTCAAGATCCGAAATCAACAATCTCAAGAATATTCAAGGTGCCATTGCATCAATTTTTCCCTGGGAAAGGTGACAGGGTAACAGAAGATTGATTTTCTTCTACCAATTCAGCATAAAACTGAAAAAACAAACAAAGGTCATCAGGGAGCTATAGGGTACGTGTTGATCGTTCTGGAAAGTTTAAGGAAGCAGTAAGTCATGACTGACTATTATAAAATCACGGCATTGGAGACACATATTTTCTTGCTCATGTATTCCAGAATTCCAAAACCAGGACACGTTCCTGAAAACTGGAAGGTGATAGTTTTATGACAAAAGGACTCACTGTTTACACACCAGGCAGGGAGGATGTAGAACTCATTTCTGGAAGGGTCTAGAACAGATGGAGAGTATAAGTAGGCATAGAAGGACCGTGATAAAATCAGACAGCATGAATCACAAGGAACGTAGAAAAATAGTGATGATTTATATGTCTATCTACAGACACAACATTACATAGGATGTTTGCTTCATCTAAGCAACAGTCTTTACACCACTGTCCAAGATGGAGCGCCCGATGTCTTGTGTAGTTGGTCTGAACTAGTACCCTGTGTGCTAGGTTCTCATCCAAGGTGTTCATTTCCCTTCAAAGACTGGAGACCCCTCTGTCCCCATCACTGGACCAGGGCTGTGGCTTTGCCTATATTCTTGGCAGTAGGTTGGTAAACAGCTCGTCTCAGAACTCGGCCAACCTTGGTAGTCCAAGCAAGTACGGCTGGACCAAGGGAGGCAGCTAATGGATGCAATGAGCCTGTAGGTGAGAATGTGGATTCAGAAGGTACAGCTGCCCCAGTCACGGAATCATCCCCAGGAGAAAGAGTTTATTGGGGACAGGATGCTGGAAATTGGTATAAATAGTTTATCGGAGAAAGATAATGGAAGGATTTGATATAGTATATTGGGGACAGGATGATGGAAGTTGGTACAAAGAGTTTATTGAGACTAGTGTGATGGAAGATGGTGCAAATATTTTTTAGGTACAGGGCAAAGGAAGTTACTATAATTTGTATAAAACATTTTATTGGGAGTAGGATGAAGGAAATTGATATAGTTTACTGGGGACAGGACGATGGGCGTGGTGCACATATTAATTTCTTAGAGATCTCACCCATGTTTGCTTCTACAGCTAACGCTTGTTCCTAGTAGCTTGTCCCCTTGTGCGTTTTGTAATTTGGGTTTGTGTACTTATGCTAACGTGTGCTTTATCTGTGAGAAGCTTTCTGCTCATTTTGAGCATACATCCATCTAAGGAAGAGTCACTTTCTAGGTGCCAGGCACCCTGTGTCCTCACAACACTAGGGCATTTTAAGGTAATCATGTTATTATTGTCTTGGGTCTTCTTAAATCATGCAAGGAATGTAAGGTCTAACCTCCCAAACTCTGCAACAACAGTTCTATAGTTACAAAGTCTTGGAGGAAACATTTTTCCAACCTGGATTTCAGATCAGAAGAGTAATTTTCTTCTTCTTCTTTTTTTAAATATTTATTTATTTATTATTTATTTGGTTGTGCCGGGTCTTAGTTGTGGCAGGTGGCCTCCTTAGTTGAAGCTCGAGGGCTCCTTAGTTGCAGCATGCGGGCTCCTTAGTTGTGGCATGCAAACTCTTAGTTGCAGCATGCATGTGGGATCTAGTCCCCTGATCAGGGATCGAACCCAGGCCCCCTGCATTGGGAGCACAGAGTCTTAACCACTGCGCCACCAGGGAAGTCCCCTGTGTATATTTTCTTCTTACTTCCTTGTTTTAGCAGGTGGGTTTTTCTTTTCTAGTGCAATGTTTGACTGGCAGAAGAGCCTTCTGAGTTCCTGGCTGCAAAAGGGGATCTCAATTTCTACTCCATCCTTGGTATAAGACCAAGGTCTTGTGTATTCCCTTTGTTACAAGTGGAAATGTCTAATCCCCTCAAAGAAGTTTTGAGTCCTCTGAACACTCTTATTCCCTGTCCTGTTACATTTCTCTCCCTGGCAATTAATTACTTCCACTTCCTTATAATCTGCTGTGTTTTTTTTTTAAACATCTTTATTGGAGTATAATTGCTTTACAGTGATGTGTTAGTTTCTGTTTTATAACAAAGTGATCAGTTATACATATACATATGTTCCCATATCTCCTCCCTCTTGCGTCTCCCTCCCTCCCACCCTCCCTATCCCACCCCTCTAGGTGGTCACAAAGCACCGAGCTGATCTCCCTGTGCTATGTGGCTGCTGTGTGTTTTAAAGAACGTTTGCCACGCCTTACCCAGAATTTTTATGTATTCTCCAGTGGGAATGTTGCTTTGGTAGAAACAGTCTGCCATATTGGTAGCAACGAAAATCCTACACTTCTTCCTGTCCGTGCATCCTGCCTTTACTTCTCCTCACGTTCTTGAGTGAAGGACGCCAGCGGCCTCCCAATGAACTTCACTGACTACAGACTTTTTCTTATTTCTGTCTACTGGCAATGACCTCTGACCTGAATTTTATTGAAGTTTTATTTACGTGCCAATACCCTGCTCCAAACCTTATTATGCTCTTCCATTGTCCAATTATAGAACCAAATTTTGAGATGTCTAGGTCTATTTCAGTTTTTACGACTCTACTTGGACAAACTCATGTTGACTGCGTCTCCATGACTGGGCTCTTTTTTCATCAGTCTGATTTAAGGGAGGTCTCTCAAAACATTCCCTTCTCGTTCTCAGTGCCGTTGGTCATTTTATCCTTTTCTTCAGTGAAACAACTTCTCTCCTTCTTTATTTTGGAGGTAAATCCAAATCATTCTGCGGGTCCACCCTTGTTTATGAGGCTTTTCACTCATCAAGGTAGCTCTGATCCCAATAATACCCTGAAGCATTTCTTGTAATTGCTCCGAAGGAACAGGTAAACACTGAGACTTTTACTGTTCGTTGTTTTATGGGCATTTACCTCATGCCCCCAATTAGTTTTAATTGTAACAAAGATTTTAAACAATGGGCCATTCATCACAAAGTGCCTATCTGAACATTCCTTGTACTTAACAGAAGAGCCACAGAAGGCATGCTTGAAGAATGGTCTATGTAAAGTAGTTGTAAACTAATGTCTAATTATCTCTTTTTCTGAGAATGGAGAACAGGGCATTTCTTCAATTAATTAGGATACTGCCTGCTAGGGTTGGGCACCACTGAGTTCACAGTAGACCCATCGCTTAACATGCAGCATGGTGGGCGGGGGAGGTAAAGCATTCTCCATGCTCCCGGATCTTTAGGTCCATTCTTCTCTCCAAGACCATGAGCTCGTCCAGCAGATGCACCGTGTCTCCATGTGCTGTATCCTAAACAGAAGCAGATGACACCGTATCCAAGCTAAACTTCTCTGCCATTTGGTTCCACTGAAGAAAATGTCCAAATAAACGGGGAACAGCAAATCCTTGATGTTTCGGAAATCTAGAAGGTAGCTGGGCTACTTCTCTTTCAATTAATCCTCATTAAGTTAATTCTTCAGAATGGGCCTGATGAGAACTTGGGCAGGAGACGCTGTGGGATTTTTTTTTTTCTGATGAGTAATTAGAGTTCACTCTTCCCTGATACTGAAAGACAGTGGATCCACACACTTCAAGGATCATGAAACACAGAACAGTATCCACATCCTATATTGCAACTTATGGATTCTAAAGAAGACTCATTTGGGTTGACGGAGGGCAAAAAGGAATTACTTAAGCTGATGAGAACCAAAGAATAGGAAAAAAACCGTAAGCAATCTATACTCCTTCAGGAAGGTGAATATACATAACTAACAAAATTCCCTGGTTCTATTCCCTAAAACAGAGCCAAGAAAATAATGCATGATTTGACTTTTATAACAAGAAGTTATTTAATCCATGCCATTTCTCAGAATCTCTTTGGTCTAAAGGTTACCAACTTTTACCAGCAGAAATCGAAGATCATATTTGCTTCTCAGCAAGACAGACTGTGCAACACCATTTTGAAATATCACCATTTTGGTAGGTTGGGTGCATTGGGGACCCTAGGAGAACACAGAGGAAGAAAATGATTGATCTTAACACACTGTTGGTGGGCGAGGTTGCAATCCCAGTGGCATGTGAGGCAAGCAGACATGGTAACCACAGACGTCATGAATAGCCCCGTGCAGGAAAGTGGCATGGCCACTGTTTGCAGGGGACTCCAGGAAGTTTCTTTTGTTGGAGCAAAACTGTTTTTCAATATTGAAGGCAAAAGACATCTCTGGTAACGAAAACCCTTTCAATCAACGCTTAGTAAATGTGAAGGAGATGGACTCACGTACCGAGTCAAAGAAAAGAAGAATGTTCTAGGTTGGAGGAACATTTCAATGACGTCAAGAACAAAACAAATTTCATGAAAGAGGAGTAAAGTATGCCTGTCTTGTTAAAGGCAGGACTTAAAAAAAAAATTAAATCTCTCACTACAAGGCAATTTTCCTAAAACCTCTCAACATGGGTCTACCTAAATTTTGAGAAGAGTTGTTCTAAACCTTAAGAGACAAAAATCTCCCATGTATAGACAGTATTGTATATATTGCTTGCATATTGTTACATAACAAATATTTGAAATACACCTCTTATTCTCACATTGATATATTAATTCATATTAATAACTAATGATAACGATATTGATGGCTAACTTTAAAGAGTGTTTACTAGGTGTCAGGCACAAATGTTTTACACACAAAATAGTAACTCACTAAATTCTCAAAAGCTCTAAGAGGTAAGTCGTTTTTTATCATCATTCTATGGATCAGGAAACTGAGGCACAAAGGTAAAGGAATTGCCCAAGACGGCAAAGGTTATAAATGATGACATATGAAACCACCACTCTTACTCATTATGCTGTAACTTATTATTTAATAATAACAGTAAATTCCCTAATTACAGTATAAACAAGAAATAAATGGAAAGTAATATGTGATAATACAGTACGTATTTTCACCATATGACATAATGAAGCGGTCCAAAGCTTTGGGGGTTAAACTGCTTGTGTCAGTGACTCAACTACCATGAGCAGTGTTGGAATTCTTCTAAAATTGTTAACGACTCTTGGTAAGTTTCCAAACTACAATTTTCCCTCTAATTACTTGCCAGCTGTGCTCTTGGAAAATTCAGTGCCTATTGTAACTGTGCAAAAAAAAAAAAAAAAATACGCCTTGAATTTAGATATAAAATGCAGTTAGGTTCTAGGTTCAGATAATTACGGAGAGCTTTTTTATGTAAACAGATACTTAGAGGGATATTTCAAAGTTGTGCGGGAAATGGTACAATTCTTTTTTGCCTTTTTTAAATTACGTTCTGTTTCAATGTTATGGACACTGCAGAACGTTTTATCGTTCCTGGCTGCCGCCTGCTAAATGACAGTAGTGACACTAAATTATCGTAACAACAGTAGTAACAATAAAATGCCATAACCGTCTTCGAAGAGCTACCGTCCTCAGGAATCAATGGGTAGAATTCAGGATGGCCCGAACTCTGCAGTTCTAGGCAAAACGTTGAGTGTAGCTGCATTCTTCTTGGGGAGCTATCAGTAACTTTCAGCAAATTCTCAAATCGTAATTAACATCTATTCCCCCAAAAGTTAAGAACCGTTGATCTTGGGTACTCCACGATATTCTACTTTTTCCAGTCCCTTTTCCATCTGGTAACCATTCTTTCCGGTTTGCAGAGGACACTCTGCAAGTTAAAAACTTGCATGATTTTGACTGTTGCCTCAGCATCCTTCTCAATTTAGCATCCATCATAGACTTTGTTTTTTTTTTTTTTTGGCCGCACCGTGGCATGTGGGATCTTGAGTTTCCTGACCAGGGACTGAACCCACACTCTCTGCAGTGGAAGCACGGAGTCTTCGCTGCCGGACCACCGCGGAAGTCTCTAGTACAGACTTCTCATTTCCAGGAAACGATGCCAAACACTGCCCATAGCTGCATTAAAATGAGCTATAGGACAGGGGGGGTTGAGCACCACCCTGAAGTTCCCAGATTCTGCCGTGACTTTTCTGCTGGTTCTACGTGCAATACAGAGGTGATCTGCAGAGTCATCGCTTAAACATACAGTTACATTTGAGGGGCAAGCTGCAGAACCTCTTTCCCCAACCCTTCCCAGGTGCAAAGTCATGAGCATCTCCTTTGAAGGGCAGTATGCAGGGTGCTGGCTAATAATGCAATGTTGGGGCAGAAGCTGGTGCTGTGGACTCTTTCTGGTCTCCGATGATGGTGTCCAGTAGTACTGGCTACTTGGTATACCAGTTGAGCCACGGCTGCTGCCAGGACCCAGACTATACGTGAAGCCATCAGGGCCAGGTTCAGGGTAGCAACAGGACATTATTGCGAATATGGCGAATGTGTGCTGGAGAAAGGAAGGCTCAACAGTACTGTCTTAGTGCACATAAATATTCTATGAATTCCTGTGATGGGAGTTTCGCCATTAACGCTATAGTATAAATCCGCTGTTATTTATTTGTGTTTGGCCGTTCTGATAGATACGTACTGTCCATTTCACGGTTAGGGTCTTCAGCTACCTGTCCAGATTTTGTCGCTGCATTCAGTGGGGGTTACTACGTACTGTTCCCATGTGTTACAGCTAAATGAAGTCATTAGGGTGGGCCCCAGGACCTCACGATGTGTCTGTATTTGGAGATGGGGTCTTTAAGGAGGTGATGAAGGGAAAATGAGGTCATTAAGGTGGGTCCTGATCCCACAGGACTAGTGTCCTTATAAGGAGACGAGATTAGGACCCAGATACACAAGGAGGGATGACCATGTGAGGACACAGGGAGGAGACGGCCATCTACACACCAAGGAGAGAGGCCTCAGGAGGGACCAGCCCTGCCCACACCTTGTTCTTAGACATTCAACCTCCAGACCGTGAGAAAATAGATTTCTATTTTATTAAGCCACCCAGTTTGTGGTACTTTATTATGGCAACCCAAGCAGGCTAATCCACCATTTTATTGAGAACTAAAATGCAAGAACCATATATATGTATATATATATATACACACACACATATATATATATATACACACATATATATATATATACACACACATATATAATTTTTTTTCCTTGTGATGAGGACCCTTAGGATTACTCTCTGTTAAGAAATATTTTTAATGATATGTGTGTGACCAGAAATCCTTTTTAAGAGACTATATAGCTCCATCAATTCAATAAAACTTATTTTGCAGTCAACAATTTTTTAAGCAATTAATCATCAAATTTATAAATGTATGCTTTTGTGTCCCCATTTCTCTCAAGAGACCTAGTGGAATGGTGAAATTATATAGTCACCTTATTCAAATTCCTGTGAACCCAGACACTCCCGAATTCTCATTCCTTTCCTCCTCATTTCTCTCCTTTAAACGGTTCGTCGTTTACAGAGAATATCGAACACCATTCTCTGACAGTCCCCTCGTGGGCGGCCTTCCCATAATGGCATTAACCATCGATTAAAATCTTACAACGTGACCTTAATGTTTCACAATATTAACAAAGTCTTTAATCCCTTCTGGAAAGTTAAATCCGTATTTCTTCCTGGTGGACTGTGTGACAGCTATCGAACCAGCTCCCCAGTAGCCAGGCTCCTGGGGTTCCTCCCCGGGCATCTCTGTGGGTCCTGTCAACCCTAATAAATGAATCCCGGCTGAGAGGGAGGAGTCATACGACCAACTGGAAAACGGTTTTGGGTGGACGGTGACCTGTCTACACACTGTTCCCTCCCAGGGTCGATGGAGGAAGGCACTCAACACAAAGGAGTGAAATTTCAGAGTTTTGATCCGCAGTAGGATCCTCTGTGTATGGAGACTTTGAAGGAGAGATCACAGTTGCCCTAGAGAGAGTTTCCCTCGTGCAGCGACCATTCACGCCCACCCTAAAACGTGCTGGGGTGGGAGCCTGAGGAAGGCTGGAGGCCAGGACCTGGGGCAAGGAGACGATCTCCAAACCATCTATGTGACCTTGGGTAATGCCTTGAGCATCAGAGCCTTGGTTTCATCGACTTGTCTGTAAAAAGAATTATAGGCACCCTACCTATGTCCTAGTGTCAGAATGAAATAAAGACGTAGGCATAAAAGTGTTAAGTCCATTATGGAACATTATACAGTGATAAAGCTGAAAGACTCCCTCCTAATAATAATTACTAAGTGATGCCTTTTTAAGAATGGAAGCGGGGCTGTTCTAAATTCTGCCTTGTCCTTTACGTCTGGGATCCAGTATTATTATCGTACATTTTCCATGCATTCTCATGGTGATTGCGTTAGTTCTCCTCCGTAACCGTTAATACGCGGGCAGGCTTCCAAACTCCTCCAAATGCATGCGTTTAGGATAACCATATATCAACAGATTTTTACTGAAATAATGAGTTCTAATTATGAATACGATATGGATTAAAAGACAAGACATGTCTACCCAGCAGTTCACCAGATTAGTGAAAATAACAGAACCTTATGGATACTCATTCTCATGATTTATTGCAAGGATACATAAATCTGTGCTCTAGAGTCTGAACTATATATTTTGCACTTGATTTATAAAACCTGCTAATAAATCCAGTTCGGCTTCTCATTGAGAAATCATCCTTCTAAGCGTCAACTCCAGCTAAGTACGAGGACTTATGAGCCTGGAAGATACGTGCACAAAAGGAACCCCAGGGTTTGAAACTGGACCAATAGATCTTTAAAAAAAAAAAAAACAAAACTTTTTTAAACAAATCCTTCCCTTACAGTTGGGATATAAGCGAAAGATTCAGAAATCATGACCTTAAATATATACAACGATGGCCAGCGTAAGCCATCCCCTAATCTGAACTGAACACGGGAGAATTTCCGAGTGGTAAGTATTAGGAATCACAGCGGGAGAAGCATTATTTTAAATGAGCGTTTAAAGAGATTTCTACTCGCGGGAGTCAGTAGGGGGATCGATGCTGTTCTGACCCCTTGCCCAGATCTTCACAGGGCAGATGGAGATCTCTTCCAGCCGTTGGAACTGGGTGCTATTAACAGGTCACAGCTGCTCTCCTCTGTAGAGAACTGCCCTTGGTGGAGAATAAGTTGCCCTGCCTGCAAAGTTGCCCCCTACCTACCCACCCTGAAGACCCCACAGCCAAAGACCTCCTGACGTGGGGGCTACAAATGGTGGTCCTTCTTGCTTCAAAGCCGGATGGTACGATCTGTGCTCCAGGGGCCCTGCCACCATGACATCAGACCAAGGCTCTATCTTACCAGGGGCTGGTCCTTTCTCCTTTCTCTGCACCTTCCTTGCTGGTTTTTCCCGCAGTGAATCAATGGCACTCAAGTTCCTGTCTCAGGTTCTTCTAGGGAACCCAACCAAAGACTCCAGCTATTTCAAATGATTCTTTACACGCGTACTGCCACTCCAGTTCACCTGGATAACCAACACCCATTTAAGGTAAGCGGGATCACCTTTCAAGTTGCAACAAATTCTTTCTTTTCTAGTGAAGCTCCTCGGTCAGAGCCTCAACATCTGAACGTATCAACAGGATCTTCTTGTTTTCCCACTTTGTGATTGCTCACACAAAATTCAGAGGTGACTGTAAGTGCAATTATTATCCTAAAAAGGGATACTGATGTTTCATTTGGTTTCAGTAAATGAAGCGAAGTCTTGGTCATTTGAGCTTTACGTATCGGTGTCTGTTTTGTTGTGTTTTTTTGCGGTACGCGGGCCTCTCACTGTTGTGGCCTCTCCCGCTGCGGAACACAGGCTCCGGACGCACAGGCTCAGCGGCCATGGCTCACGGGCCCAGCCGCTCCGTGGCATGTGGGATCTTCCCGGACCGGGGCACGAACCCGTGTCCCCTGCATCGGCAGGCGGACTCTCGACCACTGCGCCACCAGGGAAGCCCTCAGTGTCTGTTTTAAGAAGGGTGAAGACATCTCCACCTGAAGAAGAGGCTGCACTGAGACGCGGGCTTTCTGACTGCCAAAGCCCCTGTTCCCCATCACAACTTGGAAGCATCATTAAGAAAGTACATTAAGAGCACAAGACGTTCTGAAATGAGCACACAGCACTTTGGTCGCTAGCAAAACACTTCCCATTACTTGGCCAATGATGATGAATGTAGCTGTGGATGAGGATGCTAACAATGGGGCTTAAAATATTCAACACATCAACAACGTTCCATACAGGAGCTACTTAAACAGATCCAAGGCTGTTGGTGACTCTCTTTGGCGATGAACTTAGAGGCATCTCACGTTTTTCCTTTGCAACATCTGTATCCCTAGCAAGAGAAACAAGATCTACAGAGCATCCTCTTTTGGCTCTGAGGTGCACGTGCAACTATTATACAGAGATTTGCTTCCGTACATATAAGAGCAGGAATGGATGTTGAATCTACAGGGTGAGGATGAATCTTGAAGGCTAAGTTCAGCATGGCGGATCTCTGTGGATATCTGTATCCTCTTGAGGCGCCGTCTTGCTCTTGGGGAGAAGTGGAAACCAGTGGTGACTTCTGACAGCACATGCTGGCTGGGGGAGGATCTCTGGACCACACTGCCTAGAATCAAAACACTGCTTGCACTCAGCACTTCTTACTTGGTACGGATGCCTCTCTGGGCGTCGGTGCTCACTGTAAAAACGGGTGTTAAGAGTAACTTCTGGCTCATGGCTGTTGTAAAGATTAAATTGTGAAGTTAGCAAATGTAGCATACTTAGAAGGCTACGTGATGTGAAACACTCTAAATTCTGTGCAAAAATATTAATCAATATACTAATTATTATATATGCATTATTGTGTACTCTATTCTATATACATGTATAATTATACATATTATATGTAATTATACCTTATATATTATAATTATAAACATTATATGTAATTATAAATTATATAGTATGTTATATATTATAACTATACATTATATGTAACATAATATATAATTACAATATAATTATCAATTTGTTAATATACAATATAAAATATATATATTAACATATAATATATGAAATATAAAATAATATAAAGTATATAATAAATGTACGTATATAAAAAGAGGCAAAGAAGAGATATATAGACGTATGTGTACCTGTGTGTTGTATGTATATAAACAGTACATGCAGTTAACAAGTCTCTTGCATTCTTCGTTTTCAAACAATAATGACCTGACAAGGGCCTGTATGAGCTGGTACCATTTCTAGGCTCCTTGTCACAGGACATCTGTGTTCTCTTCTCACACATACTCCCTGAAACATCCAATTTTATACTCCTTTACACTGTATGAAGCATTAGATATGTTCATCACTCCACTGTCAAGATTACTCTACTCAGAGAAAGGAAGAGAAAGTCCAGACTAGAACATCTGATCATGAGAAAGAAGTGACTTAGTAAGAATAGAAAGATACCATGGACAAGGATGTCGGTTTGTTAAATTCATGGATAATGGATACTTACACTCCTGTAACTGATGCTAGGATTGAAATCAGTGCAACTCAACTGCCACGACCGAATCTCTTTATCTAAGTACATGAGCATATGCCCACATGTCTGAACATATGTCCAAGATTCCCAGGGGCCTTAGTCCTTAAAAAAAAAACTTTACATTTTCAAATGGGAAGATCTCTACTATTTATTGCTTGATAGAGTGTTTGCTGATATATAAAAATGACATTTAAACAGAAAAAAACCATGAAATGAATGAAAGAGGAAAATAGGGAATTATTAATTGGATATTTCTCGTTGCAGTTGAAACTTAGGAGAAACTATGTCACACGAGGAAAATAATGCATGCAATTTTCCTCCTGTCCTAAAAATATGGTTTTGAAAAGATAACTTGAGCTGTTTGATATTTTTGGAATGTAGCTTTGTATGTGCAGGGAGGGGGTGAAAAGAGTTCTGAAGTGGGTGGAGGAAAGAATGGTGTGATCAGTTTTGCCATAACTCCTTCATGCCTTATTTACTTATTTATTTATTTGGTTGCACCGGGTCTTAGTGACGGCAGCCAGGCTCCTTAGTTGTGGCTCGTGGGCTCCTTAGTTGCAGCTGGCGGGCTCCTTAGTTGTGACATGCGAACTCTTAGTTGTGGCATGCATATGGGATCTAGTTCCCTAACCAGGGATCGAACCCAGGCCCCCTGCATTGGGAGCACGGAGTCTTAAACACTGTGCCACCAGGGAAGTCCCTCATGCCTTCTTTATGTTGGTTTAAAACATAATAGGCACATTAGAGAAGTATTGTATTTTGAAGTCCCCTGTGTACCTGCCCTCAATTTCATTTCCCTTCTTCTCTTCCCAGCAAACTCAATTTGGTTTTCACAGTGTCCTGGATCCCTGAATTGTCTTATCATTCTAATACATATGTGTCTACCTTTCTATCAATATTTATCTATTCATTTTTGTTTCTTTCTTTCCTTCCATGTATCTATCCACCTACCATCTATCTAATCTATCATCTATTTATATCTATCTATCCATCCATCCATCTCTCCTTCCTTCTTTCCTTCCTTCCTCCCTTCCATATATCTACCCATCTATCTATCATCTATCTCAATCATCTATCTCATCTATCATCTAGTTCTTTTTTTTTTTTTTTTGCGGTACGCGGGCCTCTCACTGTTGTGGCCTCTCCCGTTGCAGAGCACAGGCTCCGGACGCACAGGCTCAGCCGCCATGGCTCACGGGCCCAGCCGCCCCGCGGCATATGGGATCCTCCCAGACCGGGGCACAAACCTGCGTCCCCTGCACCGGCAGGCGGACTCTCAACCACTGCACCACCAGGGAAGCCCCTATCGTCTAGTTCTATCTATCTGATCTACCTACCTACCTACATCTATCCATCCATCATGTACATGTCTATTCAACCACCTTCCTTCCTTCCTTCTCTTTTCTTTCTTCCTGTTTCTCTCCTTCCCTATATCTATCCATCTACCTGTCATCTATCTATCATCTATCTCAAGCATCTATCTCATCTCTCATCTATTTATATGTCTCAACATACCTACCTACATCTATCCATCATCTATCTATCTACCACCTATCTATTCATTTTTAAAACGTAAGCAAATGGTATCATGCTGAAGGTCACTTCTTTTATTCATCATTCAACTTGAGACTCATTAAACTGATACCTATAACTACAGTTTATTTATTTTACTTATAATTATTCCATCGTTTTCTAATTTTTCATTATGACGAGCAAGTTACTGTGAACATTCTTGTCCATACTCTGTGCACATGGCCTGAGCTTCTGTGGAGTAGACAGCTGGCTGGAGAGCTGAGTGCATCTTCAACTCAACTGATGCTTCGAGAAGTCTTCCCAAAGTGGTTTGGTCAGTCCACACGCCCTGTAACAGTATGGAGATCCATTTCTGCTTCACGATTTCCTCGGTGCTTGAGACTATCTGACTTAAATTTCTGCCCAACTTGAGGGAGTCTTATTCATGTTTTAACTTGAGTTTCCCTGTCCATAGTAATGCACATGGAATGTTCCTGCCATTCCGGTTTTTGTCTTCTGAGTGCTATGCATTTCCTGTTTTCTGTGGAGGTTTTTTCCCTCTTCTTCTTGATCTGTCGTTATCTGTGCGTGCGTGTACTTTTATAAACTCTTACAAACACGTATATTCATTTACTGTCATTTTAAGCGTTAGGTATGTGAAGACTGTCGTCAGCATTAGAATGCAAGTTTCACCAGATTATCATGGATTTTTAGCGGGATGTTTTTAGGATGATGTGATGTCCCTGGCCTCTATTCCCTGCTTTGGTCTTCAAGTCAATTGTGTGTCACAGACATATAATATACGTATATTCTTATATATATGAGTGTATTATAATACATTCTTGACAGTCATCGTAAACATTTGGGGTGAACAGTCTTCACAGATTCTTGGCTTTTCTCTTTGTTGATGGTATATTTTATTTTTAGAACTATGAATCATCTGCATATTCAAATTAACCAATTAAAATAATTGGTTCTTTTTGTGTCTTAAGTTCAGGAAAGACTATCCCTTCACGATGCCGCTGAACTCTAGCTGTTTCGTATCTTTCCTAAATAGCACGCCTAGTAAGGCTTTTCCTATGACATAAGGACAAAAATGGGACGACCGTTTAAGAAGATGCCGACATGAAGAGCACGTTATGCCGTTGCTCTGGACTGAGCACACGTGGCTATTACTGGAAGCAACTGCTCCATAAACACCAAGCTCACCACGATCACATTACACAGATAGATCAGGGTATGTGTCCAAAGTACTTTTAAATCGTTTTTATTTGTTATTACCCTGTGCCCTAGTTTTTTTAATTGGAAAGCATTCCCTCTCAGTTCTGAACTCCTCATCAAATCCCCAGACTACACTGCGAAATCTGTCCCCACCTTTTTTTTTTCTTTTTTTTTACAGGAAGTAGACACCATTTGAAGGAGGAATGCGTGCATCTTAATTACGTTGTTCATCTTTGCACAACTAGGAACCCATCACTGGATTTTAGAAAAATAAATTCTCCCCAATCTTGTTCTAAAGGTTTCTAAATTGGGGTTATTGTATTTATAATTCTATGCCTTGTGAAACAAGCTTTACAAAATTCCCTTGGCTAACCTTGAGTAATAAGACAGTCACAAAAGGACACAGTGGTATGATTCCATTTATACGAGGTGCCGAAAACAGTCAAAATCACAGCGGCAGAAAGTAGAACGGTGGGTGCCAGGGCCTGGGAGGGAGAATGCGGAGGTCGTGTTTCATGGGGCCCGAGTTTCAGCTGAGTGAGATGAGAGTTCTGGAGACGGATGGTGGGGATGCTTGCACAACAGTGGGAACGTACTTAACGCCACCGAACCGTACACTTCAAAACAGTTACAATGGTTAACTTGTATGTTATGTGCATTTTACCGCGATTTGAAATATTTTAACTCCCTTTAAAACTGATCAGTGCACTCTCATTGTACAAAGATAGCATAGGTGAGCAAAAGAAGAAATGATATCGCCTCAAGAAGTGATTTCCATTGGTCATTCCAGCATCCTCATGGTTTATGTTGCTCAAGTTTGTACGGGTCACACACAAAGAAGCAGGCCTTCGCTAAGATATTTTCCATGAGCGTTTTCCTTACTGAAATATATTGCCCTGTAACACTGTGTACACTTAAGGTGTACAACATGTTCTTTTGATATATTTCTGTACTGTAATATGGTCGCCATTGTAACAATAGTTAGCACCTTCATCACATCCCATAATGATCATGTCTTTTCAAGATATTTTCTATGGAATAGTTACAGTGCTGCTATTTCAAGAAGTACAGACCAGGTAATGGGAATCGAGTCATTTGTGTGCTAATTTCTAAAAGCAAGAGTTGGAGAAAAGATAGGCATCATAGCGATGGTTACACCTGGCCAGAATCTTAGAGCTCTTCCGGTCCAATTTCAAACTCCTGGGTGTGGAGTAGAGGGGAAAACAGGTTAACAACCATAGGAAGATCGCTGGTGGGTGAAGAGGCCGGAGATCCGGATCTTCCGACCTTGGGGTTAAAACTTGCTCCACCTTCAACGTCCAGAAACCAGTGATGCGTCTTCTGCCATGACCTTTACTGAACTCCCGTCTCCTGGCACTTTGATGAGATGACACTGGACATCTCGTCCATTATTTTTCTCTATAACATCAATTTTGAGGTTCTGCAGGGCAACTGTTTCCTGACCTACTTTTTCTTTTCTTTGATACTCAATACTTAATTTGACGATGTTGACTGTCTCACACATGAGGATGATTTCTGCAAGAAAAGTTTGGGCGTGCTTTGCTTGGGGCTTCCAAAAAAATGCACAGGAGTGTCTGTGATATAAGTTGTACCTGTTCAGCAATCTTTAAAACCTGCTACTCCGTAGAGGATCATCAATGCAAATGAGGGAAAGTCTAGAGTTCACACTGGAAACCTGGCCACACATCTTTTATCCTTGAAACTCCTTCTGAGGATTACGTGGTATTGTATATTGCTTGTTTTTTTTCTCTAAATCCTGTCTTGTCGAGGGCAATGTCAAGAAGACAGTGCACGGGGCTGCTTGGACATCATGCCTGTGCCAGCTGATCCCACAAATCATGTGCCTTTTATGAACATCTCAGACAAAAGATGATTCTATCCTCATTGAGTTTAATCAAATCGGTTCCCACCCCAAAGCTCCCAATGGAAAAGCACTTAGAATGATAGTTGGGAGGCAGGGAGGCGGCTGAATCACACGAGGTAACGCAAGTGAAATGATTCCATAAGCTTTAACACGTGGCTTTCAGTGACTGTGATTATGGATACTATCATTACAATTAAAATCACTACTAATGACATATTTTAGACCATTTTTGATACTTTAAAAATAGGTCTTAGCAAACTACAACCAGTGTGCCAAATCTGGCCAGCTGCTTGTATCTGTGTGTTTTAAGGGTTGGTGAGTTAAGAATGGTCTGAACATTTCCAAATGGTTACATTTTTTTTTTTTTTTTTTTGCGGTACGTGGGCCTCTCACTGTCGTGGCCTCTCCCATTGTGGAGCACAGGCTCCGGACGTGCAGGCTCAGCGGCCATGGCTCACGGGCCCAGCCGCTCCGCGGCATGTGGAATCTTCCCAGACCGGGGCACGAACCCGTGTCCCCTGCATCGGCAGGCGGACTCTCAACCACTGCGCCACCAGGGAAGCCCCAAATGGTTACATTTTAAATGGTTGTATATATGCCTGTGTTAATTGCCTCAACTTTGCATCTTGGTTCACCAAGTTGAATGTCTAAAATATTTACTTTTAAAATATTTAGGATTTTAAAATACTAAAATATTTACTTTAAGAAGAAGTTTGCAGAACCCTGCCTTACATTTATACATAGTTAATTCAAAATGGGCATCAAAGGATATTCTACAGAACCTGCAAGGAGCGGGATGAATATTACACCCAGGTCAAATATTATTTTGAGGGCTTCCCTGGTGGCACAGTGGTTGAGAGTCCGCCTGCCGATGCAGGGGACACGGGTTCATGCCCCAGTCCAGGAAGATCCCACATGCTGCAGAGCGGCTGGGCCTGTGAGCCATGGCCGCTGAGCCTGCGCGTCCGGAGCCTGTGCTCCACAACGGGAGAGGCCGCAGCAGTGAGAGGCCCGCGTACTGCAAAAAAAAAAAATAAAAAAATAAAATAAAGTATTATTTTGAGCGTTTGTACAGTAGGGCCCATGTCATTGAAGGATTACAAAAGAAATCCCCAAATATGTGAACGTGCTTTTTCTCTAGAGTCTATAAAACACATTTTGTAACTTAAAGAGTTTCACTTGTGTTCTGCTCCAGAGATAATTTCTCAAATAATTACTAGTAAAGTGGTTTAGCTGCAGAGAAGTTAATCTTCTGGAGAAAACCATTTGTCATTCTCCTAATACTATTTACACAATTCTTATTAAGGTATCAGCCTAATAACTTTCCCTTTTTTTTTTTTTGCCTCTAAGCATTTATTTAATTTATTTTTTTGCATTCAGAATCTTTATTTAAAAAATATGGAACGCTTCACGAATTTGTGTGTCATCCTTGCGCAGGGGCCATGCTAATCTTCTCTGTATCGTTCCAATTTTAGCATATGCGCTGCCGAAGTGAGCACCTAATAACTTTCTAAACAGGGTGACGCGTAACGGGAGGACGATTTCTAATCACTCGGGAGCCGTTTGCGTCCCGTGTGCGCTTTAAAGCACAGCTACGCATTCCTCAAAGTGCTTGCCGAGAAAGTTCCCTCTATTTCGGGGCTCTGATTTGCAAACATTCACGTATGTCTGTTGCTGAAACATCTTCCCTCACCCAACACTTTAACCCCCTGAGAGAGTGTGCACAGACAATCATGAAAGGGTTTAAGCAAGAAATCATTTCTAGAAAAGACACATATGTTTGGCTTCTAGGTAACACATGTGGCCAGTCTGAACTGAAATCTGTATGAACAGAGACTCCATGAAGGTTTATCACCCACAAAATTCTTTACTCCTTTGTGCAGAACTGCTGCTTTACTGAACGCTAACAGCATTTTGATCTGAACTGATAATTGTTTCTATAGCGGTTGTTTATTCCAGGTATACTACGTCTTAGCACTGTGCTCTACATGCAGACATAACAACAACAACAAAACACCCCCACAAACAACCCAATCAAAATATGGGCAGAAGACCTAAATAGACATTTCTCCAAAGAAGAGATACAGATGGCCAAGAAGCACATGAAAGATGCTCAACATCGCTAATTACTAGAGAAACGCAAATCAAAACTACAACGAGGTAGCACCTCACACTGGTCAGAATGGCCATCGTTAAAAAGTCTACAAATAACAAATGCTGGAGAGGGTGTGGAGAAAAGGGAGCCCTCTTGCACTGTTGGTGGGAATGTAAGTTGGTGCAGCCACTATGGAGAACAGCATGGAGGTTCCTTAAAAAAAGTAAAAATAGAGCTACCATATGATCCAGCAATCCCACTCCTGGGCATATATCTGGAGAAAACCATGATTCAGAAAGATCCATGCGCCCCTATATTCACAGCAGCACTATTCACAACAGCCGAAACATGGAAGCAACCTAAATGTCCATCAACAGGTGAATGGATATAGAAGCTGTGGTACATACATACAATGGAATATTACTCAGCCATAAAAAAATGAAATATTGCCATTTGCAACAACATGGATGGACCTAGAGATGATCATACTAAGTGAAGCAAGTCAGAAAGAGAAAGACAAATGCCATAGGATATCACTTATATGTGGAAGCCAAAATAGGACACGAATGAACATATCTATGAAACAGAAACAGAATCACAGACATAGAGAACAGACTTCTGGTTGCCAAGGGGGTTGTGGGGTAGGGGAGGGAAGGACTGGGAGTTTGGGGTTAGTAGATGCAAACTATTCCATATACAATGGATAAGCAACAAGGTCCTACCGTAGAGCACAGGGAACTATATTCATTATCCTGTGATAAACCATAATGGAAAAGAATATGAAAAAGAATATATATAACTGAGTCACTTTGCTTTACAGCAGTAATTAACACAACACTGTAAATCAACTATACTTCAATGAAAAAAAAAAGAAATGTAAATGCAGACATGTAATTTCAGGGCTCACAGGAACCCCTGTGATATAATGAGCGTCGTGTAACAGGAAGAGGTCCGCATGAGAAGACCAAATTCTGTTTATCCATTACTATCTGTGCCCCTATATGAGTCTGCTCATCTGTAAAGGAGAAAGTAAGAAAGAGGTGACGGTGGTACTAAAATGCCACGTAGTTTAAAGCCTAGACAAGTGCTGGAGGAATAAAATGCACCGATGCATATAGGAAAGCCTTAAAGCTGGAGTAGGAGAAAGTGAAGGAGGTCTGAAAACCTACACAGACGGGTGTGTCGGGAAGTGCAGCCCAGCTCAGCTCAGATGACACAGTCCAAACCACCCCGATGGGGACTGGACGCTCAGATGGTGAATCTGATGTGTCAGCCTGACAGGGCCACAGGTGCCCAGACAGCTGGTTAGACATTAACTCTGGGTGTGTCTGGGCGGGTGTTTCTGGAAGAGGTTAGCATGGGAATCAGTGGATGAGGTACAGCAGACGCCCTGACCCTAGTGTGGGTGGGTGTCACCCAATCCCTGGAGAGTCTGCGTGGAACCAAAGGCAGAGGAAGGTTGACTTTGCTCTCTTCCCAACTGCGTGAGCCGGGACGTCCGTCTTCTCCTGCACTGGGAGTTACAGCATCAATGTTCCTGGTTCTCTGGCCCTGGGGCACACCCATCTCTGGCTTCTGTCTAACCAAGTCACTGTCACTTCCCCAAAGATGCCCCGTGCTTCGTCACCTCCAGCCCCATCACTCCACTTTTCATCCCTGCATCAACTCCCCTATATATTCTGCCTCACCTTATGAAATCTCAAGGCTCCCCCATCCTTCAGAAAACCAGAAGTCCCATCCTGAAACGAAAGCTGTCCCCCTTCAAAGCATAAGAGGTCAGTCACCCATCCAAATCTTCATAAACGCTGTTAAAGTAATGAGCTCAGGGCTTTTGTATGCAACACCCAACACAGGATTTGAACGTTTACCTGCATCGTCCTTGAGCCTTTTAGTGTGTGTTCATCTCATCCTCGTGTGCTCCTTGCAGGTTCCTGTGTGGCAGGGTCCCTGGGTTCTGCTTCCTTGTACACCCCACCCTCTGCAAAGCCTTCCGCAGCTGAAAGGTACACAGTACGTGCCTGTCAACGGGCTGATTCATGTTGTGATGGATAAGACCCATTCCCTGGTAACCATTTAAGGGCGCTGAATCTCTCCTACTGTTAGCAGCCATTCAATAATAATACCCAATCAGCAGAGATCAGAATCTCACCCCTGGTATAAACATTTCTCTAAACGGCACTGTTTCTCGGTCTGCATGGCAGGCTCCTTAAGACAGGACCACCCAAAACTCAAGGGCACACAACGTGTGCCCTGAGTGTTAATTTTGTTTCACTGCCGTGCTTTTCAGTAAAGCCTGTATTTTCACGTCTTGCTACTGCTGCAGGGTCCGAGAAATACCTCCCTTGGATGGGATGGCGATTTCCACGTTAGGCTGGGGCAACTGAACCGAGGGTAAGGTCATGGCCTGAACGCACTGTCTCATAAGAATTACAGAGTGGCTGTCAGCCTGGGCCTCCCACGTGTGAGAGGTGGTACTGAGCCACGGGGACCCACTTGGAGTTCCACAGACAGGGCATCCCCTCTCTTCCTACTCTGCTTGCGTACCTGCATCTCCATCCACTGGGAGCATCCCCCATGCACCTGTGCCCTTGTCCACCAGGCATGAACTCAGATGCACCTGCCCCATAGATTCTGAGACAGGGCTGGGGAATGTCATACAGATTAATACAATAGAAAAGGCTTATATATTGCAGGCTGTCACCCCTCCTGAGGCTTTTTAACACCACTGGTTCCCCCTCATTTTCTTGTCGCTGTTGCTGCTTCCTTTTCAGTAACATTCACTTTTTGGAAGAGCCCCACACACCTCTGTACTGGGTGGTGCACGTGGCAACGTATGTCATCATTGTACTTACACCCACCAGCCCTAATTTCGGGAGCCCCTTAGCAGCCTGCTTCATCCTTAAGCCGTATGCGATGTGGCCAACTCTGCATTCCCTCTATATTTATCAACCTATTTTACTTTTAACAATTTTAATTTTTAAACATGGCTGATTAGCCTTTTAAGATAATGGTGGATGTAATGGTGTGTAACTGAACATAAAGGTTAGAATATTTCCTTTCCAGTCCTCCCACCCACCCCCACCCACCGGCCCCCAGGCTCGTTCTGGATGCATCAGTTATTCGGTAAGATTTCTTTTAGCTTCCGGCTTCCAAAGAAATGCCTATGGAAAGCAGAAATGGTGCCTGAGCAGAAACATCTAAAAAATTATTTTGGCATCTCACTAAATACCTAGAAATTGGGTCTAATCTAAAAATAATTCGGTCATAGTTTTTCTTTCTGTCCTTTTGAGACCCCATCATTCTATAATCTTGAAGCCATGCTCACCAATAACAAAAGGAGTATTCTTTTTGGTGCCATTGTTCGGTCTGCTGAAATCATCCGTTTATTCAATCCATGTCTCAGGAATTACGCAGTGGTGGAAAGCAGCTACGATTTGGAGGCATGGTGTCTATTAAAAATTAAGCAAGCGTTCGCCCCTCTTGGTCACCACTGATCTTTTTGTATCTAATCTTTTTCTCAGCACCTGTTAGCAGAACAGACTCTCTTCACTTAACCACTCAAGGCTTTCTAGAAAAACCAGCTTGCCATGGCCAAACTTCAATAGAACCCAGGCTGCTAGGAAAGCACAGGGAGATCTGGGCTTCATGCATTTTGGGCAAAGCTCTTACAGTGCACACAAAGATGCTCCAAAGGGGGGCTTTCCTGAAGCTTGAAACTAACAACAAGCTCAGGAAAATGAACTGGTCACTTGACATTTAAGAAAAGATCTCGTGCAGATACCAATCTGTCAGCCGGTCTCGTTCAGAAAGTTATTGATCCAGCAGTTGTTTATTGATTTTTACACCACTCCTGCTCTTAAAAAAAAAAAAAAAAAAACCTGCAACTAACTTACTTTATCTCATATGCAAATAATACCATTGTAAGAAAAAGCAGGATGCTTCCCAGAATTCAAATCCTTCGCATCTGTCTTATCGTTTCTTTGCTTTACAGTTGTGAAGGAAGCCTAGCTTACCTAGGAGAGGGGTCTGCACGTAGGGCTGCAGCCTCCCTCTGCCGTAGGTTTGGGATATGTACCACATGCAATAGACACAGAATTATGAAAACGGAACCCTGGGCTGTCAAACTGCATCACATCCATGGTGCTCTTGTACATTCCTTACGAGTAATGCCTCTTCTTACCTTTCTCTGCTGCACACAGAATTCTTATGTGGGATTTCCCACAAATACAAGTCTCAAGGGACTACAGGAAGTGGCAGTCTTTCCCAGAGGCAATCTGGAGTACTCCAATAGTGGTGCAGTTGCATTGGGTGGAGCTACCAATCTCAAGCCCCTGAACACATCTGCCCCAAGGCCAAGGGCCTCCCGTGGTCCTCTGTCCTCAAAACTGTGGCAGCCCATTGCCCCTGGAAACCCTGTTGGTGTCCAGACTTCACAACGGGGTGGTCTGCCTACTCTGGGGGTCTTCTCCTGTTGGGAGGAGACGAATGGTCTGGTGAGCATGGAAGGTTTCCAGCCGTCTCCACCAAGAGGAGCAAACACTGATAGGCACGTGCGCGTGAGAAGGCGTTCACCGAGACCGGCACGCGCGCATCCGAAGGGGCCCTCCTAGGCCGCAGAGCAAGACGCCTGATGAGATTTAAGAGAGTCCAGGAGGAGGCAGGGGTGACGGGACGCTGGGGAGGGTGGGAGTCCTCCGCCGTAATCAGAAATGTGCGAATGACATTTAAGCCCATGAAGGGTCCAGGGATCAAAGGGGTGACAGAAGCAAGGCCCACGAGCAGGATTTGGGGTGCCAGATGTTTCCATCCAGCTTCAGGGCGGGGAGAAGTGGGGAGGGCACCCAACCCTACAGCCTTTTACAAACGCTAACGAACCTCAGTGGCACGGAGGACGAAGGGCTTCGGAAGCATCCCCCATCTTCCTCTTTCAAGGGGAGGACTGAGGACCACACAGCTCATCATCTCTGAAAGAGAAAGGAATTCCACGTTCAAGATGTAAATCAAAACCCCTTTAATCCCATTCATTCGCTCCTCTATGCAGAGGACCCTAGCTCTGGAAGCATTTTCACAGCCACTCCCCCCAAGCCCCCGCCCGGCACACAGCAGACAGCGCACAATCCTTGCACATCCGAGCCCTACTGATGAGGGGGCGTGGTTTACGGAGCACGTGCGTAAATGCGCGAATAGCAGCGCATCTTCCAGGGATGCGCAGACACAGAAGGCCGCTCCCGGGAGCAGAGGCGGCTGGGCTTCAAGGATCACGTTTGGCGAAGGGATGTGCTGTGCTGTCCGGCGTTTGAAGGATCCTGAACAGCTTTACTTTCAAGGCAGAGGAGAGCGTGGCGCTTTCCCGGCCTCCCTGCGAGCAGGGGGATCCTCGGGCTTTCAGATCTCTTGCTCCTTTTCCTGGCCAAGAACGCCCCGTGGGATCCTTTGAACGCCCTGCCGGTTGCAAAGTGCCCTCGTTTTCATGGATGCCCTTGAATGAGCCCATTCACGGAAGCTTTCCCACAGCCCGGAAAGCCATCTGGGCGCGCCCGCTCGGGTTTCGCGCGTCTTGGTGCCAGAAAGAGAAGAGGCACAGGCCTCTGCTTGGCTCCTGAAAGCATTCCTGGGCTGGTGCGTCATGGGTGTGAGAAACCGCCTGAGAGGCTCGGAGGGAAGGCTGTCCCCCCGAAACAGTCCCCGAACCCACTCTGAAACGAACCTTCTTGGAAGAACCTTACAGGATGGGGAAAGCAAGTCCTTCAGAGACTTAACACTGTTTATCAAAGTGGTGTTTATAAACAAGGGAAATGAACGGCAACTTGTCAACACCCTATTTCTTCTGCAATTTTATGTCCCAAAATATTGATGGAAGGGGTAGGGCTTTTCTTGCATAAACAAGGCCACCTGGGAGAAAATGTAACGCCTAGACTCTTCCCGAATTATCTCTGTGTTTATAAAGTCATGGGAGACAGACGGGGGGTTAGAGGGAGCCTGGCATTTAAAGCTTATTGTCACCATTAGGAGGAAAAACAGGTTATTCATTCTTTCATTCATACAAATGTAAGGTGTCTGGCTGTGCTTAGCAGCTAAGGGGGAACCCAGCAGTAACTGGGCACCCCTCCCCAGCGGACTTTGACAATGTCTAGAGACAGTTTCCACTGTCTGAACGGGAAGGTGGTCACTGGCTTCTAGGGAGTGGAGGCCAGGGACGCTGCTGAACATCTTACAGTGCCCAGGACAGCCCCCCAAGGAAACTGGCATCCGACCCGGAAAGTCAGTAGTGCCGAGGTGGAGACACCCTGACGCTGAGTAAGGAGGAAACAGCCATCTCAGCCTTTAGGAGTCACTTTGGCAGGTGTCTTCGTGATATCAAAACTCAGTTTTTCCTGTCTGGTGAGAACTGTGTGCACCATGCAAAGGAAGGATTATCCAAATATCCCTCATATGCAGATCAGAGATGCAACAGGTATGTTTCAGTGGCTAAAATGTGGCTAAGTATGCAAGGTTAGAGAAACTGCATTTTCCACCTTAATCCTATCTGGATCCCACCCCCTGCCCCCCCAGGGCAGAGCCAGCTGGACCAAAACCCAAGCCCCTGAGACTGACGCATGTTTTGTCTTTGTTATTCTGTTTGCTCCATCCGACCAAACTCCCTGTCTTCCTGTCACGTTCCTGTGGTTTGCAGGGTACTAATATCCCCTGCTTGTTCTCGTGGTTGCTTTTGGTGTAACGTCTTTCCGAACCTGTACGGGTTCAGCCGATACACGACACATTAAACATTGTAATTCTACTGATACCCTCTCCTCTTCCAAAAGTGCACCTCTACCTTCTTCATCTATTTCTAAATTTCTTGTCTCTGTCTGTATAAGGCGTCCCCCCCCATCCTTTTCCCCATATATTTCTCTCCTAATCAGTGGTAGATAGCGTGTCCCCTTTTAAACCTCATAGACAATCTGAACACTACACAGGAAACCACATTTCTACATCCTCCTGCTTTCTGAATCCTGCAGGGGTGGGAGCTTTAATCGCTCTCTGCGCTGCATCGCTTCCTGCCTATTCCTACATATCAAGGATTAACCCGTTGACGTGTCATCTGAGGCCACGTGAGATCTGGAAAACATGCGTGTGTCAGTCTTAACGGCTTTTTACCTCTCGGTGAACGTTCTCTGTTGAACTGAGGCTGTCTGAGGATCTCACACATCAACAGTTCTTTCTGAGCTCTCTGCTCGCATTCTCACCCACAGAATGAGCTCCTCGCTTCCCTCTCTCTACCCAGATGCCACACAGCTTTGAGTTCCAACCCAAGGCCACGGCTTCCTTCTAGTTCTAGCACCTGTGTGGCCCCGGATGATCACAGAATCTCAGAGTTGGAAAAGGATCTTGGGTGTGATCTGCTGCTATTCTTTCATTCAGTGGGTGAAAGAAAAGGAAGCAAGAGGACATTATCACGTTGTCAAATATCAGGCCCTAGTACTGGCAGCTTTTGTCCCGAGCTTATTTGTGGCTGCCCTGTCGGAAGGCGGGGACGGTGGCACATCCATCTTCACCTGAAGCTACATCTCACTGTGCTGAGCACGCGATGGGCGCGCATCAGTCAGGCGCAGCGTACTTTCTGTGTATGTGCTTCGTTCTTCTATGCACGCTTCTACCAGAGGAACTCACCCTACAGACCTCAGGCCAGGCAAATGTTTAGAGGGATTTGGAAATAAACGGTGAAGTTAGCCATCAAAAGTCAAATTCACAGCGGGGATGCAGAAGAATTCTCTTTCAGACTATTGCTTCTTTGTCTTGGTGGGCAGATTCATTTCTCCTGCCTTTGTTTGCATCAACTCTTAGTTACTTCCCAGAGGCAAACAGCTGGAGGCCACTGTCACCCTGAGATATACTTGCTTAAAAGTGTGCATCCCTCCCACATGATTCCCTTTTCCCCAAACCCAGCTACTTGCCATTTTTTTCCATCTTCTGACGCTCATTACTTAATTCCATGAATGTGTTGAGTCATGACTTCTGTTCTATTTCTAGAGAGTCGAGCCTCTCTCTTGCCTAAGAGTTATTCTCTTAAGTAACACATGAGTTTTGACTCATTATATGTTTTTCTCAAAGAGAATAGAGAGTTTGTGACTCAGGTGTGGTCATTCTGGTGTAATAAAATCAGTACCTTGTTTTCTAGCTCTTATGTTATTCTGATATTCAGGGCTGCTGCAAGCGCATGTGGGAACTGGTTTCAGGGTATACACGTTATTTCATCCAGAAATTTTAAAATATTCTTTAGGGCCATGGTCTCAGCTGCCGCTCTGCTCAGTTCAGCGTCCAGCTGCCTTGGATCCCCATCTCACATACTACAGACCTGCTCTTTCTTGAGGAGCCAGAGAATGGAGGTACGGGAATTTTCTCTTTGCTCTCCTTCTGGATAGCTCAACCACGCTCCTCTGAGAGCCTCAAGACAGAACCGAGCTTTCAACAACCACCCCAATGGAGGACGAGGCGGCCGCTGTGCACATTTGTTATCCTAGAAATCTACCTTGAGGTTATGCAATTTACAATGCTTTTCAGGAGGAGGAAAACAACCCGAAGCATTAACATTTGTAGCCAAACCTCAGCTTGGAAGAAGTGGCCCACAAAGATGCAATCATCCCCAGCAGCTAAGCTTTGCCCTCACCTGTCCTCCAAGCCGCTCACATAGGAAGTTAAAATGCATGACTCGTAACCTCCCTGCAAACGGTTCCACCCGGGAGATACACTGCTGCTGCCACTCCCCTTAAGCTGTTAAGAGAAAAGTGCCTAGGTCGGCCATTTATAAAAATACCAACAGATAGAATTAATACAGAATCAGCCAGGAATCTGTGTCCCTCCTGAGCCATACTTTAGGGAAGATACACCTCTCTCTCGTTTTTACCCTTTTGTCTACGCAAACTCAATTCCTCTAACACGTACTCACGAACCATGCCTTATACATGTTTTCTATCCCTTTACTGTGTGTGTGTTTTACACCCGAGAAAAGTATCATTTAATTTCCAGGTAAAGTATGAGAGAAACTAAAATGATGAAGAGAAAGACCGTGGCATGGCTGCAAACAATCCTGCTAACTTAGCCCCCAGTTTAACAGAGTACTACTACCGGGCTTCCCTGGTGGCGCGGTGGTTGAGAGTCCGCCTGCCGATGCAGGGGACGCGGGTTCGTGCCCCGGTCCGGGAGGATCCCACGTGCCGCGGAGCGGCTGGGCCCGTGAGCCATTACGGCCGCTGCGCCTGCGCGTCCGGAGCCTGTGCTCCACAACGGGAGGGGCCGCAGCAGTGAGAGGCCCGCGTACCGCAAAAAAAAAAAAAAAAGAAAGAAAATAGTACTACTGCTACTACCATTTGAATATGTACTTTCATAAGCAACTAAGCTGTGTCATTGCTTGAGCACGGGCTATTTTTCGCAGGGTGACAGGTCAAGCTTAACTGCCTGTTAGTAGACAGTCTCTTAACTCCTGTTCCATACAGGAAACACTATACCCCGTGTCAGAATTTTCCTTTTACCTATTCCACTTGTGGACCGGACTCAGGAAGCTCAACAACTATTGCAAACCACACAGAAATGCAAGAGTCTGCAATCCCAAAGAATTCCAACCTAAGACATGCAGGGCTTGTTCTGGTCAAGGCAATAGTGAATTAATTGTGGTCTTACCTATTCTTTGCCTGGAAAAGAAGACACCAAACCCAGTTGCGTGAATGACCTACGTCCCTGTTATCATGCAAACCATGGAACTAAAAAGGTTCTGGTGACGCGGCCAGCACATATTATTTCTAGCAAACACACACAACTGGACTCTAAAAAACGTACTTACATCATCACTGTGGAATTAGATATGCCTGAACGGGATTTTAAACTGTGATGTAAAACAGAGGAAATTCTGAATAAGTACATTCCTACTAAAATATACTCACCCTAAGATGAAAGAAACTAACCCCCATAATTAGTGAACACTGTGGTTAGTAAAGTTCCTTTGAAAATATATGGAACACAAGCATTCATAGGGAACAGAAGTGCATAAATAAGTACATGATATTTTATACTGAGAGTAATTGCCTTTCAAAATTTTCTCTGTATTTATTTTACATTGGAGCAATTTAAGACGTTTTATGAGAGATTCACTCTATAGAACAAAGAACTATATTCAATATCTTGTAATAACCTATATTAGAAAATAATCTTTAAAAATATCAATATATGTATAACTGAATCAGTTTGCTGTACCCCTGAAGCTAACACAATATTATAAATCAACTACAACTTCAATTTTTAAAAAAGATAATTTATAAGAGGAACATAATAATAGGTTAATAAATTTGTATTGACTCAAAAATTAATAAACAGATATATTAAAGTTGGTTATTCTGGAAAATATGATCATATATTTTCCTCAAAATTCACAAATTGATCAAATTCCAGTAACGAGATTTACCTACAATTACTACATTTGCTATTATTATTATTTAATATCTAATTAGTGTTAAGAAAAATAACCTAGGAAAGTCATATATGTTCTTTCTAGAAATAAATAATTGCTAAAACAGAGTAAGTTTCCCCAATCTAAATATAAAAGGGGGCAAGTTAAAAGGTTAAAATCCAGTTTTCTACTTCCAACAAAAAGTGAATGGCTCATTCATAAAGAAAGAAAACTGCAGGCCAATATCACTGATGAACACAGATGCAAAAATCCACAACAAAATACTAGCAAACAGAATCCAAAAGCACATTAAAAGGATCATACACCATAATCAAGTGGGGTTTATCCCAAGAATGCAAGGATTCTTCAATATACGCAAATCAATCAATGTGATACACCATATTAACAAATTGAAGAATAAAAACCAAATGGTCATCTCAATAGATGCAGAAAAAGCTTTCAACAGCATTCAACACGAATTTATGACAAAAACCCTCCAGAAAGTAGGCATAGAAGGAACGTACCTCAACATAATAAAGGCCATATATGACAAACCCACAGCCAACATCGTTCTCAATGGTGAAAAACTGAAACCATTTCCCCTAAGATCAGGAATAAGACAAGGTTGTCCACTCTCCATACTATTATTCAACATAGTTTTGGACGTTTAAACCACAGCAATCAGAGAAGAAAAAGAAATAAAAGGAATCCAAATCGGAAAAGAAAAAGTAAAGCTGTCACTGTCTGCAGATGACATGATACTATACACAGAGAATCCTAAAGATGCTACCAGAAAACTACTAGAGCTAATCAATGAATTTGGTAAAGTTGCAGGATACAAAATTAATGCACAGAAATCTCTTGCATTCCTATACACGAATGATGAAAAATCTGAAAGTGAAATCAAGAAAACACTCCCATTTACCATTGCAACAAAAAGAATAAAATATCTAGGAATAAACCTACCTAAGGAGACAAAAGACCTGTATGCAGAAAATTATAAGACACTGATGAAAGAAATTAAAGATGATACAAAAAGATGGAGAGCTATACCATGTTCTTGGGTTGGAAGAATCAACATTGTGAAAATGACTGTACTACCCAAAGCAATCTACAGATTCAATGCAATCCCTATCAAACTACCACTGGCATTTTTCACAGAACCAGAACGAAAAATTTCACAATTTGTATGGAAACACAGAAGACCCTGAATAGCCAAAGCAACCTTGAGAAAGAAAAACGGAGCTGGAGGAATCAGGCTCCCAGACTTCAGACTATACTACAAAGCTACAGTAATCAAGAGAGTATGGTACTGGCACAAAAACAGGAATATAGATCAATGGAACAGGATAGAAAGCCCAGAGATAAACCCATGCACATATATGGTCACCTTATCTTTGATAAAGGAGGCAAGAATATATAATGGAGAAAAGACAGCCTCTTCATTAAATGGTGCTGGGAAAACTGGACAGCTACATGTAAAAGAATGAAATTAGAACACTCCCTAACACCATACACAAAAATAAACTCAAAATGGATTAAAGACCTAAATGTAAGGCCAGGCACTATATAAAACTCTTAGAGGAAAACATAGGCAGATCACTCTAGGACATAAATCACAGCAATATCCTTTTTGACCCACCTCCTAGAGAAATGGAAATAGAAACAAAAATAAACAAATGAGACCTAATGTAACTTGAAAGCTTTTGCACAGCAAAGGAAACCATAAACAAGACGAAAAGACAACCCTCACAATGGGAGAAAATATTTGCAAATGTAGCAACTGACAAAGGATTAATCTCCAAAATTTACAAGCAGCTCATGCAGCTCAATATCAAAAAACCAAACAACCCAATCCAAAAATGGGCAGAAGACCTAAACAGACATTTCTCCAAAGAAGATATACAGATTGCCAGCAAACAAATGAAAGGATGCTCAACATCATTAATCATGAGGGAAATGCAAATCAAAACTACAATGAGGTATCACCTCATACCTGTCTGAACGGCCCTCATCAGAAAGTCTACAAACAATAAATGCTGGAGAGGGTGTGGAGAAAAGGGAACACTCTTGCACTGCTGGTGGGAATGTAAATTGATACAGCCACTATGGAGAACAGTATGGAGGTTCCTTAAAAAACTAAAAACAGAACTACCATATGACCCAGCAATCCCACTACTGGGCATATACCCTGAGAAAACCATAATTCAGAAAGAGTCACGTAACACAATGTTCATTGCAGCTCTATTTACAATAGCCAGGACATGGAAGCAACCTAAGTGTCCATCGACAGATGAATGGATAAAGAAGATGTGGCACATATATACAATGGAATAGTACTGAGCCATAAAAAGAAACGAAACTGAGTTTTTTGTAGAGAGGTGGATGGACCTAGAGTCTGTCATAGAGAGTGAAGTAAGTCAGAAAGAGAAAAATAGATATCATATGCTAACACATATATATGGAATATAGAAAAAACAATGGTTCTGAAGAACCTAGGGCCAGGGCAGGAATAAAGACGCAGACATAGAGAATTGACTTGAGGACATGGGGGGGGGAAGGGTAAGCTGGGACGAAGTGAGAGAGTGGCATGGACATCAATACACTACCCAAATGTAAAATAGATAGCTAGTGGGAAGCAGCCGCATAGCACAGGGAGATCAGCTCGGTGCTTTGTGACCCCCTAGAGGGGTGGGATAGGGAGGGTGGGAGGGAGATGCACGAGGGAGGAGATATGGGGATATATGTATATGTATAGCTGAATCACTCTGTTATAAAGCAGAAACTAACACACCATTGTAAAGCAATTATACTCCAATAAAGATGTTAAAAAAAATTGAATGGCTCAAAATAAAAAACAGCATGAGGCCTCCTACATAATAGAATATGTGAGTCCTGAAGTTAAAGCAGAAAAACAAAATAAGTGGAAATAATTACGGATTTGGGGCTACATCTCTTTCATATCTTCATTCTCTGAAGAGCAAATGAAATAGGATTATCATTGAATAATATCAGTCCATTAATTAAAGATCCAGAATCCAAATGACAAAAGTTTAGAAAGATGAATACCAGTACTGTCTATTTATAATTACCCTGGAGCACTTTTTAAAAAATTATTTAAAGTAGCTAAGCTCCCTGTAATTCCTGTGGGTAATCTAAGAACAGATTAATTTTTCAATTATAAATATAAACGTCTGTGTCAGGAAAAAAACAACTTTATAGTCTATGTTTTTCTTCTTTATTTAGGGTTGATTATAAGTCTATTTCTTTTTTTTAATAAATTCATTTATTTTTATTTTTGGCTGCATTGGGTCTTTGCTGCTGCACGCAGGCTTTCTCTGGTTGCGGTGAGCGAGGGTTACTCTTGGTTGTGGTGCGTGGGTTTCTCATTGCAGTGGCTTCTCTTCTTGCGGATCACAGGCTCTAGGTGCGCGGGCTTCAGCAGTTGTGGCACGTGGTCTCAGTAGTTGTGGCTCGCGAGCTCTAGAGCGCAGGTTCAGTAGTTGTGGCACACGGGCTTAGTTGCTCCGCGGCATGTGGGATCTTCTCGGACCAGGGCTCAAACCTGTGTCCCCTGCACTGGCAGGCGGATTCTTAACCACTGCGCCACGGGGGAAGTCCCTAGAAGTCTATTTCTATCTTGAGAATATTAATGCTTTTATTTTTTAAACATGCCCAACTGAAGTGAATCTTACACGTTCTAAGATGATGTGTCAATGGAAATAAGACATGGTATTTCTGTTTGTTTGCTTTTTGGCTGCACCGCGTGGCATGTGGGATCTTAGTTCCCCAAACAGGGATCAAACCTGTGCCCCCTGCACTGTTAGCACAGAGTTCTAACCACTGGACCAGCAGGGAATTCCCATGGTATCTTTAAAGTACAGGTTCCAAAAGCCTCGGCGTTTTGCCAAACTTAGTACCAAAAGGAACATGCTCGAAGCCATTATCAACACTGAGCTAAACGTCAGAGAGGCTGAACATGGTAAGATGGGGATTAACGTGTTTGGTCTGTCTAACAAACAGGTAGGACAGCAAACATCCTTCAACACCAGCACCCATGGAACAAGACTTATTAAGGACAGCAAGGGCTGCGGGAGAAGAAAGCAGCATGTGTGCACTACAGGAAGAAAATTTCATGCCCACAGATGCCTCCCTGCTGGACAGCACAGAAGGGTGAACACAGGTAAGACGGATGCTGCCATAAAGTTGGCTGCTAGTATAAAAGGAAGAAGAAAACAAAATGGGCAAGTGCCCAGAGTATACAGGTGATGCCTTTGAATTCTGCTGATTCCAGAGGACTGACATGGTTGGGTCCCTCCAACATCAGGAACTAAAAAAGCAACCCTGAGCCACTTCAGATAAGCTACGCTCAGGAGGGCTCTTTATAAAGTTGATTGTTCTGACATCTGTGATTCCTAAGACCCCGGGGACCGGGGGGAATTTAAGCTTGCCATTCCCATGGTTACCGCCGTCAGAAAAGCGTATGTTCCAGTCCCCGAGCATTAAAACCGGGCACTAACCTCCTACTTGATGACAACTGCCCTACCTCAGCCCATGACAAAACCATGACAATGCCATCAACACTTGCCTTCTGCTAAGGCAGGTGAGTGGTCCCCCTTACTGATCCCTTTAGGGAATTTCTGTAGAGTCATTCTCAATGTGTGTGGCATCACACTGGCTGCTGGGAAACACTTTTTGTTACTGGGCAGCTTGGAAGAGCCCTCAAGTCTTGGGCATCAAGAGAATACCAACAGAACATCAAGAGAATACCAACAGAACATCAAGAGAATACCAACAGAACATCAAGAGAATACCAACAGAACATCAAGAGAATACCAGCAGAACACAAGAGAATACCAACAGAACATCAAGAGAATACCAACAGAACATCAAGAGAATACCAACAGAACATCAAGAGAATACCAACAGAACATCAAGAGAATACCAACAGAACATCAAGAGAATACCAGCAGAACACAAGAGAATACCAACAGAACATCAAGAGAATACCAGCAGAACACAAGAGAATACCAACAGAACATCAAGAGAATACCAACAGAACACAAGAAAATACCAACAGAACATCAAGAGAATACCAACAGAACACCAAGAGAATACCAACAGAACACCAAGAGAATACCAACAGAACATCAAGAGAATACCAACAGAACATCAAGAGAATACCAGCAGAACACAAGAGAATACCAACAGAACATCAAGAGAATACCAGCAGAACACAAGAGAATACCAGCAGAACATCAAGAGAATACCAACAGAACATCAAGAGAATACCAACAGAACATCAAGAGAATACCAACAGAACACAAGAAAATACCAGCAGAACACCAATCTGAGCCTTGATAAACGCCCAGGTGTTCTTAAGTGGCAACGGCGCTTACCCCACACTAACACGGGTCTGGTCTTACACTGAAAGGTAATTTGGACACGACTGGTCAACTGAACACGTGATTCTTATATGAAGCTACCCGCCTGAGATTAGCGATTACAAAGGAACAAAATTACTTCTTGTTAAAAATCCTACAAATCTCCCTATTTGATGTGGGATCACCTAGCACCAGACTCTGTAGGCCATGTGAAAATATAGGCCCCGTGTTGCCAGGTCTTCCAATTTTTAAGAGAAGCATAAAATCAAATTATAAAATCAAAATTTAACCAATTTTAAATGCTAATAAATTACATTTATACAAATAGCAGTTGTCATCAGGGAAAAATGGGTGAAGGGTACACAGTATCTCTCTACTTTTTCTTGCAGCTGCATGTGAACTTATGATTATTTCAAAATAAAAAAGAAGAAGAAAACCTTACGTTAAGAAAAACAACAAAATACGCCAAGACACATATTAATCAAACTGTCAAAAATTAAATAAAGAAAACATATTAAAAGCAGCAAGGGAAAAATAACACACAAGGGAATCGCCATAAGGTTAACAGCTGATCTCTCAGCAGAAGCTCTGCAAGCCAGAAGAGAGTGGCAGGACATACTGAAAGTGATGAAGGAGAAAAACCTGCAACCAAGATTACTCTACCCAGCAAGGATCTCATTCACATTTGATGGAGAAATTAAAACCTTCACAGACAAGCAAAAGCTGAGAGAGTTCAACACCACCAAACCAGCTTTACAACAAATGCTAAAGGAACTTCTCTAGGCAAGAAACACAAGAGAAGGAAAAGGCCTACAATAAAGAACCCAAAACAATTTAGAAAATGGGAATAGGAACATACATATCGATAATTACCTTAAATGGAAATGGACTAAATGCTCCCACCAAAAGACACAGATTGGCTGAATGGATACAAAAACAAGACCCATATATATGCTGTCTACAAGACACCCACTTCAGACCTAGAGACACATACAGACTGAAAGTAAGGGGATGGAAAAAGATATTCCATGCAATTGGAAACCAAAAGAAAGCTGGAGTAGCAATTCTCATATCAGACAAAATAGACTTTAAAATAAAGACTATTAGAAGAGACAAAGAAGGACACTACATAATGATCAAGAGATCTATCCAAGAAGAAGATATAACAATTGTAAATATTTATGCACCCAACATAGGAGCACCTCAATACATAAGGCAAATACTAACAGCCATAAAAGGGGAAATCGACAGTAACACATTCATAGTAGGGGACTTTAACACCCCACTTTCACCAATGGACAGATCATCCAAAAAGAAAATAAATAAGGAAACACAAGCTTTAAATGATACATTAAACAAGATGGACATAATTGATATTTATAGAACACTCCATCCAAAAACAACAGAATACACATGTTTTTCAAGTGCTCATGGAACATTCTCCAGGATAGATCATATCTTGGGTCACAAATCAAGCCTTGGTAAATTTAAGAAAATTGAAATTGTATCAAGTATCTTTTCCGACCACAACGCCATGAGACCAGATATGAATTACAGGAAACGATCTGTAAAAATTACAAACACATGGAGGCTAAACAATACACTACTTAATAACGAAGTGATCACTGAAGAAATCAAAGAGGAAATTAAAAAATACCTAGAAACAAATGACAATGGAGACACGACGACCCAAAACCTACGGGATGCAGCAAAAGCAGTTCTAAGAGGGAAGTTTATAGCAATACAAGCCCACCTTAAGAAACAGGAAACATCTCAAATAAACAACCTAACCTTGCACCTAAAGCAATTAGAGAAAGACGAACAAAAAAACCCCAAAGTTAGCAGAAGGAAAGAGATCATAAAAATCAGATCAGAAATAAATGAAAAAGAAATGAAGGAAACAATAGCAAAGATCAATAAAACTAAAAGCTGGTTCTTTGAGAAGATAAAAAAAATTGATAAACTATTAGCCAGACTCATCAAGAAAAAAAGGGAGAAGACTCAAATCAATAGAATTAGAAATGAAAAAGGAGAAGTAACAACTGACACTGCAGAAATACAAAAGATCATGAGAGATTACTACAAGCAACTCTAGGCCAATAAAATGGACAACCTGGAAGAAATGGACAAATTTTTAGAAATGCACAACCTGCCGAGACTAAATCTGGAAGAAATAGAAAATATGAACAGAACAATCACAAGCACTGAAATTGAAACTATGATTAAAAATCTTCCAACAGGGGCTTCCCTGGTGGCGCAGTGGTTGAGAGTCCACCTGCCGATGCAGGGGACGTGGGGTCGTGCCCCGGTCTGGGAAGATCCCACATGCCACGGAGCGGCTCGGCTCATGAGCCATGGCCACTGAGCCTGTGCGTCCGGAGCCAGTGCTCCGCAACAGGAGAGGCCACAACAGTGAGAGGCCCGCGTATCGCAAAAAAAAAAAAAAAAAAAAAAATCTTCCAACAAACAAAAGCCCAGGACCAGATGGCTTCACAGGCGAATTCTATCAAACATTTAGAGAAGAGCTAACACCTATCCTTCTCAAATTCTTCCAAACTATAGCAGAGGGAGGAACACTCCCAAATTCATTCTACGAGGCCACCATCACCTTAATACCAAAACCAGACAAGGATGTCACAAAGAAAGAAAACTACAGGCCAATATCACTGATGAACATAGATGCAAAAATCCTCAACAAAATACTAGCAAACAGAATCCAACAGCACATTAAAAGGATCATACACCATGATCAAGTGGGGTTTATTCCAGGAATGCAAGGATTCTTCAATATACGCAAATCAGTCAATGTGATAAACCATCTTAACAAATTGAAGGAGAAAAACCATATGATCATCTCAATAGATGCAGAGAAAGCTTTTGACAAAATTCAACACCATTTATGATAAAAACTCTGCAGAAAGTAGGCATAGAGGGAACTTTCCTCAACATAATAAAGGCCATATATGACAAGCCCACAGCCAACATCATCCTCCATGGTGAAAAACTGAAAGCATTTCCACTAAGATCAGGAACAAGACAAGGTTGCCCACTCTCACCACTCTTATTCAATATAGTTTTGGAAGTTTTAGCCACAGCAATCAGAGAAGAAAAGGAAATAAAAGGAATCCAAATCAGAAAAGAAGAAGTAAAGCTGTCACTGTTTGCAGATGACATGATACTATACACAGAGGATCCTAAAGATGCTACCAGAAAATTACTAGAACTAATCAATGAATGTGGTAAAGTTGCAGGATACAAAATTAATGCAGAGAAATCTCTTGCATTCCTATACACGAATGATGAAAAATCTGAAAGTGAAATCAAGAAAACACTCCCATTTACCACTGCAACAAAAAGAATAAAATATCTAGGAATAAACCTACCTAAGGAGACGAAAGACCTGTATGCAGAAAATTATAAGACAGTGATGAAAGAAATTAAAGATGATACAAATAGATGGAGAGATATACCATGTTCTTGGATTGGAAGAATCAACATTGTGAAAATGACTCTACTACCCAAAGCAATCTACAGATTCAATGCAATCCCTATCAAACTACCACTGGCATTTTTCACAGAACTAGAACAAAAAATTTCACAATTTGTATGGAAACACAAAAGACCCCAAAATGCCAAAACAATCTTGAGAACGAAAAACGGAGCTGGAGGAATCAGGCTCCCTGACTTCAGACTATACTACAAAGCTACAGTAATCAAGACAGTATGGTACTGGCACAAAAACAGAAAGAGAGATCAATGGAACAGGATAGAAAGCCCAGAGATAAACCCACGCACGTATGGTCACCTTATCTTTGATAAAGGAGGCAGGAATGTACAGTGGAGAAAGGACAGCCTCTTCAATAAGTGGTGCTGGGAAAACTGGACAGGTACATGTAAAAGTATAAGATTAGATCACTCCCTAACACCATACACAAAAATAAGCTCAAAATGGATTAAAGACCTAGATGTAAGGCCAGAAACTATCAAACTCTTAGAGGAAAACATAGGCAGAACACTCTAGGACATAAATCACTGCAAGATCCTTTTTGGCCCACCTCCTAGAGAAATGGAAATAAAAACAAAAATAAACAAATGGGACCTAATGAAACTTCAAAGCTTTTGCACAGCAAAGGAAACCATAAACAAGACCAAAGGACAACCCTCAGAATGGGAGAAAATATTTGCAAATGTAGCAACTGACAAAGGATTAATCTCCAAAATTTATAAGCAGCTCATGCAGCTCAATAACAAAAAAACAAACAACGCAATCCAAAAATGGGCAGAAGACCTAAAGAGACATTTCTCCAAAGAAGATATACAGACTGCCAACAAACACATGAAAGAATGCTCAACATCATTAATCATTAGGGAAATGCAAATCAAAACTACAATGAGATATCATCTCACATCAGTCAGAATGGCCATCATCAAAAAATCTAGAAACAATAAATGCTGGAGAGGGTGTGGAGAGAAGGGAACACTCTTGCACTGCTGGTGGGAATGTGAATTGGTACAGCCACTGTGGAGAACAGTATGGAGGTTCCTTAAAAAACTACAAATAGAACTACCATATGACCCAGCAATCCCACTACTGGGCATATACCCTAAGAAAACCAAAATTCAAAAAGAGTCATGTACCAAAATGTTCACTGCAGCTCTATTTACAATAGCCCGGAGATGGAAACAACCTAAGTGCCCATCATCGGATGAATGGATAAAGAAGATGTGGCACATATATACAATGGAATATTACTCAGCCATAAAAAGAAATGAAACTAAGCTATTTGTAATGAGGTGGATAGACCTAGAGTCTGTCATACAGGGTGAAGTCAGAAAGAGAAAGACAAATACCATATGCTAACACATATATATGAATTTAAGGGAAAAAAATGTCATGAAGAACCTAGGGGTAAGACAGGAATAAAGACACAGACCTACTGGAGAACGGACTTGAGGATATGGGGAGGGGGAAGGGTGAGCTGTGACAAAGCGAGAGAGAGGCATGGACATATATACACTACCAAACGTAAGGTAGATAGCTAGTGGGAAGCAGCCGCATAGCACAGGGAGATCAGCCTCGTGCTTTTTGACCACCTGGAGGGGTGGGATGGGGAGGGTCGGAGGGTGGGAGATGCAAGAGGGAAGAGATACGGGAACATGTGCATATGTACAACTGATTCACTTTGTTATAAAGCAGAAACTAACACACCACTGTAAAGCAATTATACCCCAATAAAGATGTTAAAAAAAAATAGAACTGAACCCTACTGAATCTTCAAAATTATATTGAAAAATTTTGCATACACCCAACCTCAGAAGGAAAAACAGAAATTACAAATTTCTTTGAGAGTCAAGGAAAGTACAATACAAGAATGTTTATTCAATAAGACTTTAGATGAAGCTTTCAAAAGTGAATAAATCCAATAAAAGCTTTTTTTGTTTTGTAAAAAAAAAAAAGAAAGAAAGAAAGAAAAAGAACAACAACAACAAAATACTGTGAAAAACACCTCAACACTGTTAGCTGGGAACTCTGTAATCTCTGCTGTATAAAATGATGGCTCTGGCTGAACTGCCATGATATGACTGTTCTCTTTTTTGTGGTTACTGTTGATATACATTTGTTCTGGCAAATAACTGACCTCATGAAAGGTTTTACGTTTAAATTTGGCAAAAAGCATCTTATATTTGTAATGTATACCCATGATTCACTGCATGATAAAGTGTGTGGGTCTTGGAATTCTCTACTGGTTTCCAAGGAGGCATGTCCTTTGACACTCTGTAATAGTGTTTTTTAACAAAAATATGGATTTGAGTACAAAAATGAACTCAGGCTGTGTAGGGAGAAGCTATAAGGGATTCTTACCCAAGGTTCAAAAATGCTTGTCCAGGGCTTCCATGGTGGCACAGTGGTTGAGAGTCCGCCTGCCGATGCAGGGGACATGGGTTCGTGCCCCGGTCCGGGAAGATTCCACATGCTGCAGAGCGGCTGGGCCCATGACCCATGGCCGCTGAGCCTGCGCGTCCGGAGCCTGTGCTCCGCAACGGGAGAGGCCACAACAGTGAGAGGCCCGCGCACCAAAAAAAAAAAAAAAAAAAAGCTTGTCCAAAGCTAACTGTAAAACAAATTAAAATTATATTTGAATTATAGACTTTGCGCATCATAAAGCAGAATTTGGGAATCCACTTTCCCATGCCAAGTCTAAACTTTGTTTCCTGCGGTGTTTATGTAATTTTCACATTTAATAAATTTGGCTGGTCTCTCTGAGGAGCTTCTGGCAACGCTATTTTTTGAGATACATTTTTGACTTTCTAAGTTTGCTCGTAAATGTGTGGAGGATTCCAGAGTTCTGCTGATTTGGATCCTGATGGTGTACATACCTTCATCTGTACATGAGAATAGCCGTTTTATCAGTTCACTTAGTTATGATTAAGGTCCGGGCCATCAGTTCCTGTTAGCCAAAATCTAAAATGTGATAACACCAGTGAAAACGGCCATCATGAAAACACTCTACAAATAGCAAATGCTGGAGAGGGTGTGGAGAAAAGGGCACCCTCCTACACTGCTGGTGGGAATGCACATTGGTATAGCCACTATGGAAAACATACATGTAGGTTCCTCAAAAAACTAAATATAGCTGCCATATGATCCTGTAATCCCACTCCTGGGTATATATCCAGAGAAAACCATAATTCAAAAAGATGCATGTGTTGGTGGGAATGTAAATTGATACAGCCACTGTGGAGAACAGTATGGAGGTTCCTTAAAAAACTACAAATAGAACTACCATATGACCCAGCAATCCCACTACTGGGCATATACCCTGAGAAAGCCAGAATTCAAAAAGTGTCATGTACCAAAATGTTCATTGCAGCTCTATTTACAATAGCCTGGAGGTGGAAACAACCTAAGTGTCCATCATCGGATGAATGGATAAAGAAGATGTGGCACATATATACAATGGAATATTACTCAGCCATAAAAATAAATGAAATTGAGATATTTGTAGTGAGGTGGATGGACCTAGAGTCTGTCATACAGAGTGAAGTCAGTCAGAAAGAGAAAAACAAATACTGTATGCTAACACACGTATATAGAATCTAAAAGAAAAACAACAACAACAACAAAATGGTCAGAAGAACCTAGGGGCAAGACAGGAATAAAGACACAGACCTACTAGAGAATGGACTTGAGGTTATGGGGAGGGGGAAGGGTAAGCTGTGACAAAGCAAGAAAGTGGCATGGACATATATACACTACCAAACGTAAGGTAGATAGCTAGTGGGAAGCAGCCGCATAGCACAGGGATATCAGTTCGGTGCTTTGTGACCGCCTGGAGGGGTGGGATAGGGAGGGTGGGAGGGAGGGAGATGCAAGAGATATGGGAACATATGTATATGTATAACTGATTCACTTTGTTATAAAGCAGAAACTAACACACCATTGTAAAGCAATTATACTCCAATAAGGATGTTAAAAATAAAAAGATGTATGTACCCCAATGTTCACTGCAGCACTATTTACAAGAGCCAGGACATGGAAGCACCCAAAACATCCATCGATAGAGGAATGGATAAAGAAGATGTGGTACATATATACAATGGAATAGTACTCAGCCATAAAAAAGAATGAAATAATGCCATTTGCAGGGACATGGATGGACCTAGAGATTATCATCGTGATGATCATACTAAGGGAAGTAAGTCAGAAAGAGAAAGACAAACACCATATGATGTCACTTATATGTGGAAGCTAAAAAAAATGACACAAATGAGCTAATCTACAAAACAGAAACAGACTCACAGACCTAGAGAACAGACTTGTGGTTGTCAGCAGTGGCGTGGTTGGGAAGAGACAGATTGGGAGTTTGGGATTAGCAGATGCAAACTATTACATACAGAATGGATAAAAAACAAGGTCCTACTGTAGAGCACAGGGAACTCTATTCAATATCCTATGATAAACCATAATGGAAAATATGAAAGAATGTGTGTGTGCCTACGTACATATATAGACACACACACATTACATATATATGTATAACTGAATTACTTTGCTATACAGCAGAAACACACACAACACTGTAAATCAACTACACTTCATGTTTAATGTGACTATATACAGTAAAAAGCACAGGAGACTGACTATCGGAAGACGTCGTTTGGGAACCGGCAGTAACACTGCTTCACGGGTTAAGGTAAACTTGGGGAAGAGAAATAACACCTAATGCTCACTGGGCACGTACTGCACCAGGCTCTCTGTTAATTACTTTTATCGGCTCATCTAATTCTTTCTTCAATCCTGAGAGGGAAAGCTGTGTCCTATATTTTCTCTCAGGGAGAAGATGAAGAAATTGTGATTCAGATGGGTTAACTGGCTTTCCTAGAGAGACTCTTCTGTGTAGCTGGAACTGACTCCAAAGTTATGCTGTCAAATGCTCCAAAAAGCTGCCTAAAGAATTGTTTCAGTTATTTCTTCATCTCCTTCTCTGTTAAAACAAAAACAAAAACCTTTTACCTCCTTGCGCAAAGTGTTTGGGATCCAGGGATATTTAAGAAGATATGGTAAACTTCAGATCACTATAACAATATGAGGCGTTACGTTTATCATTTTAAACGTACAGGCAATTTTTTCGTTTATGTTGGAAAATGTGTCTGGTGAAAGAACCAGGACTGGATCTCTTTTCAGAACACACTTCCTGGTGGATAATTAATAATTCCACCCAGAAAAGTAAAATGGGAGGCTGGGAAAATTTGATACGCACACAGAGGGTATTTCTGTTGATCAGAGCTCCTGGCTGTAGGGCACACAATACTGTGCCGAATGTAACGCGAAAAACATACATGTTTAAGTGCAGTTTACTCAGTCTTCCCAAACTTTCCTGGCAAGGGGGATTATTTTTTTATGGAATATTAACTTGTTAAGGCTGCTATAACAAAGGACCACAGACTGGGCGGCTTCAACAACAGACATTTATGTCTCCCAGTCCTGGAGGCAGCAAGTCTGAGATCCAGGTGTGGGCAGGGCTGGTTCCTCCCAAGGCCTCTCTCCTGGGAGTGCAGATGGCCGTCTCCTCCCTGTGTCCTCACGTGGTTGTTCCTCTGTGCGTGTCTGTGTCCTGACCTCCTCTTCTTATAAGGACACCAATCCTATGGGATCAGGACCCACCCTAATGACCTCATTTTACCTTAATGACCTCTTGAAAGACCCTGGCTCCAAACACAGTCATATTCTGAGGTCCTGATGAGGACTTCGACATGTATTTGCGGGGGTGGGCACGATGCAGCCCATCCGTAGCAAATACCCACTAACACCCTTCAGAACAGTAATCCTGAGAACACACTGCGCATGCCGGTGTTGAAGACAGTCAAGACTTCCTTGAAGTGGCTCTGAAAATGGTCTGCAGGGATTTGCATTAAGCACAGTGTTTGCTCCACCATCCAAAGCCATCAGTTCCTCTTGGACGTAACTGCCAAGAACATTAATAAGAACACTTAGGGGTTCCCATAGCGTTCCCTTATCGAGTTGGCGTACCTGTTCTTAAAAATTTATTCTCTAACAAACAGACCCTTCAAACAGATCTTCCGTTTCATGTAAAATAAGAATCTACCATCCAAATATTCACAGCAATGCCGGCACTTCGCCTGTTAACTCAGGATCACAAAACGTCTCCAGCATACTCCTTGGCCCGTTTGGTCAGCCCTTGGGATTATAACTCGAAAGATCGTTACGTCCCGAGTTCCCTGGGACTATCGGAGGGAGAGAGATGCTTGGAGATGTGCTCTGAATCATGCACCCCTATTAAAGCAATTATTGGATCAACTATAAAGCCAGCTGGATAAACTCGGAAAGGGAAAATCCTCTTAACTTCCCTTCGCCTATAATGAGTTCACGTGCCTTCTCTCCTGGAGCTCACATTTACCTGACAGAATCATGTCGAGAGCTGGCCAAGCTTGAAATTACTGAATGGAAACGTCTCATTTTGAAAGTCCACAAGACTGATTCTCCACAAAGCCTTTCTGTGGGAAATAACACGCCGTCATTCAGAAATTATTGGTGACAACAGCTGTCCGTATCACTTCACCAGGCTACCTACTGGTGGGCTTTTGTGGTGTGTGTGCCAGTGAGTAGCAGATAAGGTGGAGGGAGATTAGAACCCTTTCAGTAAACCGTAGGAAGCTCTTGACAAGATGAACCCTTTTGCATTTGCAAGGGTTATGAAAGCAAGTTGAGGAATGTCAACTTGTCTCTGCGTTCGTAAGAGCAAAAGAGAAAGTTGAAATTATTCCATGTGGTCCAGCAAGGGATGGAGAAGAAGTGCTTTGCACCTGCTCACCTTGGGCAACCTCCAGCAGGAGAGTGTGCAGGATGCCACTTTCAAGTGAGGTCTTTAAAACTGCACGGAACACCTGAATCTCTTGCCTTCTTAATGGACCTAAGACATTACCCTTTCCAGGAGAACCTGGATTTTCAAACCGTTTTCTCTGTTTCCCAAAGAACAGGCTTACTCTATCACCAGTTAAGTGGAGAATCAAGAGTGCTTTTCTTTTATTTCGTAATGCTTTTTACTGACACACTGATGCAAGAACCTGAACTCCACTATTTAGTCATGCTTTCGCTATAAGTTTAAGCTGGGGGTCCAGCCTCAGATGCGTCCAATATCAGGAAAGCAAACACATTTTAGACAAAATGATCATGTATCATGGAAAACGCCGGGAATTCAGCGTTCCATTTTCTGGAGAATGTAATTAAGATTGCATTATATTTCTGAAATAGTTTTTGTTTTTGTTTTTGCAGTACGCGGGCCTCTCACTGCTAGGGCCTCTCCTGTTGCGGAGCACAGGCTCCGGATGCGCAGGCCCAGCGACCATGGCTCACCGCTCCCACGCATGTGGGATCCTCCCAGACCGGGGCACGAACCCGTGTCCCCTGCATCAGCAGGGGGACTCCCAACCACTGCACCACCAGGGAAGCTCTCTGAAATTGCTGAATGTAAAAATTCTCGAATCACTCAATAAGCCTCTACCATTTGTTTGAACCCACTGTATAGGTCTGTCATTTGTTTAGCCTATCTGAACTGATATGTAGGATTTTGTATGTCGGAAAATACAGTTAAGGCAAATAGTTCCTTGTGCATACTTGAAAGACTATTTTCTTGCATGTAAGTGATCTGAAGCAGTGCAGAATATACGAAAACTACAGGCTGCCTTAAGTGTTATAAAACTGGCCACACACCAAATGCATCCAGTACTCACTGAATCAAAGGTACGTTTTATTTACTTGCCTCCAAAGGTAATCAAAGGTACGTTTTATTTATTTATGTTTCTTTTTAATTAATCTGTATTTGTGACAAATTTTAAAGCGGAATGTGACTTGAGCACTACATTTCCATTGACGAAACTTGCTCTGAGTTACTTAATATAAAACGTACCACCTTGAAAAGTAACACGCGATGTTAGCGATAATATTTACATTGCTCAAATCTGTAACATTGGAAATGTCTTCTCCATCTTTTATTCTCCAATCTACTCTTCTTGTTTGTGACATGACATCAAAAGTTAGGAGAATTCGACCTTTTCCTTTTCTAGGCAGTAGGTTTGCTCTTCATCTTCGAAGTGCGCTCTCTCTCAAATGCATCCTTTGTTATTTTTATTCTCATTCATTTATTCATATATCCATCCAGTTGTCGAGCCATTCATCCATCCATTTAGGTAGCATTTAAGCACTATCTTTGGGATGGGGAATTTTACGTACCGGATAAACCCAATCGTTCAAGAACAGTGCTGACGTTTTTTGTTTTTTGGTTTTTTTTTTTGCGGTACGTGGGCCTCTCACTGCTGTGGCCTCTCCCGTTGCAGAGCACAGGCTCCGGATGCGCAGGCTCAGCGGTCATGGCTCACGGGCCCAGCCGCTCCGCGGCTTGTGGGATCTTCCCGGACCGGGGCACGAACCCGCGTCCCCTGCATCGGCAGGCGGACTCTCAACCACTACGCCACCAGGGAAGCCCAGTGCTGACGTTCTGAGCACTGGGAATTAAGTAGTTAAAAGCAAAACAGACTAGAGGACACATCCCAGCTGAGTGTATCCATCAAAACCACATGCTGTCCAATACGGGACTGTTATTGCAGGCTCTACGTGGTTGCCTTTAGACTGTTGTCTTAACGTCATTTGGCTTCAGAGTAAAGATGGCTTTCATGTACCTTTAGAAGGTCAGTGATGCCGGGTGATGGTGAAATGGGGGCAGCCCCTGCACCACAGAGAGACCTTCCCAGAAATCTTCTACAGTCAAAGGGTAAGACAGCATTCTGTGCGTCGAGAGGACCAGATGCTTCTGTGGGTGCTCTGTACTGGGTGAAACACGCTCCAGGAAAGTAAGAAAAACAGGAGCAAATGCAACTCGGCCAGAAGGTGAAAAAGACCTCGAGTCATTGACTATGTGAGAACCCTGCTCAGGCGCGGAGCAGTCGCGTGAACTTGGATAAGCCTTGGATCCTTTCCACTCTCCTCAGTTTTCTCAGCTGTAAAACGAGAACTGGGCTGGGGTGTGGGGTGAGCTGGAATAAGAAAGTACAACAAGGGCACTGGAAGCTGTGATGATTCTGTACCTCGATCTCAGCGTGGTTTGAATGAATACCTTGTCAGACATGAGAATCTGCTGGGACAAACAGTGTTGGCCATTCTTCTTCGTTGGCGTGTATGAGAGACAGACTGTGTTTGGTTATCTCAATACCATATATACCACAACGTGTCGTGCCGTCACCTTGTTTCAGAATCTCTTGCAGTAACAAGGTCTTCTCTGTTTCTGTAACAACACACATTTAAAACTGCTTACCCTTTCCTCAGTTTCTCAAAGTTCGACATTCAAGTTGGTCACAATAGCGCACAGCGTGGTTTCCATGGAGACTGAAATCTTTCTTTTCTTCCCATGTTTCCGTACAATTAACCACAATGCAGGTCAAAGAGCACAGAGAGCGTTATCTGTGGAGCGCAGCAGGTTTATTTGGGTCTCTCTTACCACAATTCCAAATGTGTCTTTTAGGATCTTCTTGGGAAAGTGGCATGTGTTGGTTATGCAGTGCTATCCAGACGTACCCTCACCTTCGATCTTGCTAGATGCTGAATACAATCAATGAAGCGCTAGCTGAAATCTGAACTTAGAACACAGCCCATCAAATGATGGCTTCTTATGGTTAAACAATGCAGAGACCTGTTATTGTAAATTCCAATAATTCTACTTTGAAAAACTGTAATAGCTCTAAATGAAAAGCCACTGAAGATTATTATCAGAGATGCAGGCCAGGCTTTTATTTCTGGCAATAAAACTAGACTTGGATTTAGAAGAATGAGGTCCTACCTGTGTCACTAACTATATTTATAACTTCTAGCAGGTCACCTGAAATCTTTCCCTTTCACATTTCTCATCTTTAAAATAAGGAAATTGCATTAAACCTCTCTATCAGTGACTCTTATCCTGAGATTTTTTTAAGTCTATGGTTTAGACACTTTTATTTGCAAATGAAATTGAAGAGATAAAATTCATGGTAGAAACTGCATTGACTGCACGGTGTTCTATTGTTTTTCGATCATTTGCCTTAAAATGCCTCTTTATAAGCAGCAGTAATATATTTATGTATGAAAATTAACTTTACTTGCCACCTCATGTGGAAAGGCAGCATTTTAAGGCCCGTATTAGAAATCTAGAAGTATCCATAAAGGATATATTCCAAATATAATTTTGAAATCTGTAACAGAAGTTCCTTATTTATCATAAAACGTATTAGGAATAATTTTTCTCTGGTGATGGATGGAGACAAGGTCTGTGGTTTTCCCGTGTGGTAGGTAGAATAATGCCTGGCTCCAAAGATGCTCACGTATTAATGCCAGTACCTGTGACAGTGTTCCCTCACATGACAGAGGGGAATTTAGGTGACAGATGGAATTAAAATTGCTGATCAGCTGACCTTAAAATAGGGAGATTCTCCCGGATTATCCAAGTGGACTCAAGAGAAGCCTAAAGGTCTTTAAAAGTGGAAGAGGGAACTTCCCTGGTGGTCCAGTGGTTAGGACTCAGCGCTGTCACTGCCCGAGCATGGCTTCAATCCCTGGTCGGGTAGCTAAGGTCCCACAGGCTGGGTGGTGGCCCGGGGTAGCAGGTGGGGTGGGGAGTGGAAGAGGGAAGCAGAAGAGGTCAGAGTGGTGCAGTGTGAGGACTCCAACTGTGGTTGCTGGCTTGGAAGATGAAGGACGGGACCACAAGTCAAGGAATGCAGGCAGCCTCTAGGTACTGGAAAGGGCAAAACACACATTCTCCCCTACAGCCTCTGGAAAGAAGGAAGCCTTGCCCACACCTTGCTACGAGCCTACTGAGACCATGCTGGACCTCTAACCTACAGAACAGTGAGATAATGAATCTGTGGCTATTTTAAGCCATCATGCGAGGGTCAAGGTATCTGAGCAGCCATAAAGAACGAATACACCAAGCAAATGTGCATGCTTCTGACAGACTGGCCAGCTCCGAACCCAATTCCTCAGGACAGTGTTCTTGGTCTACAATCCTGTTAGTCTCATGCCACGTCCCTCCCCCCAACAGACAGACAGACAGACAGACACACACACACAGACACACACTTCAAAGGGAGACTTGCCAGCGCCAACCTAAATCGTGCCTAATCCTGCCTTCACCAGAATGAGCACAGGGAACTCGACTCAGTACTCTATAACAACCACCAGGGAAAAGAACCTGAAAAAGAATGGATACGTGTATATGTATAAGTGATTCACTTTGCTGTACATCTGAAATGAATGCAACACTGTCAATCAACTAGACTCCAATAAAATTTAAAAATATGTATCATTCTTTCTTGATGCGTATCTTCTGTGGAAAGGGCTTGTGTCTGAAGACAGAGACTGGTGACTTTCTTGAGTTCCTGAAAATGTGCCTGTTGGGCTATGAACGTGTGTACCGTTGGCAGGGCTGATCTTCGTGGTGACTCAATCACCTGACAGCCAAGGTACTGGGCTGATATTAGGTCCAAGATTCTCCAGAGATGATGTAAAATGGAGAAAACAGATGCTAAACATGGCTCCTGCACTTACCTGAGAGTCGCCAAGCTAGTTAGCCTAGGTCAGGTGAGAAAAAAAAAAAGGAAGGCTATGGGTCTCACCATAATTAATTTAATACAAAGGAGCATGTTCTGTTCACTACCGTCAGCACGGCGGACATATTTCGCAAACACTTAATTCGTAAATGAGCATTCTGGAAATCGACAGTTTTCACTAATTTGGACTGAGCTTCTCCATCACTTAGCCCCAAGTCATTAATATCATATTGCCATTAATTGGCTACAATACTAATCAGCCTGAGGTCAATTATACACATAATAGAACTCACATGAACATTCTACTCATTATTGGGAATCAAATCCTCATCTTCATTGATGATAACTAGTGACAACATGCATACTAATTGGGATATGCAACACTGAGATGACGGGGGTAGGTAATCCCATCCTCTATTTTTAAAGCAATGTCTTTTACCACCTTCTAGATTTAAACTCCGTGACTGCGGAGGCTATCTTTTGCTTGCTTTGGTGTCTTTCAAAATGCCTACCCAGTGTCTTGGTTAGCCGTGCAAATATTTAAATGGAATGAATCAAAAGCACATGTGGTCCTTTCTGAGTAGAAACAGGATGAGAAAACAA